>NC_072794.1:145874439-146183502 GCF_028583425.1 Eublepharis macularius | reverse complement strand
CACTATTGTTTTCCTCAGCAGTTGCTAGGAAACCCTTTTGTTTAATGAACCTTACACAGAAGAAAACTCTTCAATTATTTCAAAGAGTTATGCTTCTTGAATTGTCATATCTGCCAAGGCACAGCTCTGTATGAAAACTGCAAGCAGAAAGCTGGACCAGATAGGCTTTTATCTCAAATCTATTGAAATTCACATGCCATTGCAGGGATTTTTTGTTGTGTGTGCTTGTGTCTGCTTATATTGAGAACGTCTTTTTAAAAGGTTTGTTTTATGCAGCAATTCTTTCACAACTGTTCCAGCTCAGAGAACCTTCCTTCCAAAACATGGATGAGTTTATGGAAAATTCAAGATCAACAAGATTTTTAAGCAACTACTTTATGAGAAATGATGCACCAAAGCTATTCGTGGCTGCTGAGAAAAGGACAAGCTGGGGCAATTGCTTGTGTATTAAAAGAGTACTGTGGGGGATATTTGTTTTTAAGGGCAAGGGAAATAATCTCTGCTCTTCTGTGGTTGCCTTAGGAGCCTGGCTTATTCACTGTTACTCCCAGACGGTTGCTCATCATTTTATTAGTTCTGCTCTTTGCTTTTTTTCAGGAAGTGTAAGAATTAGCACTGAGGGTTGATTTGTTTTACAAATGCAGCTGCCTGATAAAACCATCTTGCTTCTTGTTTCCAAAAAAATGACAGCTGTGGGTGGGCAAAGTCATTCATTGAGGGCCAGGTCATATAGCCATCTATGCACCTGGTGTGGTGCCTGTTTGCTTGATTGCACAGTACTCGTAGCAATTTCTGTCAGCTGAATTCTTCATCCTAAGTACAAAATGCAGTTCTGCAATTCACTTCGAGCTTACCAAACACTAAGCCAATGATGTGCAAATAGTACATATTAGTACATAATCAGTAATCTGTGAACATTATGCAGTTTCTGAAAGGTAACTATATAAATTGATTCTGGATTAGCTGTCCTTTTGAGGGTTAGCCTTTAGTTTAACCATATCTAGACTTTACCTAAAATTTGGGGGATTGTTCATTTCTATAGAATCAGGGATTCAGGCTGCAATCCTAAGAATGCTTTCTTGGGAGTTAACCCTACTGAATAAAATGGGACTTTCTTCTGAGTAGAACTGTTTAGGAGGACTGTTCTGTCATACACCCACAGTTAGACTATTTAAAGGAATTGATATGAGCTTTCTTCTACAATGGACTTGGGAGGGGAGGGGGTTACACTGAATATATACATTAATTAAAATATTATAATGGAGAAACCAGCTATAGACAGACATTTCCCTCAGAAATCTCTCTGCTGGGATGTGCTCTTAAGATATTAGCCTTGCATAGTTTCCAGAACCGTAACAAAGTGGATGCCTTTCATCCACGTTTGGAAATGCTATGAACAGCAGAAAGCATAAAACCTTCTAAGACATCAGCCTTTCTGATGAGCACTACATCCCTTTTGTTGGGATTTAACTTCAGCTTGCTTACTCTCAGCCATTTGCCCACAGCAGAACTCACACACAATTCACATACTGCATTGGAATTGGATGGTCTAGCTGTTTGGCTTCTACAAACTAACAGGGCAAACTCCTTTGAAGCCAACTGATACACACACCAAAAGGAGATGTTTACATATACTAGCAAAGGAATGTTTTGATTGCTCCCTCCTCCCCCTCCCCCCCTAATTGCCTCTTCCCTCTCTTGCTCTTCTGTGTTTGACCAGTCTCTGTATCAGGCATCTGACGAAGAGAACTTGATTCTCGAAAGCTTATGCTAAAATAAAATTGGTTAGTCTTAAAGGTGCTACTGGACTCTTTTTGACAATTCACTCAGTATGTTTTCAAACACTTAATGATGTCTGAAATAGATATCTAAAATTGTAAAGTGTGAATGCAGCAAGCAAACCTATTATACAAAAACACTCACCAGTATTCCTGGACTGGCTACAACTTCCTGTTGAGTACATTCTCAATGGTTTGCCTCTTGTAACACATGAAACTACTTTAAGTGTGCAATCCTATGGTCGGCCATGATGCCGGCATGGCCACAGAGGTGGAGCAGCGGCGCTGCTGGGCTGGCTCCTGTGCTAGCAAAGTGTAGAGGTGGTGGCGGCAGCAACAGCATAGTGTTAAAAAGCGGGAGTGTCTAAAAGCATAGTGGGCAGGGCAGATGTGGAAGCTCCACTACCCACAGCCAACAGGTGCCGCTGCCTGCTAACAGCTGTGGGAGGGGTGAGGAGAGGTGCAGCCAGTGGGCAGCTTGCAATCCAGGGCAGCCTTCGGAGCAACAGGTGCACAGCGCCCTTGCTGGCAGACCACCCTGCCTCCTGTCCTAGGCGAGACTGGCAATTGACAGGGAGGGCAGTGGGCGTGGCTGGGCTCGCAAGCTGGTGGCTGTAACCCAATCCGGCACACCTTTGGTGGCTGTGAGCTAGTGATGCCCACTGCATCGGAAGAATGGGGAGAAGGGGGGATGAGGAGTGGCCAGGGTGTGGGGGCAGGGAGGCTTTGCCATCACTGGCCACGCTTGCCCAGGAGGCAGGGGGGCTCAGCAAGAACAGGGGTGGCCTGATGCCCAGGTGGCAGTCAGGGTAGCAAGCCCCACGACCTCCCTCAGTTTCCGGGCATTCATCGCATGCAGAGCTTGCCTCCACAACCAAATCCAGGGTCCAATGCCAACTGGCACGTAAGACCACCCGGTGCACGCAGGGTGTCCAATGCTCTGCCAGCATGTGGATGCTGAACCGTCGAGAATGCCTCATCGATGGCCCTAGGCCCATGAAGATCATACGCAGTCATGATTCTGGTGGTAGCCAATCCAGGCAGCATGGGCAATTCATCGAGGGGTGGTCTAACAGAGGTCGAAAGGTTGCCAGGTCCAGATTGGGAAATTCCTGGAGATTTGGGGGGTAGAGCCTGCAGGGGGCAGGGTTTGAGGAAGGGAGGCACCTCACTGGTGTAAAATGCCATAGAGTTAATCCTTCACAGCAGCCATTTCCTTCAGGGGAACTGATCTCTGTTGCCTGGAGATCAGTTGTAATTCCAGGAGATCTCCAGCCACCACCTGGAGACTGACAACCCTAATCAGACCCCAGGTTCCAGGTTCTTCAAGGCAGGTTCTTCAATGAGTGATAGGAATGTCCACTGAAAACCAAATGAGAAGCCAGAAAGCTGATTGGAGGCGAGGAGAGTTAAAAGCACCCACAGACTTGCAGCCACTCCCCACGCCAGATTTCACAAGTCCATCCCTGCTTCTGCAAACAGCAGGAAGGAAGATGGTCCATCCTCCTGGAGGGGAATGCCCGGAGATCCCAAGATGTCACTCCACATCCCCCACCTTCTGGCAGCAACTCCCCCCTTCCCTTGCATGCAGCACTCATCTGCAATTACCACCCCACTGCCTGCAGTTACATTGAGGGAAGGAAGGGGGCAGGGAACCTGAACAGGGCGCCACTTGACACCTGCTCCTCCTGGCAGCAGAGCCCACCCCATCCATCCCTGCCCTGAGCTGGGAAACATTCTGATGGGGAGTTGAGGGGGTGGCTACTGTCAATGTCATGCAAGCAAGAAAGCACAGCAGTTTGTTGTTTTTCATCACGTTTTATTAAACTGAAAAAAGTGCCAATCTCTCTCAGCTGGAAAGGGAGTCAGAGCAGTTTGCTCAGCCCTCATTCTGCACTCCCAGGGGTGAGGCTGAGATTTGGGCTGCCTTGGAAAACAGCTCCCTGGGCTGGACCTGAATGGCACTTACGGGGGATTATGGGGGAACTGAAACAGACATGCTCTGTAGTCTCCTGGATCAGTTGCGACATGCCTGCAATGGAAAGAGACACATGTGTTGCAAGTGACCCAGCCCAGTCCACGGCTGAGGCCAAGCCCAATTTGCAACAACTGGGAAGATGCCCATAGTTGAAAGCAGCAGCAGCAGTCCCACAGGTGCAGCTAGCAACCAGATGATGCATGATCCTCTGGTGAGGAAGTGCTCTGCCTTGGGATGATCTTATCCTGTGAGGGAGAAAGTCAACAGGGCGTTAAGAACACCTGGTCAACTTGACCCGTGGCCACACTTCCTCCTCCACCAGGAGGGTCCCAGGAGGGAGTCTGAACAGAGCACCCAAATGGGTAGCCGGTGCCCCTTTGAACGGCTGTGTCAAGAGTAGTTTTCTGGGCAACTGCCTCTGTGGCAGGCAGGGGCTGCTGCCACTGCGTCCTCCCCCACCGAGTGCCACCTGCAGAGGCTGGCAGTCAGGAGAGGTCAGGTGAGGGGGGGCAGCTGACATGAATTGGTGAGCCGGGTTAGCCACCCCCCCAGCTCCTTCTTACCTGTCAATGCTCCCTCGCTTCTTCCTGAGCTGGAACTCCAGTGTCAGAAAACCTGCAAGGAGACTTGGGTGGTTATTGTACATTAGTCAAACATTCTGGACTTTGCTCTTCTTCCCTCAAGTGAGTGCAAAGTGCTACCAAATTTCCACCAAGTCCCTCCTGTGCACTCATGGCCTGCCACTGTGAGAAGCCACTCTCCCACTTCATGCACAAAGTTCCTACAGCAGGAAGCTGACAGGCAGAGCCTCCGGCCCTGTGCTCACCTACCCAAGGTCGCAGCCGGAGGTTTTGTAGTGTGCATAGGCAGATGATTGGGCACGTAGAGGGGGGTTCGCCCACCCTGGAAGTGAATGCGGATTAGCCCCTGTGGTAGTTCCCATTCTATGCTCCTTTGCGCCGCAGGGATGGGGCTGGGAGCAGGGAGAGGGGCCCGAGTTTTTCCATTCAATGGGTGCCTATGGGCTATGCCTCCTTATTTCGTAGCATTACTTTCCGCCACTGCAGGGGGTGTTCCCAGGCCTGAAGTGGCTTTGGAAGTGGACTAACTCACGGCCCGCCCCCCACCCCACCCCTTCCATACCAGCACAGGAACTTGCGCTGCACTTGCGCTTCCGCCTGGCCATCAAGCGTGCCCACCGGTGGCAACCCACCTGCAGTAGTGTGCCTCAGGCAGGCACTGGCAGAGAGGGGTTTACATCAACATAAGAGCCAGTTTCACCGGCATAAGCCTTAGTTCCTTCCCTGAGCGCTTTCCACCCACCCCCCTTAGGATTGAGCTGTTAGGTTGCAATCTTAAACAAACCTAGCAAAAATAGTGTTTTACTTCAGATTAGGGTTGGACTTCATCTTACGAACCATTGAATTAGGTCACATCTGACCATTTACCTTGAAGATAGTTTGAAATGTATCTTTAATAGCAGGCAGCAAAGCATAGCTAGACCCAAACTGTGAAAAGAGCTGAACTAAGTGGTAATGTCAATATTGTTAGCAAGCAATCCCTGAAACTTGCACTATTCTCTTTTGCTATTTTAAGGTCAATATCTGTTGGGCAGCTGCTCTGAGAATAACAATGGCATGATGACGTGGATATCAAGTTTTTCCAAGTAAGTGATTCTCTCTTTTTAAAAAACCCTATAACATAGCACAGTGTTGTTGAAGCTGGCTGTATTTTTATAGTATTGTGAAAAAGATAAAAATTCAGTTGCTTTCTAAACTTGCCTGATAGCTACTGCTAGAACTCTGTAGCCTGAACTAAACTTCAGTGGCTCCTTTACTTAGAAAAAGTGTTTTGAAAGGTGTTAGTGCTAGGGTACAATGAAGCATGAAGTTTTGGATAAATTTAAATCAAAAAGAATATTTGAGTTGGCTCAACTCCATCTCCAATCTATTTGTACAAAACTTAGATGGTATCTACAATAAAAATACAATTTGTTGAAACAGAATTTGTTTTACCAAGCAAATCCCTTACCAAACTAGAAATTCTTGCAAACTATACTTTGGTTGCTGTTGGTTTCAGCTTTTAATATTTTGTTTAGTGGTTTGGTAAGGGTCTTAATCTTCTTTTGCCTAAGTGTTCCATTATTTTATATTTAGAAATATTTGAAGAAGTATAGGAGGAAGTACTTATCAATAGATGTCCTCTGTTGGTAAAACATTTTTTGTGTCTTGTCAAGAAGGTCTCTTGAGAGGAGATATATAAATTCTCCTAAATAAATAAGATGGAGACCATCATTAGAAAGTTGCCACGTAAGTAAAGTATTAACCGTGTCACTATCACTTGAGTGTAGTCTTTGTGAAACAATATTGTTTGAGATTTATTTAAGAGGTATGTTAAACCTTCTCTGGTTCTTCGGAACCCCTCTTTTGGCTGTATACAGACAGTGGCTGCATTCAGATGTCAGAGGCAGTCCTCAGTTTGTTACTGACGAGAAGGAGCGAAAGACCTTGGGGTCTCACAAATTACAATCCGTGAGTTGGATCCAAAGAACTGTAAGCAGAGTGAAGGTTGTGGTATACTTTCCTGCATCTCCTATGCTCTTATAGCCAACTGAGGCCATTCTGCTCTTGTGAATCAGGGGACCCATACAGACAACATAGAGGCCAAAGTGTGGTTCCACAGTGTGAAATAGAAATTGTCAAAAATATATCCCTTTCTCCGGTGAACAGAAGCACTATTTGTCTAGTATGATCACTTAATCCAATAGTTGTTTAGGGCTTGTTCTAGGTTTTGAATGACCCTGGGCCAACAGGCGCCATATTCATGCCTTTCTCCCTTCCCACCCAACCACATCCCCCAGCCTCCCCTCCTCCCACCTTCACACTAGCCTGCTCTGCATACATGCCTTTCTTCCAATGGCACTGGTATCAGTGGTATGTGCTGCTGGGAGTGTGGCTGCCTTGGTTGTCTGTCACTGTGCACCACTCGCACACTCCTTCCCACTGCCATTGTGGAGCATGTACAGCCAGGAACACAGGCATTAGGACAAGTGAGTGAATGAGTAGGGGGGGGGGTTGGCAGCAGTGGGCCTCACTCAAAGCCCTGGCAGCTGTGCTCAGCTGTGTTCAGGTTATGCTGACACTGGCCCTGCAATAGTTGATTTGTAAGCAAGAAACAAATAACAATTTGGTAAAGCACCTGTCTTGAACATCACAAGGAAATTGTGATTTATTAAAGATTTCCCAAATTGCATTTGTGATACTGTCCATAAGAGGTGGACATATGGCACGTGCATCTCAGGAGGCAGTCTTATTCTTGTACAACAAATTGAAGTTTGTTTTTGATATCTGATTGCAGCCAATAATTATAATAACAATTGGGAAGGCATTGCTGAACTATCATTGTTGTGCTGTACACTGTGTTCTGGCTGACAGCGGTCTGTGATCATATGTGGTTTTGTAAGTTTCTATAGCACACTAAGCAATAAAGACTAGTTAAAGTTAATGTAGAGACTATGCTGAAATAGATATGTGTACAGCTGGATGTCTGTTGCTGGACTCTTATTTGTGAATAATGCACCACCTCCATAACGCCTGCATCTCTGTGTTAGTGTGATATCCAGATATCTTTCTTGAGTCAAACTGATCTAATATAATCATTTATCCCCTTCAAATTCTACAAGGCTGCTACTTCATCAGTTTCAATAATGCTTTCTTATTTTCTGTAAAATCCATTCAAGAGCATTTTGTTTCTATTTAAAAGAAAAAACCTGGTTTCCTTTAGAAGTTGCTTGCTTATTTTTAATTTATTATTTATATCCTGCTTCTCTCCCCGATGGGGACCCAGTACAGCTTATCATATTCATCTCTCCTCCTCCACTCTATCCTCGTAACAACAACCCTGTGGGGCATTTTAAGCTGAGATAATATGACAGGCCTGAGATCACCTGGTGAGCTTCGATGGCAGAGCAGGGATTTGAACCTGGCTATCCTGCTGTTCTAAGTTCTATTTTTGTTAAACAGTTCCTGTCCTTAAGAGACTTCCCATCATTTTGAGTAATGAAGGTACTCCATACAGTAATTTTTAGATACTCAGCTAATAAAACAAAACATTTTCTCTCTTCGTATCATCCATTTTTGTGTCCTTTTTTTTAAAAAAAAGGGAAACCAGTGTTCCACTTTACACATAATAATAAATGGTGCAGATATAAGCGGAAAGTAGCTGATGCTGACTAATGCAGAAAGGTTTTAAGGGTGCACAGCTGCTGTTATAATTCAGATGAATGTATCCACAGATGGAACAGAGATATTTTAGTTGAGACCAAAAAGATCATCACTACAGTCCAACAGGTAGCAGCTTGAATGTGAAATGGATGCTACATGTGCGTTTCCTGAACTGATACATTTCCAGGAACTAGATTTGACATATGTAGAGTCCAATCAGATTGTTTTCACAAATAATCTATTTCGGGGTAAGGAGTAAGATGCTATATCGTAAAATGACTGTTTGTACCACATTTACTATGTAAAGTGGTAACTTGCCGTGGTTTACTATTTGTATGAGCCCATAGAGATGACTATACTACCCCTTGGTCATCTGTACCCTCCAAGGGTTAAAGAGGATTTTACTATTTATTGGAGAGCAAAGTAAAGTAAAATACATTGTAAACTGGGCATCTTTACTCAACCAGTACATAAATTTGTAAAACAGTGTCATGAATTTTATCATACTTCTATCTAGGGAAGAAGGAAAGTAACAAAAAATTTCCTTACAGTTTAGTAGGATGATAACCTGGTGTGAGAGAGCTCACTGTAGGGGAGGTTGCCCATCTCTGTGCCTCAGATACCATTTTACCAAGGGCACACCGTGGCAATTGATCCCTTGGCAAATGGTCATCCATATTTGTCCTTTGCCACTATAGCTGGCATGGTCTTAATTCAAGTAAAATAGATTCATTTTCAATGGCAGATGAATGTACAGAAACTAGGAGACTGGCTTGCAAGGGACAATAATAGAAAGCAGCCAGGTAGAGAAAGGAACATATGAGATCAGTAATTGAGCTTAGTTTCATGTTAGCAGGGCTTTCAAGAGAGTAAGTTGCAGCATCCAGTAAACAGGCCAGGTAACTGAAGCATCAGAGACCAGTATATTTTTCCATATTGCATTGCAGCAAGACTAAGATGGAGTCATTGAGTCTGAACAACCAACAATCTTGAGATCTTATTGCAAAGCCAAAACAATTGTGTAAGGTCATGCTTACACAACTACCTTGCCTGCAAGATGCCAAGTGCCAGTTAATATTTTCTTCAGTCACTTTGTGCTTTGTTTTGAACCCAGTAGCATCTTAAAGACCAATAAGATTTTCAGGTTATCAGTTTTCAAATCTTGGACTTGAATCTTACTGTTCTATGGCAGGCCAACATGGCTATCCACCTGAAACTATTTGCATTTTTGTTAATAGAATATTTACCCAGATGGGACCTAGCTAGATATACCCTCAGTCTTTGAGGCTTGTAGCCTGGTGGCACAGTGAATGCTGCTGTGGTGGGCTGCCTGACCTCGTACTCAATAGTTCTACCCTGATAAATCCTTTCCTGCCAACATACCAGTGAATGCCTTATGTTTCTTTTGCACAGCAAAGCTGCATTTCACTGCTTCTCTGTAGTGATCCTGTAAAGACCTATTCACATAGTCTTCTCAGACCTCTCTCATTTAGCCTATGTTACCTTTTTATCAGTCTGAATTGAATGTGCATGAAGAATATCAGTGATGTGCTTCACATAAGACTGACTGTTCCTGAAATACATGGGAGATAGAACATAGTGTATTTTATGGGGCTGGCCTCTGTATTCTTATTCCATTCTAAAACACAGGACCAGATCACGTCTAGTTTGTATTTGAGAACATTTGTAATATGCTAGGTATTTTTAAAGCTTTAGCATTTCTATGTGGGTCTTTCACAGGTGTTCCTCCTCACTGTATAGAAGATTTTCAGAGCTGTTTCAGGTCTTTCGGGAAGAAAGAGCAAGTTTTTTCCCCCTCGCATCTGTTTCCTTAAATAAGTTTGTTCTCAGATTCATAGCTTCTATTGACAAATGGTTCCTATCAGTAACAGTTCCTGTGTTACACAATGTCTGGTATTTTTTTTTAAAAAAACTTGTGGCTTGAAATGGTAGGGGTCTCTAAGCAGGTTATCTGTTTATATTTCCAAAATGATTGTGAAAACATCCAGATGTATGAAATGGCCTAATACATATTTCTAGATTTAATTTTCATGGAGAGCTGCATATAATATTTTAAGCAAGTTGCATAATTATATTTTTTCATTCTACTAGAAGAAAACATTCCTTCATTCAAAGCTGTTTGTTTCATATTAAAGGTTTTGCAAGGATCATTTCTGTTTAGATGATATTGCCAACATGGATATCTAGAGCATTCTCTAAAAGCGAATGTTTGTGAGGTTGCTTTAGAAGTAATTGAATCCTCCCTCTTCTCCTCTTTGGCTACATTAAACTGGAAGTCAATTTGCTTGCATCTCTGGAAAAACGAAAAGAAAGGAAGGTTCCTAAATTGACCTATAAACTGTGGGTGTGTTTTTTTTTATGGTAGTTGTCAACTTGATGCAAGTAATTTCAAACAATTCTGTAACTGTCACCAGTAATATTGTAGTTGTTTACTGTGTCATATTTATTTCATAACATGCCTGCCCAAACAACAAATACTTATTTACTTATTTAAAACATTTGTTAGCTGCTTTTCTACCTTATGGCCCTCAAGGTCATTAAAATTAAAATTAAAAATTCAGTTTAAAACCACTATATAAACCTATCAGTAAATAGTAAAATTAATTGAATGCAGTTCTAAATAAAACTGTCTTCAGCTGCCTCCTAAAGATCAAGTATGAGCGTGCCAGATGCATTTCCCTGGGGAGGTTGTTCCAAAAATGTGGGGCTGCCAATTCTGACTCCTCATTGCAGTCTTCATCCCTCTTACTGTGGTGCATTTTATTTATAAGGGACTCCAACCTTCAACAATGTTTTTGGAAACCATGGGGAGAAGGTGGTAGAAATCTTTCACTGCAAGCTCTTTTTGCTTAGACTTCCACATTTCCCAAAACTATGTAAATTGGCCCTTATGGGACCAGTAATCTGCCTGAAATGTAGTATGTGCATGAATATGGGAGCAGGCGAGAATATGCCATTTAAAATCCTTATATTGTAATGTCATTGCTTTTTAAATGAAGAAGTTTGTTAGACTTCGGTGTTGGAGCCTGTGGATCTGTTGGATCAGGGAAGGGATGTGGCTCAGTGGAAGATCCTCTGCTTTGCCTGCAGAAAGACCCTGGTCCAGTGCCCAGCATCTCCAGTTAAAAGGACCAGGCTGTAGCTGATATGAAAGACATATGCCTGAGACTCTAGAAAGCTGTTGCCAGTCTGAGTAGACAATACTGACTTTGATGGACCTGTGGTCTGATTTATATAAGGCAGCTTTACGTGTTCATGTGTGTTGCACTAGCACAGGCAGTTTCTTTCCCCTGACACAAGATGCTCTTTGCCACCTTCTGCTGCAGGAAAATGCCTCCACTAGTACAACCCATCCATGGTATATCCCTATATATGTTATGAATGTATTTAGCATAGCTTTGATTAATACTGGGCCTCTCCATAATAGTGAATGTGAAGAAAGATTGAAATCATTGCCAGATGCAAAATATCTCTGCCACATTCAGTATCTGCAAAAAATTAAGATTGAGACATAAAATACTGGGTTATATCCTACTATTACACTCATCTAAAGTTGGCCTGGTCCCATTGGTGCAAGGCATGTTTAGCCAACTCTGTATGCTCTTCCACCGTTAGATAGGTCCCTTGCAGCAACAGAACATAGTGCTCTCAACTGAGCAGAACGTAAGATACAACCCATTAAAACCAATATTTTGGAATCCAAAGCAGGGATATGAGTAGGGTTGTCAGCCTTCAGGTAGTGGCTGGAGATCTTCTGGAATTACAACTGGTCTCCAGGCCACATAGATCAGTTCACCTGGAGAAAATGGCTACTTTGGGGGGTGGACTCTATGGAATTAAGCCATGCCAAGGTCCTTTCCCTCCCCACACTCCACTTTCTCCAGGTTTCACCCCCCAGATCTCCAGGAATTTCCCAACTTGGCGCAGGCAACCCTAGATATGAGCATGTAGAACAGAGATCACACGTTTGGTTCTTGATTTTGCTGCAGCCCTTGCCACTGTCAAAGAGGGGGCCATCTTTTTAACCTGCACAGTGACTTGTCCAGTAGCAGTGAAATGAAAAAAAAAACTCTGCCTGTGTTCTCTGTTTTCTCCCATATTCATATGTCCCATTTTGTATCTTGTTTCATAAAAAGGTTACAGATAGTTCTATCAAAGCCTGCTTCCTGTAAAACAAAACAAAACGTACTTCAGATAGGTTTGTGGTATTGCTTCTCCCCCAAATTATATTGACTTGGATGTTCCATTATCTCCTATTATGTGGATATGCTGTCATTAGATATTTTTGGTAACAGTCTTTTTAAACACAATCAACTTATGGGATGATATCATTAATGCAGACGTTCAGATGATGCAGCGTTAGGGCAAGATCAAAATGATTTCATGCACAATATGGTTCACTGCAAGTTCATCTGAAAACATTAGCATTTGGGCTTTGACTTGTGTCTAAACCACTTTAGCCTTCCTTGATCTTTTGTAACGGGTTTTGTCTGCTTGTAGTTGGATATCTTTTCAACTCTGCCACAGAATGGAATAACAGGAGAAACAAAACAGAAGCTGGGCAGTACATTTTGCTGTACAAATAGTACAGGCTCTATCACTGAAGATTTAGAAAGCAGTGCTCCTATTTTAAATAGGGGTATGCAAAAAAAAAGGTTCGATTTGGGTCTTTTTGTTATTTGCTATCCTCATTTGTATTTGTTATGCTTGTTATTTACTTTCTCGCAATTCCTTTTTTTAAAACACCTTTTGAATTGTTTCAGTTTAACAAATTTTGTTTCCCATTGGAATGAATGCCTTACCTATGAAATCCTTATTGTATGCCTTACCTATGAAATCCTCCCTGTGAAAGAGGGGACAAAGTGTCTCAGTTTTGCAGGCCATTGAAAGGAAATGGCAGTTCTTAGGTGTGACTTCTTTCTCAAGGATTGTACCCTTCATCCCATAGGATAGGAGAAAGTGTCCATGTTTAACATACACACTTGCAGTTGGGCATCCCAAGACTGGCAGAAGCTTTGTCTTACACTCTGGAAGAATCAGGCTGTACTACAAGCGCAGAGCACCAAAACGGGATAGGCAGCATCCAAGATCTGTCAGTGATACTTCTTTGCGGATTGATCCATTCACTATTGCAACTGGCACTTAGTGATACTAATGACTGTCTACCAGTGACAGATAGATAATTTAACCCAGGCAGGGGAAGAAACAGATTAGATCAGAGTCATGGTCAGCTGGAGTGGTACGTGGGACTGCTGCATTTCCCAGTGAGCATTCAAGGAAATGAATAGAAAATCAGTAATAATTAGAAATTCATATAACTGGGTCTGACAGTACCATCCTAAGCAGATCTTCTTGGAATCATTCTCAGATCTATTTGCAGAATATTTGCAGTGTAAAATGGTAAGTGAATTCCCTTGCCCCTGAATCTCTTAAGCATGATAGTATGATCTTGAAAAAATCCATCCTGAACTAAGGGAAATCGTGAGTTGGCAGGGTTAGCATAGCATTACCACTTTTACAGAGTGTGGTTAGGGTTCCCAGGTCTGTTGGAGCCAAAACCAGGGGATGGGGGATCATGGGAGGT
The DNA here is from genome assembly GCF_028583425.1 of Eublepharis macularius. Taxonomy (NCBI): domain Eukaryota; kingdom Metazoa; phylum Chordata; class Lepidosauria; order Squamata; family Eublepharidae; genus Eublepharis; species Eublepharis macularius. The sequence continues at coordinate 146,169,918 of NC_072794.1, read as the reverse complement.
GCACAAGGGAAACTTACCCTGCATATGAGCTTTGCTCTGGGAATAACGTCATTCCCAGTGCAACAATGAAGTGAAGGCTTCACACAGTGGCCTTTATTTCCTTGTCGCGCTAGGAATGATGTCATTCCTGGTGTGATAAGGAAGTACTTTGGAGTGCACAAGAGCACCCTCTAGAACTGATGGGCCCATTCCTCATGCTTTCCCCACCCCCACTGGCCAGGTGAGTGGGGGCAGGTACAGGCTGGGTGCAGAGGATCCTCTGCTCCCACCAAGGGACTGGTAACCCTAAGGGTGGTGATGGTGGTGGTGGTGGTGGGAGAACAGGGGCCCATCCACCAATGATTTGGGCTCCACCAGAAATTTTTCTTCAAAAACAAACTCCCATTCTTTTACATGCAAACTATAGGTAAACATTTTTAAATTCTGGTTTTCAAAATGATTGAAAGGTGGAGCAAATCAGTATTGCACACAGGACTGTTCATCCACTAGGCTAGTACTGGCTGTGGCCTTGCTTCCAAATGCCTTTCCCACTACATCTGTTTTCATGACCTTTTGATCCCACTGTTTTACAGTTTGTTTTTTTCTTTATTTGTTGGGGTGTGTGTATGTATAAAATGTACTTCCCAACTGAAGATAACACTTCATACATCTGACAAAGTGGGCTCTAGACCACAGAAACTAATGTTGCTATAAATCTTTCAGTTATAAAAATGCCACAATACTCTGTTGTTTTTGTTACAATGTGCTCACATAGCTGCCCCTCTGGAATTCTTCAGATCTAGATTCATATTTGGCTGCCCACACCCCTGCTGAGGTCTGACAATATAGAAGGTGGGGGGGGAGGGTGGTAACTGAGTAATTTTGGAAGGCATTTTAAGTTTAGGTAGCTGTAAACTTGATGTGAAATAAAAGGAAGGTGTAAAGGAAGAATGAAATCTGTTAGAGATCATACTGAACAACTTAAACAAACAAAAGTTATAATTCTTCTAAAGTAATAATTCCAACCAAAATAATTGGTGGGGAAAAGAACTGTATAACTGTTGAAAGAGTGAATGCAGGTTACATTCAGTTATACCCAGAGAAAACTCTCTTAACACCTATTTTAGTTTTAACTATGACTGATGATTAAGCTTCAGGGCACTGAACAGTCATGATTTGGGGGAGGGATGAAAATGTGGCGGGAAGTATCAAACAACAAAAGACCTCAAAACCATTGCAGCAATCCGATATGAAATGAACAAAGATCTATTCGATGGTTGTTGGGGGTTTTCCGGGCTGTATTGCCGTAGTCTTGGCATTGTAGTTCCTGACGTTTCGCCAGCAGCTGTGGCTGGCATCTTCAGAGGTGTAGCACCAAAAGACAGAGATCTCTCAGTGTCACAGTGTGGAAAAGATGTAGGTCATTTGTATCTACTCAGGAGGGGTGGGGTTGAGCTGAGTCATTCTGTAAGAGTTTCCCAGGGTGTGGAATGCTAATGGCGGGAGGCTTCACTGTATCCTGAGGCGGTTCTTTTGCATATGGATTGGTGCTTGATGTGCTAATCTTCTCTGCAGGGCTATTGTCGGGTGTGGAGTGTTTTGTTGGCCTGGTGTTTTTCAGAACTGGAGCCCATGCTCTGTTCATTCTTAAGGTTTCTTCTTTCCTGTTGAAGTTTTGCTTATGCTTGTGAATTTCAATGGCTTCCCTGTGCAGTCTGACAAAGTAGTTGGAAGTGTTGTCCAGTATTTTGGTGTCCTGGAATAAGATACTGTGCCCTGTTTGAGTTAGGCTATGTTCAGCCACTGCTGATTTTTCAGGCTGTCCAAGTCTGCAGTGTCTTTCATGTTCTTTTATTCTTGTCTGGATGCTACGCTTTGTGGTCCCGATGTAAACTTGTCCACAGCTGCAGGGTATACGGTATACTCCTGCAGAGGTGAGGGGGTCTCTGCTGTCTTTTGCTGATCGTAGCATCTGTTGTATTTTTCGGGTGGGTCTGAATACTGCTTGAAGGTTGTGCTTTTTCATAAGCTTTCCCATCTATCTTTCCTATCAAAGGAATTACTGATCAGATTTACCTTGATCGGCAGGTCTTCCTGCCAACCATGGAGCTGCAAAGTGGTTACAAGTTGGGAGAAGACACCCGGAAGAGGGAGGGGTGTTCTGTAACCACAGGCACTCCAATCTCATCCCTGCAAACCCTGATAGGCAGCTCTGATGGCCAAACACAGACCTCCTGCATTGCTCTATAGGACCTCAGCTTATAAAAAGCACTGCACTCCTAGGCTGGCTTTCACTTTCAGCGAGCAGTGGAGTGTGAGAGCTGTTGCTTGCTACTTCCTAGCCTTTGGGGAGAGACAGAGAGAGTATAATTGAGCTTGGATTTTTGTTGGAGTTTCCTGGGGGCCTCGGATTGGAGAGATCCAAGATCCCTATTGCAATCTTGACCAAACTTGGGTGCTGGCTGGAGGAGAGCCTGCTACACACTCCCTGTGAATATGGGCTCTCTAAGTGCAACGGGGGCCATTCTGAGCACCACGAACCATGAACCGCAAACCGGTTCGGCAATAGGAAATGTCTGTTGTGGTTTGCGACTCCGGGATTGTTATCGGCACCGAACCACGAACCATGGATTCATTAAATTTTTTTTGGTTCATGCCCATGTCTATTTATAGGTGCTACTGGACTCTTGCTCTTTTCTATTGTTTCAGTAGATTAGAGTGTGCTCATTCTATTCCCGTTTGTGTGCAATCTTTAATGTGTGTTTAAAATTGTGTTTTTTTTAATTTGTAATTTGCACATTTTAATCTGTGTATTAATTTTGTTAATTTGACTGTTATGATTGGTCTCCTCATGATCTGGTTGCTGCACTGTTAGCTGCGTGGAGTTTAGGGGAGATAAGGTAAGATAGAAATGTTTTAAAATAAATAAAACAGTAAAGCAAATACATTTGTGTCTCTACAAAAGCTGTTGTAAAATTAACTGCTGATAAAAGTTGTAATTCTCCTCTGTGAGAAGGAGCTGGATTAAAATAAAAACTAGATTACTTGTTTAAAGTGCCATTAAATTCTGGACTATCAGAATTTCTATTATGTGGTTATTAATTGAGGCAAGTGTTCCATCTCCAAGAAAAGAAACAGCTTTGAAATTGGGTTAGGTTTTTATACACTGAGAAAAAATAATGTAGGCTCTGAACTTTTAAAAAAATGCTATATCATAATATAAATGATTTATTGATCTTGTAGTTTATATGTTGTAGGGTATATATGAGATCATAAGGTTTCAGTGGTAGAAGTATAGAAAATGCTGTGTATTGGTTACACTAAAAGTTAATCTAATTTACAATATTGTTTTTCAGAAGTTTTCCATAAACTGGAATTAGGGTTGCCAGGTCCAGGTTGAGAAATTCCTGGAGATTTGGGGGGTGGAGCCTGGAGAGAATAGGGTTTGAGGAGGGGAGGGACCTCAGTGGGGTATAATTCCACCCTTCAAAGCAGCCATTTTCTCCGAGGGAACTGATCTCTGTTGCCTGGAGATCAGTTGTAATTCCGGGAGATCTCCAGCTATCACTTGGAGGCTGGCAAGCCTAACTGGAATGAACCCTGTTTCATGGGAACAATGAAGCAGTGGAGTTTCTTTCTGTCTACATAACTGCACACTTCCACCTCTGGACTTCTCTTTCCTTTGTCTGGTGAAACAAGGAATTTACAGTGCAATCCTAAATAGAGCTATACCCTTCTAAGCCCTTAAAAGTCAATAAGCTTAGAGGGGTATAATTCTGTTTAAGGATGAACTATTGGGCTACAATCCTAAAAACATTTTCCTGGGATTGTGCCCTATCAAATAAATAGGCCTCACTTCTGCAGGGATCCTGTTTAGAATGACTCTCTTAGCTTGTTAGCAGGCCTTCTCTATCTGGAGACACAACCAGGATATTCAGCTAGGAGAGGCAGCCATCCATTTTCAAGGCTGCTTTAATAGACGTGTACACACAAACATTTTTATGAAATAAAATGAAAAATGCTATCGGCACAAGATATAGTATATTATAATTAAGGTTATCAGGCAGTGCCTAGTAAGCAGCAAGCGCTGGGGGCGGGGGCACAAGGGAGTGTGCAACATTGTGCATGCCATGACAACGTCTTCCAGGGAAATCTGAAAGGGATGTCATGTTTCTCTAAGAATCACTGGGAACTATGGTAAAAACATACACTATCCGGCTGGCAATCTCTTCTGGGAATTGATATCATGCCACATGTATTGCCAGCATTTTTAAAATAAATTATCCTACCACCTCACAAGAGTTGTCAATGGGAAGCCTGGCCTGGCAACCCTAATTGTAGTGCTGAAAAATGCTGCAACAAATTATCAAATTATCAAAGGGGGTTAGAGCACCTTCCCTACAAGGAAAGGCAAAGTCCCTTTTCACACAGCCTTTATAAACCATTTTGGCTGCTGATTGCTGGTGGATTTTTCATTACATTTCTGACACAACCAATTTGGCTGCCGGTTGCTAATGGATTTTTTTTTTAACCTTTTCAGACAACGCTGCTTGTATCCTGTTTGGAATGCAAGGTTGAGCCATCTTTTAAAAAAACTGTTTTCCCCATTTTCAATGCACTTCCCATTCACTGTGTGGAGCACTGTTTGAAATATTCATAGACAGTGCTTTTGATAGTGCCACATTTTTTATTTTCCTGTCCAATTCCAGCACATTTAAAAAAAAATTATATCAGTTAGTGCTATAGCGTAATGATAAGCGTAACAGCGTCTTTGAATTCCCAGCTTTCGTTTTAAAAAGTCTCTAGCCCCTTGCCTTGCTATAGCAAAGTTTTTGTGCCAATTTTTTTTAAAAAATTGCAAAAGCCATAGTGGTCCAAAGGAGTGGGGGGGGGGCAGCCAATTCCAGCGCAATTGAAATGGTCAAAGAAGAGTTTCACATACAGTTCATAAGCAGATGTAAATGCTGTTTGAAAACACCACCCCCACGTTGCTTTACATTAAATCAGGGCATCAACAAAAAATCAGAGGAGTTAAAATCAGAGGAGTTATGCATCTGACAAAGAGAATTGTGGTTCTCGAAAGCTTCTGCTACAATAAAGTTGGTTAGTCTTAAAGGTGCTACTGGACTCTTTAGGAGTTAAAATGGACATGTAAAAGGGCCGTAATTAGTTTTGGCTTCATAGTTTAGAACATAAAAGGGACAAGATAAAGGTTTATAAAATTATATATGGGGACGGGAGGGAGAAAGTAGAAAGAGAGAAATTTCTCTTCCAGAATTTGCAAGCGCCTAATAGAGTTAATGGGCAGTAGACTTAAGTCAGACAAATGAAAGTACTTCACCCTTTGAGTGAATGGCTTGTGAAATTTGATGCAGCAGGATCTGATGATCATTGATAGTTTGGTTGTTTTTAACAGAGGTTCATAGAGGACAGGCCTATCAATGGCTATTAGCCATGATAATTAAATGGAGCTTCCCTTATCAGAGACTGTAACCCTCTGAATACCTGTGCTAGAGGGGCAACACCAGGGGAGGCTTTGGTTCCATGCCTTGGTTGTAAGTTTTCCACGGATATCTGGTTGGCCACTATGTAAAACAGTATGCTGGACAAGACAGACCATTGGCTTCATGCTGTATGGCTGCTCTTCCATTCTTATGTTAAAAAAGCAAAATTGACATCGGTGACTTCACATTCTCTTGTGTATTTATTTCTTCAACCTTTCTCACTGAGATTCAAGATGGATTACATGCTGTAAAACAGTATTGTCAAATCATATGAGAACTGTAAAATGTAATGCAATAGAACCAGGATTACAAAAATTAGAAACAGTGCAAAAAAGTATCAGACATGATATGTCAAGTGATGCAGAAAACTGAATTACAAAACTAGAAAATAATGGAGGAATTTAAGATTTCAGAAGTTTAAGGATTTACATTTACCTTCTATATTATCTTTCTGCTTGCCCAGGAAAAACTTTGGTGCTAGATGCTTTCCATTCATGCAACATGCTCATGTTCTGTAAATTTAAGGAAAGTATAGGATTCAAGTCTTAGTACCTGGGTCTCTTTTGGCTTTAGCTATGATTAGTTGATTGATTTTATTTTGTATGTCCAAGAAGCTAGGTGCACTCCAAGAGTGCTCTTGGGAAGGAAGGGGGTATGAAAAGCTATATTTTAATAAATAAATTTCAGAAAGTTGTTTAAAAAATTAGTACAACAACAACTAGTTACTCCCAAACAAAGTACAGTAGTATGATTGCATTTGTCTTGCTTAGTCATGTGCTGGTGCATGGATGATGCACACCAGAGATGGTATGAAGAGGATCACTTTTCCATCAACAAACAGCCAGTATTCCATCATCCCTGAAAATATCATGGGTACATACTTTGTCTCTCTGCAACCACAGGAAAGCTTTAAATAGTGCCTGCCATTTGTATACCTCATGAATCATTAATGTCCCCATGTGTGCACGCAAGAGAGATACATTATTAATCTGTTATCTAAGTAATTCAAGTGCCATTATTAAATGCAAAAAATCTAACTCTGTTTCTAAAATACCTTAAAAATTCATTACACTTCCCCCCCCCCCAAGCCGGTAGAAATAAAATTACTAGGTTCATATATAAAAAAAGTTATTTCCTATGGTCTATACAACAGATAATAATATTTAGAACTATGAAATATTAAATAAAACTACCAGCATGACTTCACTGCTGGTTTATGAGTCATATACTTATTAAAATTGGTGCCCAATGTGTCATTTTTCTGGAAGGCAAAAACTGCGTCAGTGGGTTTATCTACAAGGCCCTTTTACACAGAATAACCACAGGTGTCCCATCAGAGTTGCTCAGTCACTACACTGAAACCAACAAAAATAATAACTATTTTGATGTGTTAGAAAAGAGCAAGAGTCCAGTAGCACCTATAAGACTAACAAAATTTGTGGTAGGGTATGAACTTTAATGAGTCATATAGCCCACTTCTTCTCCTTTAAAGAAATGGGCTGTGACTCACAAAAGCTCATACCTTACCACGAATTTTGTTAGTCTTATAGGTGCTACTAGACTCTTGCTCTTTTCTACTGCCACAGACAGACTAATGTGGCTACCCATCTTGTCTTATTTTGATGCATGTGAGAGCACTTCTGTAACCCTCATACTGCTGCAAAGGAATGGAACACTTTACATGTTGTCTTAATAGTGGAACTCCTCGGCAACTATATGGACCACTCAAAGAACAGTTAAATCTCAAAAAACTTGCTGGAGCAACCATCCCATTCCCTCCAACTTTAGTTGCCTCCCCCCTCCATCCCTTCTCTCACTTTCTCCCTTTTGTTCTCCCTCCCCCACTGTCTGTCACTCTCACTCATCCTTTTGTTTTCTCTCTCTTTCTCTGTCCCCCACCCCATCACTCTTCCTTATTTATTTTTATTTGTTTAATACATTTGCTGCCTTCCTACTCAAAATACTGTCCCCATGGTGGCAAACATTAAAACACCAATTTAAAAAACAGTTTCGAACAATTTAAAATAATATTTAAAATACTAGCCCTCCTCATTCACTCCAAAACTGCCTCCAGGCACCTGTTCACAGTTCCCACCTGTTCCTTGGGATCTGCTGGCAGTATGAGATAGAGTATCATCCACATATTGGAGACAACTCAGCCCAAATCTCTGCATGACCTCACCCAGCAGCTATACATAACTGTTGAAAAGCATGGTGGACAAGATGGTGCCTTGAGGCACCCCATAGGCCAAAGGCAGTCCTCCATATGGGTATGTGATCCAGATTTGGGAACTGGCAAAATAGCCAGATTAATCCCAATCCAGCATAATCTGGTTTTGCGGGTTCCCCATGATGAACCCTGGGCTCCGCTGGTGTGAATTATCTGGTAACCTCCACAGTCAGCCACAGCAAAGCTGAGCAGCTTAGAGTGAGAGGGCAACAGTGTGAATGGAGACTAGCTCCATACCACTGCAGGAAAGTGATGTGAGGCTGGCGGGGTTGGGGAGGAGGCAGCAGGCAGAGTGGATTCCCATCCTGTTCCACCCTCCCCCCACCTAAGCTCCAAAAGAGCCCTTCAAGCTCCTGCCACTTCCAGCCACCACCTTTTAAACTCTGCAGCTTGACAAGATAGTTCCCATTCTGGAGATAGCTGATCTCCAATAGCAGCCCTTTGAGTCCGCTCCAAGAGAAATGATTTAAACCAGTCCAGGGCACATCCTTTGATGCCCACTTCTGTTTCTAAATGCCTTAACAGGTCTACTGTATCGAAGGCTGCAGACAGATCCGATAGAAGCAGTAAGGAGGCATGGCCTTTGTCCATATTCAGACGGAGATCATCTACTAACTGCTGTCTCTGTCCCACGTCCTGGTCTGAAGCCTGATTGGAAAGGGTCCAGAGCGCTAGTTATCCAAGAAGGTCTGGAGTCCCCCAGAACAATAAGTCTAGTTGTCTCCAGCACCATGTCTGCTAGCAGCTCTGCCAACTCAGAAAGGGTGCTTATGGGGGATCTAGGTGGTCTATATACAAGAAGGATACCTAATCTATCTTTAATTTCTAGAGACAGGAACAAGCAGTCAATACCAGCTATAGCTTGTCCTAGAGATCTACGGAAGTTGAAGGACTCATGAAGAATAATAGCAACCCCTCCTCCTCGGCTACTATAGTGAGGTTAGTGTAGGACTACATAGCCAGGGGGAGTTAGTTGGGACAGACACACCTTGTCATTTTCCTGCAGCCATGTCTCTGTTAGGCAAGCCACATCAATTTTCTCTTCCTGCAACATCCCCACAATGCTTGCAACCTTGTTCCTAACAGATCTGGTATTGCATAGGATTAGTGTAGAAGGGGAGGTAAAAGCGGCCCCATTGTCAGCAGGTGGAATACTAAAGAGGTTGGATAAGCAGCGAGCATTACTGCTCAATGCTGGGTGCCTTTCATAAGTCCTGCTCCCATATCTACCAGCTCCCAACTGTACTGGAATAGTAAATTTGCCCGACATTTCTACCAAGCAAATAAGTAGTGTGTAAGAAGCTCAGAATTGTACCCTACAGCCACATATTACAATATCAAACATACTGCTGGTCTCAACTAAGACTACAGTCAAGGGCTACAGTCTTCAAGTATTTACACAAACAGTGTTGATTGGTTGTTGCAATCGTCTCAAGCAATTTCTTCATATCCTCTCTTGTCCTCCAACTCGTTTAGCTGATGGCTGCTCCCAGGCTGTGCTCCCCGGGCTAGGAGCCATGGGCCAAGAGCCCTTGTGCTTTCGCCCTTTGGCTTGCGCCTCCTGCACAGAGCTCCAGTTAAATAGCCAGCAGTACCTGTGAGAGAGAAGGCAGGGTGGGCAATAAGGCCTGCAACACCAAATGGCCCCGATTCTTGTGAAATTTGGGGATTCTTTAGGGAATAGTCAGGAGTAGGTTTCCTATAAATGTAGTGGAGTTTGCTTTAAAATGCTCCCCCAGCGCCGCCACCCCCCCCCCCCCAAAAGACATTGGCTGCTTCCACACACGTTGGATAATGCACTTTCAATGCTCTTTAGTGATCATTTGGAACTGGGTTTTCATGTGTGAAACAGAAAATCCACTTCTAAAGGATAACTAAAGTGCGTTGAAAGTGCATTATTCAACGTGTGTGGAAACGGCCATTTCCTCCCACAGAGAATAATAGGCAGATAAATCTGGGATTCTCTAACCGGAATCAGAGAAATTTACTCAGATTTCAGGGATACCAAATTTTTTTTGGTATCTTTGTGTAAGCCTGTACTGGAAAAAGGGTTTGGGGCCTAGGAACTAGGTCTGATTAATAAACTGCAGATACATAGCTAGACCAGACTAGCAGACAGGACTAGCAGATAATTGCAGTGTACCTACGGTTGTATTAATTTGCATGTTTAGCAAAGGCTCATGGGGCAAGTCTTTTAGAAAAGAGGTCACCATGAATAGGAGAGGTGGTTATAATACTGGACTAGGCTAGCTGAAAAGACTGGAGAGAGTGAGGAGTGCTGAAGCTACTGCTCTTTGGAAGGCAAAGCTTGTTTCCAAGCTTTGGAGCTAAGAAGGTCGTAGAGCTGAAACTGCTAGCTGGGAAGAGTTGGATCCTTCTCCCTGGGAGACCAGCAGTAGCTGGGAAGAGCTGAAGAGGCAAAGAGGAGCTAAGAGAAGAAATTGCTGGCAGCTGAACTTGTTGACTGCTTGAGATCAGCACCCTAGTACAGAGCTGCCCCACTTCGTCTTGCCAGAAGAAAAGGGGAACTACTTCTAGGACAACAAGCAAGCTCCATGATTCATACAGCATCACAAAAAAAATCCTGCTGTTGCAAAGCCTTCTGGATATTCGGGACGTTGTTCCAGACATAGCCTCTGGCCAAACCCACAGAACTGTCTGCATACTCTACCAAGTGGATTGTGAATAGGACTCTGCTCTGGGGTCACTAGTTACTGATCCGGTATTGATAACTTTGGGAATGTTTTCATAGTTGTGTTCTGTTATATTTAAATAAATTGGATTTATATTTTGAATTTGTAAACATATCTCTAGACATTGAACTTGGCCCTCTGGACTCTCGGGGTTCCACTTGAAACCTGAATCTGGATTACCCGTATATTGTGGGGGAGGGTATATCCTTATTCCCCCAGCACCACAGTCTGAAACCTGCTCTTGAAGGATCAGAACCACTAATGAACAGTGCCTCCCAGTCCCAGTCCAGAAGAATACCACGACTGATGGCATTACAAGCTGCTGAGAGGTCCAGCAGAATTAACAGGGTTGCTCTCCCCTTGTCTGTCTCCGAGCACATGCCATCCACCAAAGCAAGCGATTCTGTTCCAGGCCTGAAACCAGATTGGAAGGGATCATAACAATCCACTTCATTCAGGAATCCCTGCAGCTGGCCAGCCACCACTTGTTCAATCACCATGCTCAAGAATGGTACATTTGAGACTGGAAGGCAGTTATTCAAATCTCTTGGGTCCAGAGCAGGCTTCTTTACGAGTGGACACACCACTGCCTGCTTCAAGGCAGGAACATCTCTCCCCCTCTCCCCAGAGGCATTTACAGTCCGCCAGCTACCACCCACCCACCCCAGCAGCTTTAAGCAGCTAAGAGAAGCACCTTGGGACTAACCAATCTTGCCACTGCTTCTGTAGAGTCTGAGATAGAATGGATGGGAGAGATTTTATCCACAAAGTACTTAGAAATATTATTGTAGTAGGCTACAGGGCAATCCACCTCCTCTTGCAAGCTGGAGACCACTGGTCTCCTGACCACCCCAAACAGTTCTGCAGGTCTACACTGAGTGGATGTAATGGTGGTGGAAAATATTGTCTCTTTTTCTTTCTCAGTCATTCTCTCATTCTCTGCCCCCTTCCACTCTTTCTTTCTTTCTTTCTTTCTTTCTTTCTTTCTTTCTTTCTTTCTTTCTTTCTTTCTTTCTTTCTTTCTTTCTTTCTTTCTTTCTTTCTTTCTTTCTTTCTTTCTTTCTTTCTCTCTCTTTCTCTCTCTCTCGCTCGCTCGCTCGCTCGCTCGCTTGCTCGCTTGCTCACTCACTTGCTCAATTCCCCACCCCTTCACTCTTTCTCTCGCTGCCCCAGAGGGGAAGTGATAGTGGAGATGGTGGCACCAATTCCTCCTCCTCTCACTATCTGGAGCGCTGCCACCTAAGAGTCAGCAATGACAGGGCTCGCAGTGGTGGTTCTTCCTCCTCCCCTACCCACGGCACTGCCAGCAGCTCTCTGGCACACAGCATTGCTGCTGAGGAGAGCCAGCAATGATGGGGCAGGCAGCATCAAGGGCAGTTCTGTGCAAGCACAGAGAAGTTCCTTTTCAGGGGGTTAAGCCCCTTCCCTCCTTTTGGGGTAAATTTTTAGATTTTTCTGCAAACCTAAGTAGTCCCCAAGTTTTGCGTAAATTTCCCTTCTTTCCATTTAGCTCTGATCCATGAATTTAAATATCTGCAGATGGGGTCAGGTTCAGAATTAGATATATTGAGGGGGGGCACAATTACTTGTGTGGGGGGCATCTTCCCCCCTCTCCCACTATTTCCTCTTTCATTTTATTTTTGGGCGTCCATATACTGGCATAGCAGATGGCCGAGGGCAGCCCCAGAAGAAGTGGTGGTCTTAGATGGAAGAAGGAGGACACCCGCTGGCACTCAGCCGAAGGCCCAGTGGAACATCTCCGTTTTACAGGCCCTTCGAAACTGAAAGCCTCGTTGCCTCTGGCAACTTTTCCTTTGGAAAGCTGGCTGTTGCGTCAGGCCAAGTTGTTCAGTGGGGGAAGTTGCAATGACTTTCAAGTTGCATCTCACTTTCCCCTGTATCTCACTCTCCACATTATCTCCTCCTTTCCTTCACCTGACAACCCCCATTTCCTCACCTTTCCTGCTACCTTCTTCCAACCAATCAATCTTTTATATGCCTCCCATCTGCAGCGATATTTTATTATTTATTTACTTCATTTGTACCCCACTTTTTCCACAATGGGGACTCAAAGTAGTTTACATCATTCTCTTCTCCTCCATTTTATCCTCACAACAATTCTGTGAGAATGATTAGCCCGAAGTTACCCAGTGAGCTTCTATAGCAGAGTAGGGATTTGAACCCAGGTTTCTCCGATATCACAGTCCAAAAGTCTAACTACTGCACAACACTGGCTTTTATGGGATGGCTGCTGGTGAACAATAGCTAGCAGCCAGGCCTTAGCGAGTCATGCAAGTTGTATGCTACCAAATTGCTATAGGTACTTCCATTATATTTGTGGGTGGCTTAAGCCTCCATTTTTATTATTACTATTTTTTTATTTCAGATTTTTTTGGAAGCCTGGGTTTTTTTCTCAGCTTTGTAGAAAGATATGTCCTGTCTGTTCATGGATCCAGTTTCTGGATTTAAGTATACACAAGTTTTGCCACATTGAAAATTAGACATATTTATAACTATCTGGAGAAGTAAGAAATAAATTCCTAGGACAGTTTTTTTAAAAAACAATGAATGCTGGAACAAGAATATAGGGGGAGAAAATATATAAGGAAGATAAAGAAAGCTATTTCACACACACATTAAATCATCTTATCTTGAAGTAATGAGTGATGAATATTGAAATATGAATGTCTCTTCAGAATCCTTGTGTACAGTCTTGTCGTATGCCACAACCATAATTTATTCTTAGCTTGATATTCTCATCAACCTTTTCAAAACAGTTAGTGATACAATAAAGTGGAATGTTTTGATGTGACAGAAAATTTGTCATTCTTAGAGACATGCTGAGAGCAAATGTGGTATTATTAGGCAGGCTTTGACCTAGGTTCAAATCACAACTTTCTTATGAAGCATATTGGATTGACTATTTTGCTTTGATTTAAAGCCAAAACCTTTTGTTATTTATTAGGAGCAAACACACACATGTGTATGCGCACACACAAAAAATGGCTTGAACCTGAAGAGAGCAGCAAGCAGCTCTCTACTCACAAAATAAATCTCTCCTGTCTCTCCCTTCCTTTGGCACCTGATAAGCTGCTTCAAGGGTTGTTTCACCTACGAGGTTGTCCTCCCCCAGGACCCCTGCATTTGCTCATCCCAAAAGATCTGTAACTTGGCTGCCAGGAGTTTGGATAAAATATCCAGTTTGATATCAAAGCAGGAATTCCCTTGGACATTCTCACATGGGAGAAGCACAACTATTTTAATTTTTAAAAAATGTTTGCTGTCTTGGGGATCCAATTTAAGTAGAAAGGAAACATAAAAATGTTTTAAATAAATATCAAACTACTAGAGTGCTCCAAGGAACACGCTGATTGTTGTTTAGAGCTTCCAGAGCTCCCTCATGCTCACAGGCATGAGTAATTGAATCAAGTTTACTGGATGGTAGACTGAGACCCCAGAGCCCTCTCTGCAATTCAGCCTTCTCCAGTAATTCAATTACAAGTTGAGCTAGCCTGAGCTCATTGTCTACTCAGGCAACTCAGTCATCCTACATAGCATGGCCATATTTGGGTGTCCAACTTAAATGTTCACCTCTCTACCGTCAACTAGAGTTCAAACACATTCATTTAGGAAGCACCACTGATCCAACCCTGCCGCAGACCCTAAACTCTGCACAGAATTGAGCCAATAATAGAGTTGAGTCAATAGGGCTGTGCATCAAAAATATGCAGCTTAACTCAAATCTGGTATTTGGGAATACCATAAATATTCATTTTTCTTGATATATGTGTCAGGTTTTGTATTCTGATTTGGTTTAACCCATAATACTGAATAATTCAGCAATTATTCCCTATGGAGAAAACTATCTAGGGGGCTCAGGGTAGTTTTTAAGCAAATTCCTCCAAATTTGCAGGCAACTTAGTCCCTCCTATCTACTAAAAACTCCCAAAGTTTCAAGAAAGTTGGACCTTGAAGTCCAATTCTGAGTGCTCCTGAACAAGGTGCCCCTAGCCACTCTCCTTTGTTTCCTATGGGGAAAACATTTCCAAGGCTTCCCAGGCAAAGAAACCTTAAGCAAAGTGGCAAGTACTGGCTAAAAACCTCTTCCCAATTCAATTCCTAATGAAAGATGAACCAACAAAGCCCAAAAGAACCAAACTGAAGCAAGGGGACCAATATCACACCAGAGAATCCCACCAGAACCTTTCTAGAAAGCAATATTGAAAATTGTAATGTGGGAACAGATTGTCAATAAGAAAAAGTTTTTAAAGTCAATAAGACTACATTCCGAAGAACACTGTGCTGGCACCATTAAATAAAATGGGACTTAATTCTGAGTAAACCTGCTTAGAATTGCTTCTTGCAAGAGCAATCCTAAGCAGGTCTACTCAGAATTCCACTCAGGTTTATTAATTGGAGTTTACCATATCCCATCTAGGTCTTAGAGCTAATAGGCTGTTCAACCAGAAAAAGACAGCAATATAACTAAAAAGTTATTGCTGTTCAATACTCAAACGGTGGTTAATTGCAGCAGCTATATATTTACACACATCTAGTGTTGTATTAAAACCCAGGTCTGCTAACAGAGTCATTAAATGACAGTTAGAAGAGTGAACAGGCTTCTTATTCTGCTGAGGATCCAAAAATTTTCTTCTCTGATCCAAATAAATTACACAAAAAAAGAAGAAATGCAAATTGCAGCTTACTTCTAAGAAAGCATTCTTAGGATTATGGCCAGTAGAGGTACAGTTATTTACTGTTTTCTAAATTATGGATCTTTGGTGTCCCAAAACAATGGCCTGTCCCACTTTGATTTTTCTGGACTTTAGATACAGTTTTTGGGATAGCTTTCTGAATCAGAAAAAGCAAATTGAAATTATATTGCAGTTTGCTTGAAGTCATATTATAAAGCGACAGGCCTAATATCCTTGGTTTTGTCTTTTTCTTGTGTAATCAGTTAACCGTGCGAGAAAAAGAAAACAGTATTAAAATACAATTGTAGAACTGTAAATTCTTGCGGGGTTAGCTATGAAAGGTATTTTAAACTTAGAGCTGTTGGTACATGTGCAGATGGCAGATCGCTTTTTAATTTTGAAATGTCAGAAAGTTGGTTTCTAAGATAACACACATTTACAGCCTAACAAAAATAAGAGACGGAAAGGAAACTTGTGGAGAGATGTTGACTATTTGGGCAGTGTATGGACAAAACACACAAACGATATTTATCATGATTCTTTTAACTACTTGCCCATCAAGAAAGGTTAGTTTTCCTTTAAAAAGTAAAACAACAAAATTTAAAAGTTGTTTAAGATCATCTGTACATATATTTTTTGCCTATTTATACACTGTTTTATTAGACAACTTACTTAAACACAATTAATTAACTGTTAATGGGGCAGCTCTGTCAAGGGAAATTCAGTTATCATAATGGAAAAGAAGTGAGCAAGTGGATTTATTACACAGTACAAACAGACTCATTGGTTTGTTTTAATTGTTGCTTTCATGATTCCTGTACTGGCTGGCTTTATAGTTTTATGGTATTAAATCCTTATAGCTTATATTTTATGGCATTCAGTTGTATCAGCCTTTGAATATCTTTGTGGTAGAAAATATTTGCAATAAATTAGATTATCATAGTCCACTGATAACTACTGTGAGAAGCTCAGTTTATGTTTCTTGAGGTATTCAAACCTTTAAACTTAGTGATGATGTGTTCATAGGATGCTTGGAGTAAGGAGAATAAACATTTGCTTCAATCCATCAATGCAGCATATTGTTTGCAAAACATCCTGAATATAAATGGCTTAGTGAATACTGTACAGTGTAAAATACATTTGCATGTTAGCATGAGCCAAACCTCTTTACAGTGTACACAACCAAACAACGTGGCATCAAAACAATGTAAAACAAGTGGCATGTATCATCCTGACAGGCTTGATGCTTGGTATCCAAGATACGTTAACATGCTGGTAAGTTACTTGTTTCCCTGCTGTGAGAACTGGTTGCTGCATTTGGTTCTTTGGTTTAAGGCAAGCTAAATTAAAACTGCAGTGACCTATATTGTACTTCAGCTAATGCCCCAGTTAACCTCTGGTTAATTTTTGTTTCCCGGTGTCCTGGGAACAGGGAGATGTTTACTTCAGTTGTGACAACCTTTAGAAATGAGCCACCGGCATTTCTTATTCTGAAGCTGTGTGTTTTAATAGAAATTAGCTAATGAACCATGGGGGTCTGACGAAGTTGGTGAATGCCAATGAGGGGCTTTCTCCCTGTTCTTCTTCACTCTAATTTGCATGACTTAAGCATTTTGCCTTTTAATTTTTTTTTCTTTTCCTTTTGTTTCTTGATTATTGATCTGTCTCTTGGGAAGGAAACAAACCATTTGCTTAGAGGGTAGGGCATTAACTTTGGCAGCTTTCCAGTTTTCTTCACAAGTTTTATAAAATAAATTATACAAAAGACGCACAGATGTTGGCTGGGGGAGGGGGTTGCAACTTCAGTGCAATTTTTTTAATCTCTGATATGAAAACAAACTGGAACATAATAGTAAAATAATAATGTTGTCCTTGGTAGAGGGAAAATCTAGCTAACCAGAAGTAATGTAACTCTCCAGGGGGAATAGGAGATTACTGCAAGTGATGTGACATATGTAGCCTGACTCTCCTTCAGGATATGACAGTGCATCTGATAACGGGCAGAGGGGAAAGTAGCAACAGAGGTGTCATTGCATTTGCAGGATGAAATTGCTTTTGCTCTCTGTAATCTAGCATTTAATAAGGTTGCCAACCCTCTTTACATTGTCCCTGTTCCACTGGGTGATGACAAGCATGGTGTACCACAATGAGACGATCTCCTCTTCTGCTGTCATGGTACTGCTTGTTTGGTGTAGTGGTTAAGAGTGGCAGGACTCTAATCTGGAGAACTGAGTTTGATTCCCTGCTCCTTTGCTTGAAGCCAGCTGGGCGACCTTGGGACAGTCACGGCTAGGGTTGCCAGGCCCCCTCAACCTCCAGGCGGGGGATAGGGCCTGGCACTTACCTTGGAGGAGAGGGGGTGTGCGATGACATCACTTCAGAAGTGACGTCATCGCGCAGCCCCTGGGAGCATGTCCAGGCTCCGCAGGAGCTCAAAACAGGCCCAATCAGCGCTGAAACAGGCCCAGTTTTGAGGCACTGTGGAGCGCAGGAGCACAGTCACTGTGACACTGAGAGATCTCTGTCTTTTGGTGCTACACCTCTGAAGATGCCAGCCACAGCTGCTGGCAAAACATCAGGAACTACAATGCCAAGGCCACAGCTATACAGCCCAGAAAATCCACAACAACCATCGTTCTCCGGCCGTGAAAGCCTTCGACAATATATAGGTTGCTTGACATGTTTTACAATATAATGAGATAATAGGACTTAAACTCAGTAGGCGTTCAGTTTGGCCTACCAAAAGGCTGAGAGGTACATTTTTTTCCCCTGAAGAAAGTTACAGACTGCAATCACTGCAGTAGGATAACATTGAAAATTGCATATTATTCCAATACTGAAAGAGTAGAAAAATAAAATCTGATGTATGACAGATATAGAAATGCTAACAGTACAAAAATGCTAACGCCTTTATTCATTTGGGAAATTTCTGGGAGCAACATGGGGGAGGGCACACTGGGCTGCAGTGGGAGAGTGGAAGCAAGAAAGTCATGCTCCATGGAAAAGTTCTAGGAGATCTAAGCTGTAAAATCATCTATACATTTTGATGTATTGTAAACTGCACGTAACTATACTTATAGTTTATTGAAGCAAGAGTCCAACTTACAGTTAACTATATATTTCTTAATTTGAATTCATTCTTAATTTTCTTTCATATTTGCCTAAATCATCTCTGTAATAAAAAAGATAAATGACATTAAACCTTAGAAGTGCAGAGGGAATTTTAAATGTCCCGTTTCAAATAGTTTCCACTTTATGTGTTTTTAAAATGGGGACTTCTATCTGCCAGACATCAGAGAACAGGGAGTTAAACACACACATGCCGACACTCACCCCTTGCAGCTCATTCCTTAGGATCCCCCCCCCCATTTTATGAGCTTAGTCTGTCAGGGTCTGTTAGTTTTGGTATTGTTAGAGGTTTAACAGGATTTCATACTTGGTGGTGGTCCTCACAGTTCTCTTTCACCTCACCACAAAATATTTCTTCTGCTGTGGTGGTAGTAGGAAGAACTGATTGAAAAAACTGGCACTAAAGAACATAATTCCCTAATACATTTTATTTGGAGCTTGTTTTGGAGAAACTGCCAGTTATTGCAAACAAAATATTCCACCATTTAACCCTTAAGAACCTAGAATACCTACCATTTTCAGCTCCATTTCTGAGCATGAACGAAAATGAATGTGTTGGGGTGGGGGTGGGTGGGGGTGAATAATAACTGTAATCAAAAATTATATATTGCTAACCAGTAAAGAAAAGAACAAACAGTAACATTCAGTCATAATTTGGAGTAACGTATATCAAGATGAGCAAAATTCTGAACTTCACTGAGTTAAAAATATTGGAGGGTCAGTAATATTAATATGAAAATTATTCTTGCAAGTATTTTGAAATATCTATTCACAGGTTATGTCAAAATAATGGAATAAATAATTAAACTAATTTGGATCCTGCTGTTATATCAGAAAGGCCTCTAAATTGAAATGTTGTTCCTCTGAGCTTATGCGTGGTGAGTTTGGGTCAGGTTTAGGTCAGGCAAATAATTTCTGGGGCACTGGATAGCACTGTCTGATAAGCTTTATTGGTGAGAGATGATGTTTGAGTAATAATTATATTTCCATCACTAGAAATACTTTATGGCCATTTCATCAGCAGATCAGGTGTCAAAGAGTCCAAAAGTATATGGTTTTCTCTGAGAGATTCTGAATAAACTCGGTTTAAGAATCCTTCAATGTTGATAGCCACAAGAAACTTGACAAATGCTGTTGACGGAATTGCATAATCATATCCAGATTTGGAATTTGGGAAAGTACACAATGGGCATGCCCCTTCATCAGTGAAGCAGAAAGAAATTACTTTATTGTTTATAGCTTATATTCTTAAAGAAGGAAATCCTTTGCCAAAGAAAATTCCCACTCAATATAGTACTGGTTCAAGTAAGTGGAAAGTAGAACACCAACATCAATTGGATGCCATTTTCATCTTGGCCTGCCCTTTGTTAATCTTATTATAAGGTAAACTTCATGGTCTAAGTTTTGTGTGAGCAACTTTAAAATGTTCTGTTACGGAGCTGTCTAGTAATGTGAATGTTTTGTGCTATATGTGAATCTTTCGTAGTAATATGGGAACACATTCAATACCTTTGTCATTATGGACTGGATCTAGCTAGCTTTTTCACTCAATCTTGCCCAATTATAACAGCCACACAGTTTTTGACCATGCAGGTCCCATGATCTCCAGCCTAGCTTTTTGATGGTAAAAGAGGATCCCTTCAACATTTTTCACAAAGAGAAAACCTGGTTGGATCCAAGCGAATGGTGCAAGAGTTGACATTCATACATTTATAACTTGGGCTACAAAAAGGTATAAAACTTTTCTGACTACATTGTACCTCTATTTCATGAAATGTAAGTGCCATGTAATGTTGTATAAAGCAGCAAATTTCTTTCTGCTTTTTAAGTGAGAGCCTTGCTTTTTTAAAAAAAGTCAGTGTAAGTGAAAGATTTTACTAAATTGCAAGTACACGAGCTTATTTCAGATATCTGCCCCTAGCTATGGTACTAAAAATACACTGGTGTTCAGAATGATGGATTGTGCTTAGTTAGAGATGTAAATCATTAGACATTACTGATTATCTGTTTCCTTGCATGAATAGCTCCAGCAGTTCACATTTGGCATAGAGATGGGGGAAAGCTGCAAATCCCTTTGCAGTGGGACAGTGCTCAGATTAAGTTCCTAGGAAATCCTTTTTTTCTTTTTTTTAGTTACTAACTTTACACTCAAGGGATGGAACTGCAAGCAGTTTTCATTGCATAAATCTCTTTTTAATAACTGCATCCTTGAGACCTAAACACTCTTTTTGTATTAGCTGACCTTGTTTCTTTTTCGAAAGTAAGAAAATGCTTTTAATTCTTTAATAGTTAAACACTGAGGATTACATGTAATTCTCTTTTGATTTCACAGTTGAAGGAACATGGAAAAGATAATATAGTCAAAGCTTAAGACAGATAATCTGCCTTGATATTATGGTGAGCAGGGCTGCCGTTTTTGCCTATTACCCTTGAAGATAGTTTGAGGTTTTGAAAGCTGCAGGTGGGTGTAGAATGTGTAGATTGCCCTCTCTGTCATTATACTGTGCTACAGTAGCTACAATTGTTTCCTTCAATTCTGAGCACAACTGAAGTTTAATTTATAGAATTCCTAAATGGCTGCCTTAGCCTTTGAGATCATGTACTTACTTGTGTTCTATTGCAATCTCTTACTACAATTATTACTAAAATGTTCTCTATTATGACCACGATATTACCAATATATTTAGCTACAACTATACAGTTACTACAACTACTGCTATTAATACTACTGCAATCTACTTAGTACAAGTGACATCTTGGTTCTATCCTCCATACTACAAGTTAGAATGGCACAAAGAGAGGTAATTCTTAGTGGCTACTTTCCAGCTTCCTTCAGAGGCTTCTCAATCCTGAGTGTTGTTTCGGAAGTAATACTTTTGTAGTGTGTGCTGAGGGGAGGGGGTTTGTAAGAGTAGAATAATTATATATTCCTAAAAAGATTGCTTTTTAATGTTACCTTTCTTTAAGGCTTAGGGGAAAGAGAATGTTAAAAAAATACAAATGTTACCATATGAATTTAATCCTGCAGAAAATAAATGTGGCAAATAACATGCACAGAAATCATACATAAGCTATATACTTTTGAGTGTGTGCCCAGGCACTTCACTCCATTCTTAGCACTTTGGAAGATGTGACTAGACTTCTCTTGCTGGAAATGGCCTCCAGGCGGCTGTAATGGTGGCCAAGAGCCTTAGTTATTGTAGACATTAAATGTGTATAAGTAGGAAAGCTCTTCAAAAATCTCTGAGGCTAGAGACAGGAATTTTCCCCCTAGATATCTAAAAGTATTAGAATTATTGTTGTTCATGATGTGTGCTCTCATTTCTTTCCTCCAACTATCATCTCTGCTAAAATAAATTTTGCAAGTTTTTTACATGCTTTTTTTTTTAACGTTGCTTGACTCTCATTAGTTTCCGTAGAGTTTGATATGAATGTTTGAGGCTGCCAGAAAAGAGAAGCATGTACTTAAGCTTTTGTGAGTTCAGTTTTCCAAATAATTTTTCTGAAATGCTTATGATTTTTTTGAGCTTCCTTTTCCTTCATATACATTTTAATTGCAAAATAGAAACAAACTGCAGTCTTGAGGCACAAACAAGGTACTATTTTGCTGCTGCATAGGTTTCTTCTTACTGGTGCATGTTGCTGCTCAAAGTAATCCAGTTGACCTCCCCACTAGAGATGGGCATGATCCACATTACGATCGAAAAAAAACCCATGATAATGGCGATCACGCGATCATGAACCGGCGGATCGTGATCGGCCACGGCCAACGATCCAGTGGTCAGGAGAGGCCTGGATCGGGGCAATCAGGCTCAGATTGGGGATCCAGACACTCAGGCGCCAGCAATCTATTCTCCTGGCAACGGAGCCAGGGGAATGCCTGAGCTCTGTTTGCCCTCCTGTCGCCCTGGAAACCCGACTGGAAGCCCAGCTTTCCTTGATCAGCAGGGCTTCCTTCCAACCACGAAGCAGCAAAGCAGTCACAAGTTGGGAGAAGACACCCAGGGGAGGGAGGGGGATGGGGGTGTTCTGTAGCCATGGGCACTCCAATCTCATCCCTGCAAACCCTGATAGGCAGCTCTGACGGCCAAACACAGACGAGCGGCCAGACCCCCCCGCCCCCTGAGGGGAGGCGGCTCATCGCCGCCTCCCCATGCCCGCCAGACCAGCACCTCCCACCTTCCCACATAATACCACCATGTCCCACTTTGGCATCCACGATCCACGGCTCGGGAACAGGAGATGATCAGCGCGGATCGTTATTTCGGGATTGTCGTCGGCGCCAATCCACAATCCGCTGGATCATTAAAAAATTTTGGATCATACCCATCTCTACGCCCCACACTTGCACAGACTCCTTTAACCTGTGGGGGGGAGTTCCCTTTGTTTTTTAAAGGAGCTTTGGGGTTGGTGGGCTTAAGCTTGGCTAATGTATACCTGAGAGCCCCCATTCTCCAAATGGTATTTCTCTTGTCCCAGGTTGATGGGAATCAAAGTGTAAGACTCTTGCTTCCCTTATTTTAACTTTTCTGAATCCCCCAGGGATCTTTCCTGTCTTTAGGAAATCCTCTTTTAGTTTTGTCACTTCCATATTTTGATGCTCAGCATGTCTGTGCATGGAATATCAATTTTAAAAATATTGGAAGTGTTAATTCAGAACATTCTGTGAAAAACTGTAGCTGAATATACTTGCTGCTGCTCAGAATGTTTATTGGATGCAGTTGTAAAATCTTCACTCTGGCATGATGCATGGTTGATAAACTTTAATGATGTGCCTATTAGGAGGTATTAAGTGGGAGAAGATGTCATGGCAAAGGCACATTGCAGTATGTGTTGCCTTACCACTATGCATGGAATACAGACTGCAGGGATTTTTACTCATAGAAATGTTTCTGAGTTAATATAATAATAATATTTACAATTTCTTTTAATATAATAATAATACTTGTTATATCTTAGGTACTGAAGTAACTTAAGTACAAAGCAGAATAAAGATTTACATGACAGCTCCAATCTTTAGCAAGTCCCAGTCTTTGAAAAAAAAAAACATCATAAAAATTTGCTGCCTAATTGTAAGTCTTAAGCTTTCCTTTTTTAGAGCCTTTTGGCTAGAATGGCCACTGATTAATCATGGGAATATAAGATAGGCTACAAAGAAAGCATATGATGGCGAACGCTACATGGGAGCTTTAGTGGGGAGTTCAGATGCAGATTAATAGAAGTGGTCTTGGGGCAAGCAGGCTGTAAAGGAAGCAGCAGTTCAAGCTTGCAGGTATCAGATGGGAGGGGATCAGATAAGAAGAGGTTAAAGCATAAAGGGGGAGAAAATATATATGAGGAAAGCAAAAGGAAAGAAAAGAGGTATGCTCTCTTTTTAGAAGATATAAGATAAACTTCAGAAGTAGGGTTGAATTGTATGGATAAGTTAATTGGGGAATGGGAATGGGAGTGCAGGTGAGGAAATGGGTAATAAAGCTGAATATTTGGGGATAATGCTATAGAAGGAGGAGGGAAGCAGTTTCACATCCAACATATTTTTAAATTGCTTTTTGAGTTCTTGGGAAGAATTGTAAAAATTAGTTGAAAAACTGGAACGTGTTCTCCAACAGGCTGCACAAGAGGTCACACTTCCTCAAGGACTCAGGTGTGGGGGCCCAACATGGGAGATTTCTTGTGTATATAAATGAGGTCTTGGGTCAGCCACTACCATCTCTGGTTGAAGGGTGTCTAGAATCACTACCAGTTAGTGTAGAGTATGGATTGGCACAAGTTAAGCATACCTCTGAGCCAATTTTTGACAGACCGTAAAATTACTAGGAGTGTATCTAGTACTTATTTATTACATTTCAATCTTGTTGTTCCTCCAATAAGATTGTGCCAGCATGTGTGGTTCTCCTCCCCTTTTATAACAGTTCTGTGAGGTGGATAAAGCTGAAAATGACTTGCCCAAAGTCAGCTGGCAAGCTTTATAGCTAAGAGCCAGACTGGACATGATGGTGTCCACAGGCCTGACCTATGGAGGCTGCTGCCATTTTAAAGAATAATGAGGCAATTTAAAAATGCCCTGAGGACCCGATTGGGCCTGCAGCATGGCAGGATGAGGTGCTCTTGCCCCCCACCCCCACCCCATGCCTTTCAGGAACTGAAACAGCTGCTGAGAGAGAAGGACTAGGCAAAGGTCACACACAGTGCAATCCTATATAGCAGTAAAACCAATTGAAATTAATACTTTTCTACTTTGCATTGCATTATGGGTGAGTGGCCTAGGTATGCAGAGATGGGAACCCATCTTTCCCCTATCCAACATTGAAACTGCCTTACCACGTGGGCTGTATAATTTCCCAGAAGTCTTATATTTTCCCGTAAGTGTCTGCACATTTCTCGAGATCATTGTTATGATTTATATTCATCTAATATGATGGTAAAACAAGGAGACTGCAAAACAATTTTTTAATGAGTATTTTAATGAGTAATCTTTTGAAGTAGCTATGTGCAAGGAGCCTTTACGATTTTAAGAATGAGCTGGTCATCTTGTGTTTATTTGCTTATAAAGTAGTGATTTGCAGTTGTGATGTTAAAATGCTAAGTGTGTTGGGAGCTTTGATAGCAATGTTGTCCTGTGACAGCTGTTTTCTCCATATCATGTAACAGATGTGCAGCGTTAATTGCAGTGTTTACTGCTGGGCAGAGCACTTAGTGGAATGAAAAATCAATAAAAGATAATCAAACCGTATTCTCTTGACATCAAAAAGACACCATGCATTTAAGGTGATGATTTTAAAAATGTGTTATGCAAGTCCCCTGATTTCTTTATGGTCTTACCTGCTGTGAACTTTATTTTGCTTCTGTATTCAAATACAAGTAGACATTTTATCTTTAGAAAAAAAATTGGGAAGTAAAGAACAATAAAAATAACCTGCATTTCAGAGTTTTTGAAAATACTTTCCTACAAACGAAACATGAATTGTAGCCCTGGAAGGTTAAGTTTAAGACTTCATGGAAAGAACATATACTATTCTAGTGGTTAATTCCTTTCATCAGTGTATTGTACTTGCTTACATTTTTCCAGGTTAATTTTAATATTGCCTGTTTAATCTGCTTTTGTTATCTGGTTTTTATCATGCCATAGTTTTATTATGTCATAGTTGTCATTTTATTGGTATTCTAAGCTCCTTCAAAGATTTATTTATTTATTTGTTTATAAGATTGTTATGTTCCCTGTAAAGAAAACTGCTCAAAGCATCTCACAAAGTAAAACAATACAACAAAATCCTGAAACAGAACTTTAAAAATATAATGCCAATTAACAAGCCATAAACACCCACCTTAAACATTTACCTAACATGATATTTTTTTAAAAAGTCCTCAGGCTAAAGCAAACCACAGAAACAGGTTTAAAAATATAGAATCCATCAGTTTAAAGCTTGGGCTAAAATCTTTTGGCCTGATGCCTAAGTGTCATGTGACCCCTACATCCATGTCATTGCTCTATGGGGTGAACCATTGCTAATGCTGTGTCTTAATGTCATTTTGCAAATGCTCTAACCATCACTTTCGTTTCTCCAGCAGCCTGAGAACGCAGCCGTCTTATCTCCTCCCTTTGAAGCTCCCAGAAGTGACCTTGCACTGTTTGAAATATTCCACTTTAATCTTATGCCTTTTGTCCTGTTTAGGCTGATGTATAAACCCTGGAAGAAATTCCCAGACCATTTCCCGCGCAAACCTGTGGTCTAGGTGGGAGGGGGGAAATGATTGGGTATTTAGAGATGTACTTTCCTCAAGTTTCTATTCCTATCAAGGAAGCGTGTACTGCTTAGATGCTTTCTTGCCTCTGAGTAATTCTATGGACATATATAGGGAAATGATTGGATTTCTGGATAAAACCATTTAACCAAGTTAACCATTTAACTTCTTGTTGCAATGGTACAGAGACCTGTCTACCATAGCCTGTTACCCATAGCCTGACCCATAGCATTTCACAAAGTAAAACAATACAACAAAATCCTGAAACAGAATTTTAAAAATATAATACCAATTAACAAGCCATAAACACCCACCTTAAACATTTACCTAACGATATTTTTTAAAAAGTCCTCAGGCTAAAGCAAACTATAGAAACAGGTTTAAAAAGATAGAATCCCTCAGTTTAAAGTTTGGGTTAAAATCTTTTGGCCTGATGCCTAAGGAGAGTGAGCATCCAGTAGGTCTGAAAGGGGAAGACATTCCAAAGGTGAAGTGACACCTCTGAAAATGCCGTGTCTTTAGTTGCTACCTGCCTCACCTCTACAACCTTGTGGTTGTTAGAAAGGTGCAGGAGGTATACTCATTTTTAAAATAATAATTGTTTAAATGTTAACGGCCAGTCACCATGCATCCTGCAAACCCCACGTCCTGTATAAGTTTGGCCACACATGGAATTCTAGAATCAAGAGAATCAAGCAATGACCTTGTGGCTGTCCTGTTCCCACAATTCCTTAGCCATCTCCCTCCCTGACTTCCAGACTTGAGTGACCTACTGACGGGCGTGTCAGCGTTGGGGGGTGTGTGATGCTTGAATACACTTACATGAAATCCTAGCTCTCCTTTCCTTTCTATAATTTGAGGGCCACCAACAGCCAGACTTCTTGTTCCTCTCAATTTATCCCTCACAGTGGTCTGACTTACTGAAAGCCAGGTTTGTCTGTGAATGTAAGGAACTGTTATGCTCTCATGCCCTTACTTGTTATCCCACTAGCTCAGCCAGGTGTTTGATATTTTTATATAGATGAACATGTGGATGAGAAACTTATTCACAGTGTGAGATCTTTAAAAGGAAAAAAGATCAGTATTTAACTAGAGGCATGAGAATATATATCAGAAGAGTGCTACAGGTGTTACAGAGACTAGGAAACGAACCAAAAAGGCAAAGTACTAAGTTGCTCGTCACTGACTTGCTTTGGCATTTCACTCCAAGAAATGAGCAGAAGACAACTGGAACTTGTAAAACAGCGTAGTTGATGCAGACTTAAGTCAGTTTCCTGTCACTTCCCTGCTCTGGGCACTTGGCATAGCATGACTTGACCATTTAACTATTGGATTTTAGTTAAGGCACGTTAACTAAACAAACTGCACGCAGAAAGCTCTCATCCAAGTTAGAGAACCAATAACTGTTTATTTATCTAAAGAAATACATATTCTTAAGATCAGTGGAGAGATAGAATGAATAACTTAACTAACAAGCTAAGGATCACTTTAGATCAAAAGTAGGCCATCTCTCTCATGAGGAGACACCATGCTGCCTCTCCTGGTGCATGCAGGGAAGAAGAAGGGAGAGGAGGAGGAGAGAAGGGAAGGAAATACCCCTGGGAGGAAGGAGACTGATAGCAGCCTATCTATCTAAGTGACTCTATGGTTGTCGCCTTCCTTCCTCTCTGCTGGCAGTCCTAAAAGCCTGAGCAAGAGACATCACCAGTCCCTTCTTCTAACACCCCCTCTCGATGAATCTTGGCTCAGTATACCAGGCCCACCTTCATTCGGAGAACTTCAAAATGTTCTCTCTGGAAAGGTTGAGTTAAAACATCAGCAATCATTGCATTGCTAGGACAGTAGATTAATTTAATAGTCCCATCATTGTACAGATGCTTAACTATGTAGTACTTCAGGTCAATGTGCTCTGAAGATGTACTGATGTCTTCGGTTTGTGACATACGAATGCATGTTTCATTATCATATCACCTGTCATATATAATGACAGGTGTAGGTATATTTAGGCCTAGATCTTCAGTTACTTTGAGTAGCCACTGAATTTCTCTGCATCCTAATGCTGCTGAAACATATTCAGCTTCTGCAGTAGATCCAGCAGTGATGGTCTGTTTCTTACTTGCCCAGCTTATGGCTCCACCACCATAGAAGATTTATGTTGCCGCTTGTGGACTTCCTGTCAGATTTATCCCCGGCATGATCTTCATCCACATAAAGTGTCAATTTAGACATGTTGTCTGCTGGTAGCCTGAGTTTAAAGCTTGCAGTTTGCTTTAAATAACTAAAATCATTAGGACTTTCCAGTCTTTCTTTGAGAGTTTGGTAAACTTTCTGCACAATAGTCCTACTGCTAAACTAATGTCTGGTTGTGTCAGGGTTGAAATGTATGGTTGGGAGTGATCCACAT
Organism: Eublepharis macularius; assembly: GCF_028583425.1. Lineage (NCBI taxonomy): Eukaryota > Metazoa > Chordata > Lepidosauria > Squamata > Eublepharidae > Eublepharis > Eublepharis macularius. The sequence continues at coordinate 146,141,542 of NC_072794.1, read as the reverse complement.
TCGTCTGTGTGAACCAGCTGGACTGGGGCATTTGTCTTCTCCTGACTTCCCTTTGGGAAAGGCTGCCGTACTGCCTTGCATTCTAAACAAGAAACACAGCTTTGGTTAATTTTGCAATCATTAATACACATATTTCTGACAAGCCCCTTTGTATGCATTTCCTTTATAGTTTCTAAGTTCCTGTGACAAAATCTTAGGTGCCATAGGGTGGTACAATGGTTGCACATTGTAGTGAAATTTACTTGCTCTTCTCTATTTTTACAATCAGAGGACTCTTGCTGCAACATATCAGTAAAGTCTCTATCTTCATCATCTTTCTCTATGTCTGATTCTTCTTGATATTTGTCCGTGTAAAAATTATTTTGGACAGTCTCTGATATTTTGTCCAGTATATAAAGTCCACTTTTGGTACTGCCTGAGAGATACACCTTTCCATTCTTTGCAAGTACAACATTCTCTTTATCAAAGTGTCCCTCCAGGTTATGTTGTTCACAGATTTGCTTTATAGAAAGCACGTTGCTTTGGAATTCAGCAGCATATAAAACATGTATTTCTAGCTGTTCTTTGAAAGTGTCTCGTGGAAGAGGAATGCTGATAGTTCCACATCTGATGGCAAGATTTCATGTGAGTCAGCCAGTTTTAACTTGATGGGCTGTTCTAAGTCCTTTAATTCTTTGAAGAACTCTTTAGAGTGAAAGGCTGATACAGATGCTCCACTGTCTAATACTATGGTATTTGTATTTATAAGGCTGGTGCTGACTGAATTCAGACTAAACTTCTTTTGCTGATCTGTCTTGCATTTAAAATTACTTGCTTTCATGTTAGAAGAGGGAGGGGGAGCTCCCATTGCTCTGGGGGAAGAGCAGTCGATTTTCTTATGGCCTCAACCCCTGCAATTGTAACATGTTAATTGTTTTGCCTTTGGAGTGGTTGCAAACGAATTTTGCCCTGTCTCATACTGGGTTGCGGTAGTGAACCTTTGTTTGCTTAAGGATTCTCTTTTTCTGGCCAACGTAGTCCCTTTAGGATGCTTGCCAATTTGATAGTTTGAGAAATGTCTTTCTCCAGGGCTGGAGGTGGCAACTTGCATTTTTGCTCTTAGGGAGACTTCAAGAACAAACTGGTCAGGCAATTCTTGTAAATTTGAGTTTAAAGCTTTACGTCTTACAACTTCCTTTTCAATTTGTATGACTGCTTCTCAAAAATTTAATTCTCCCTCTGAGGCGGAGGACATCTTGGGTGATTCCCACCGTCCAATCGGGGAGGCAGGAAGTTATTAATCTTGCTTCCTCTTCCTCTAGTAGGTGGGGCCACCCTCAGATCTCCAGTTCTTTTCCTGCCTCAGGGGAGAGCAGTAGTATCTAGGCTAGCTTAGCTACCCTGTTTATCTATTGCCTTTACTTAGTCTCTTGTCTTTGCTATACCTTTTCTCTTTAAGTCTTCCCTTCTACCCTATCCTCCTCTAACCTTTTAACCCTCTCACTGTCCCTTCAAGAGGAGTCCTGGTCTCCTCAGAAGAAAAGAATGTCCACAAGGGAGTCGTCGGACTCTGAAGAGTCCTTTATGGACAAAGTGGACAACAGCAACCTAGGAGCCATTCTGCCGACGGCGGGAGAAGGCTCAGCAGGACCAGACGCGCCGCGGAGGCTCGATCGGTCCCCAGAAGAAGGCACTTCCAGACAGGGAGGCCAGCCTTCAAAGAAGCGCCCCCGTCTGCCGAGCAAGACGTCAGAGGGGGCTGCAAGAAGAGCCAGGTCAACCGGAGGCGGCAGCAAAAGACGCGGCTCAGTTTCGGCGGGAAAAGCGGCCAGACGCGATTTCCCGCCAAAAAGCGGCTCCGTGCTTGCCAACCTCCCGGCGGGAGAAGTTGAGCAAAATAACGATTCTAGCCTACAGAACTGCTCCGGAGCCACTGCAGGAGAGCAAGTAAGTGAGGATTCAGAGTCTATTTCCCCCCAGATCCTGGCAGCCATCAGGGCAACCCTTAGAGAAGAACTATGGTCGCTCAGCCAGGGGCAGGCCTCGGGCCCTTCTTCCCCAGCAGCCACCCCGTTGCATCCCACTTGCCAAGACCCTACACCTCAGAGAGCTTCCTGGCCCACCAAGGCGGCCAGAAAGCAATCTTTCTGTCAGACCTCTACCAGCACCTCTCCATGGCTGGATGAGGATGGCCCTGCAAGTGAGGTATCGGAAGAAGGAGCGTTCCTGTCGGAGGAAGAACGTGAGTTTGACACCAACCTTCCCCAGCAGTCTAACAGGCTTTTCCTGTTTGAGGACTATAGTTACCTACTAGCTAAAACTCTTTCTGCCCTCGACCTAAAGGGGGCAACAGAGGGGGAAGAGGAGGAGGAAGGGGCCTCCAAGGCTGCCGACCGTAAGTCCAGACCTAAGGGAAATAAGGAATTTTTTCCTAGATCAGATGCCAAATCCGAGGTCTTCCCTTTCCCAGATTATTTTGAGCGTCAGCTCCGGGCAGAGTGGGCTACACCAGCAGCCTCAAAGCAAATGCCTAGCCTCATAAAGAAATTATATGTGCTGCCTAACTTTGTGGACGAGTTCTTACAGGTCCCCATTATTGACGCTCCGGTGGCGGCTCTACAATCCCAGGGTCTCCTATCTGAGGACGGCCAAGGCACCATCCGAGACGGCCTCGACAAGAAAGGAGAAGCCGTCCTGAAGAGGGCCCACGAAGCTACAGCAATGGCCATTAAGGCCTCAGCCATTGCCTCAATGGTATCCAGAGCTTCGGTGGTGTGGATCAGAAGGCTGATCCAACTTCTACCTGTCAACGACAAACGTTTGCTGGACGGGGCCGACAGAGTCCTCAAGGCGTGCACCTTCGTGGCTGACGCAACACTAGACAGCCTTTCTCTCTCTTCCAGGGCCATAGCATCATCTACAGTGGCCAGACGCCTGTTATGGCTGAGAGCATGGCAGGCCGACGTCCAGGCTAAGCTGATAGTCGCATCTTACCCCTTTCAGGGAACCAAGCTGTTCGGAGACCAGCTTGACAAGATCCTGGTGGAGACCAGGGATAAAAAGAAAGCACTTCCCAAGTCCCTAAAATATGCCCCAAGGAAGACATATTTCAACCAGCCTTTTCGCTCTCAACACACTCTGCCGAGAAGCAGACAAGACTACAAGCGACCATGGAACCCACCCAGGAATCAGGCCAGACGTTCCAACTTCACTTCACGATTCAATCGTCCCCAAGGCTCTCGTGGGAACAGGCATGAGTCAGAGGACAAAGGGCAGAAGCCCTGACTGTCAAAGATCCTCAGTAGGGGGCAGGCTCCTCCTATTTCGTCAGGCCTGGATGGAATCAGAGGCAGACGCTTGGGCCTTAGAAATCGTCTCCTATGGTTACTCCATAGAATTCGCCTCCCTTCCACCAGAGCGTTTCGTTCCTTCTCCCACGAAGAGGGACCCGCACAAGAGGGCCATAACCCTACAGGCTGTGCGTCATCTCTTACAGATAAAGGCCATCGAGCCGGTGCCACCACTCGAGAGGGGTCGCGGCGTCTATTCGGTATTCTTCACCGTGCCCAAGCGAAACGGAGACTGGCGGGCCATTCTCGATCTCAAATATGTCAACAGTCATATTCAACTGCGTCATTTCAGGATGGAGACTCTCAGGTCGATTGCCGAAGCCCTTCGCAAGGGAGAGTTCCTGACGTCTATAGATTTGACAGAGGCATATCTTCACGTACCAATCTCCACATCACACAGAAAGTTTCTCAGGTTCTACATCCAGAAGGAGCACTTCCAATTCCGGGCACTCCCTTTCGGTCTGGCTACGGCACCCCGGGTCTTCACGAAGCTCCTGGTGGTTCCGATAGTCAAGCTGCGAGAGAGAGGCATTCACGTGCATCCATACCTCGACGATATCCTACTGAGATCCGCCTCCAGACAGGATGCAATCAGGGACACGGAGTACACCCTACGCTTTCTCGAGAGCCACGGGTTCCTAATAAACCGCGAAAAGTGCTCCCTGCTCCCATCCCAACGGCTGGAGCACCTAGGCATGACCATAGACACCATCAAGGGCAGCTTCTTTCTCCCAGAAACCAAGAAGTCCAAGACCAAACAGCTGGCACAGCGGGTGATCACCCAACATGCATCCCCACTGATGGAGCTATCCAAGCTGATGGGACTCCTAGTGTCCAACTCAGAAGCCATATACTGGGGAAAGTTCCATGCCAAGCCGCTCCAGATATTCCTGCGTCCCTTCCAGTGGCAGATCGGCCGGAAGGAGAACTTCAAGGTTCCCGTTCCCTTAGAGGTCAGAAACAGCCTGAGATGGTGGACCAGAGACCACAACCTCAGTCAGGGCAAGAGCTTCCTGTCACATCAGCGCACTCAAATATTCACAGATGCCAGCCTCAAGGGATGGGGGGCATCCTTGGACAGCATACCCGCCCAAGGGGTTTGGTCGACACCGGAAAAGGACCTTCCGATCAACGTCCTGGAAATGCGCGCAGTCTACCTGGCCTTAGTACACTTCAGGGACAAGATTGCCCAGTCCCACATCCTGATACGGACAGACAACGTAGCGACCAAAACGTACCTGAACAAACAAGGGGGAACCAGATCGTCGCGCCTCCAGAAGGAGGCAATCAGGATCATGAAGTGGGCGGAACGCAACCTGGCATCCCTTCAAGCGGAGCACATCAGGGGCGTGCAGAATGTTCATGCCGACTGGTTGAGCAGGGAAGATCTACATCCAGGGGAGTGGTCCCTCAAGAAGGAAGTCTTCGGGATCTTAGTGGAGCATTTCGGCTATCCAGACGTGGATCTCTTCGCGACGTCGCTGAACAGACAAGTCCAGAGGTTCTTCTCCAGGTACTTCCACCCCTCGGCGGAAGATATAGACGCCCTCACAGCCCCCTGGCCGGATGCCCTCCTGTACGCCTTCCCTCCTCTGCCGCTGCTCCCCCGACTGCTTCGGAGAATCACGGACTTGGGTGCCACAGTCATAGTGGTGGCACCCTGGTGGCCAAGGAGACCGTGGTTCTCAGCCCTTCAACAGCTATCGACCGATTCGCCCTTGCACCTGCCAGTAGTACCAGACCTGTTACAGCAGGGCCCGATATGGCACCCTCATCCAGAGTGGTGGGCCCTAACCGGATGGAAGCTGAACGGAGCTGCTTCCTAGGCCTGGGCCTCCCACATCAGGTAGTTGACACACTGATGGCTTCTAGAAAGAAATCCACCTCACGAATCTACAACTACACGTGGAAGGCTTTCCACAGATGGTGTCGGCGCAAGAATAAGCAAGGAGCGGAGTTATCATTGCACTCTGTGCTAGGATTCCTCCAAGATGGCCTCGACAGTGGCTTGAGCGCACCAACGCTGAGGAGACAGGTCGCGGCCATCGGTTCTATATGGATGGACGAGAAGGGCGCTCCTCTATCCTCTCTCCCATTAATTCGAAGATTTCTCAGAGGGGCCACACTGCTGAAACCCCCAGTGGTTCACCGTTTTCCCACATGGAGGCTTAACGTGGTCCTCTCGGCACTGACCAAGCCTCCTTTTGAACCCCTCCGAGACATCCCTATCAGATGGCTGAAACTCAAAGCGATATTTCTAGTGGCAATTACATCTGCTCGCAGAATATCGGAGCTGGGGGCTCTATCTGTTCGCCCCGATCTGTGCATCTTCCACAGAGATAAAGTAGTACTCCGCACGGATCCGACTTTCCTTCCTAAGGCGTATTCCATCTTCCACCGATCCCAGGAGATCAGTCTGCCATCCTTCGCTCCTAACCCTCGTCACCCAAAGGAACAGGAATGGCATACCTTAGACGTCCGAAGAGTACTCAAAGCGTATCTGGTCCGAACAGAGGACTTCAGGCAAACGGACTCGCTGTTCATCAATGTCTCCCGTCCCAGGAAGGGACAGCGCATGTCTCCTGCAGCGATAGCCTACAGCATCAAGTCATGCATAAAGGAATCCTACAAGGCCCTCGGTCTCGTCGCACCACAGGGCATCACGGCACATTCCACGAGGAGTGCGGCTACCAATGCAGCCCTGAGAAAGCACGCATCGGTGGAAGAAATCTGCAAGGCCGCCACATGGTCCTCTCTATCTTCCTTCATCCGACACTATCGCTTACACTCAAGCGCTTCGGCTGACGCAGCGTTTGGGCGGAGAGTGCTTCAACATGTGCTACCAGACGAAGAGGCATTCCCACCCGATGCCTAAAGTACTGCTTTGGGAGCACCCAAGATGTCCTCCGCCTCAGAGGGAGAACGGCCCCTTGGTTACTCACCGTGAAGGGTCCTTCTCCTCTGAGGACAGGAGGACATCTTGCCCTCCCATTGCTCTTCGTACCACGCTGCCAGCCATGTTCATTCTAATCCTTTTCTACTCCTGTAGTATTGCTTCCACACCCCCGCCTTGCCTGTTGCGAGATGTGTGTTTTGTCTGCCTACGTATGCTGTTCTCTACGTATGTTTACACGTTGCATGCTAATTTCCTGTTTTGAGTTCTATTTCCCTAGTTTATTATACCTTTTACATAAGAGAGGTACTGATACTGCTGAGGGGAGTCACCCGAACTGGAGATCTGAGGGTGGCCCCACCTACTAGAGGAAGAGGAAGCAAGATTAATAACTTCCTGCCTCCCCGATTGGACGGTGGGAATCACCCAAGATGTCCTCCTGTCCTCAGAGGAGAAGGACCCTTCACGGTGAGTAACCAAGGGGCCGTTTTCCCTTTATTTCAAGTTGGGAGATTACTGGCAGAAACGTGTGGTCTAGAGATTTAAACAAAGCTACAACCTTGGCAGAATCATCTTTTTCTTTCCCTGCTTGGGCATACTGAAAGAACAGGTCCTGTAGTTTTCTCAAATGACTTTTAAAGCATTGTCTGTCTGAATATCTTAACGCTTGCAATTGATCTTGCAAAAGTGACCTGGTTGCCCAATCATCTGTTACATGCTCTTTAAGTATAAGGTCATATATCTGCTTAGCTGTTTCACAGTCCTGAATCAATTCTAGATAATTGGTAGAGACAGAACTTACAATGACTGCTTGTGCTAAATCATCTTCCTGGTTCCACTTCACTCTTTTGTTGCCCTCAGCTGGTTGGCCTTCCATGAGGTGTTTCTCCAGGTGCTTTTTCTTGAGAGTAAACTTCAGCCTTATTTTCCATTCAGCAAAATTATCATCCTCAAGAACAAAGATGTACGTCTTGATCCTTTATAGTAGCAGCCATTATGTCTTATTGTTTCTTTTTCTCTCTCCACAGTTTTAAAGTTCTACTTGGTTAATCAGAACTCAAATAGTATGTTCTGATAATTAACTTGGTGAGGCTAGGCCCATAACCATTATTGGGTTTTAGTTAAAGCACGTTAACTAAACAAACTGCACGCAGAAAGTTCTCATCCAAGTTAGAGAACCAATAACTGTTTATTTATCTAAAGAAATACATATACTTAAGATTAGTGAAGAGCTAGAACAAATAACTAACTAGCTAAAGATGGCTTTAGATTGAAAGTAGGCCATCTCTCTCAGGAGGAGACACCATGCTGCCTCTCCTGGTGCATGCAGAAAAGAAGAAGGAGGAGGAGAGAAGGGAAGGAAGGAAGTTCCCCTGGCAGGAAGGAGACTAATAGCAGCCTATCTATCTAAGAGACTTTATGGTTGTTGCCTTCCTTCTCTGCTGGCAGTCCTAAAGGCCTGAGCAAGAGACATCGCCAGTCCCTTCTTCTAACATTAACTCTTAGCTGGAAGGGATTCTGTTTGACCAATCTTGTGTTGGTGGGCTGAATCCTCCAGTTCCCACCAAACCTGCATCTATCCAGTCATATTATATTGCACGTTACTGATTTTTCAATCTCTGGGCCAGGATATTAAATGTAATCTATCTTGCCTTTTCCTGACAGTGTAGCAAATGGTCCCTCGCCCTGTTCTCCCCATCATTGATCACCATAAATGGGAGTGGTTCCTTTCCTGAGACTAACACTAGGATTTTATTGCCCAGTTCCCCTGTGACAGTGTGGTTTTCTTCTGTAAAACAGGCTTGTGCTCTTGTTAGGGCATCCCACATTCCCCAGTCACAAGTGCAACATCCTTTTTCAACTAGCCAGTTTACTTAGTTATATTTATTTATAGTTCATCTTTCTCATTGAGACTCAAGGTAGATTACTTGGTATAAGTCAATACAATCAACATGATGGAATATCCAATAAACCATGCAATAAGATTTGGTTTTCAAAAATCTGGAAACAAGCAGAAATCAGAACAGAGCTGAAACAGAGCATAAGCATTACCGTGAGATATTAAAGAATGCAAAAATTACATAGCAGGATCCTACTTACAACAACAGACACTACAAACTATCCACAGTATCTAATCCATTACCGAAGTGTATTTATTCTGAACCACTTTATTACAGTAGAGACTTATTTACTCTGTAAAAAAAGCCCTTTTGATAATTCAGTTTTACATAGAAAAGAGCAAGAGTCCAGTAGCGCTTAAAAGACTAACAAAATTTGCGGTAAGGTATGAACTTTTGTGAGCCATAGCTCACTTCTTCAATTTTGCATAGCTTGCAGGAAATGAGGTGAGTGGGAACCTTTCTCATTTCATCAGGTAGGCCGTTCCATAAGGTGGGGGCCACAACAGAGAATGCTCATGTATGGTCAGTTATTGGTTGATGGTACCTGTAGAAGACCCTGTTCATGGCTAAGTTATGGACAGAGAAGTGGCCCTGCAGATATGAGGAATCAAGGACAGAAAGGCCTTGTATATGGTAGCCTATACCTTGAATTGAGCTTGGTAACTGATGGGCAGTCAATGGAATGACTGCAAAATGGAGTAATATGCATGCTCTGTCTGGCTCCTGATAATAACTGAGCTGCAATGTTCTGCACCGTTTGGAGTTTTCAAGTTGATTTTGAGTGGAGACTTATGTAGAGTGCATTACAGTAGCCTCGTCTCAATGTTACTATGGTATGGATCCAGGTGGCCAGATCAGCATGTCAAAGGGGCCGTTTTCCAGGCTCAACTATTTTGGAAGAAAGTGTTTTTTGCATGTGCATTAACTTGTTTCTCCAGCAGTAATGCTGGATCCAGTATAACCCCTAGGCTCAACTGAGGTCAACGGAACTGCTTTGAAAATAAGGAGTGCAATATCCTTGAAGATCTCTGCCTTCCCGATCAGCATTACCTCTGTCTGTCCAGGGTTCAATTTCAATTTGTTCACTCTTAGCCACTGAACCCTAACACCAAGCAGAGATACCTGTACTGCATCACAAGAAGATTTGAATAAGGAGATATACAGCTGTGTATTGTCAGCATATTGATGACAGCCAACCCCAAACTAGGAATGATTTGTCTCATGGTACATGAAGACTGAAAAGCATGGGAAATGAGGAATGAGTTGAACCAGTACAACATATATTCCTTGATATCTGTTTCTGCCTTCAAACACTTCAACACGATGGCATTGTCAATGGTATCAGAGGCTGCAGAGAAATTCAGTAGGAGCAACAAAGAGGCATTTCCTTTGCCTATATTCAGATAGAGGTTATCAACTAAAGCCCTCAGGGCTGTTTCTGTCCCATAAACTGGCTTGAAACCAGACTGAAAAGGGTCCAGAGAGAATCTACGCAGTTCTGGAGTTGGTCTGCTAGTGCTTTTTCAATCGCTTTGCCCAAAAAGGGCAATTTAGAGACTGAGCTATGATTGGCCACAGCATTTTTCTGTAGGGGTGGTGTTGTAATTAGTGGACAGATAAACCACCTCTTTGAGTGACTGAGGGAAGGGACCCTGAGCTATCTATCTATCTATCTATCTATCTATCTATCTATCTATCTATCTATCTATCTATCTATCTATCTATTCGAAGTTATGAGTTAGTGATGGATTGATTATACTTGGCACTCAGGACTCATTGATATAGTTGATGTAGTCATTTTACATTTAAGCAAGGGGTACCTAATCCACACATTTAATTCCAAAACTAGGGGAATAGCTTTGGTAATCAAATACACTTTGAACTAGAGGAAGGGGGTTTAACCCTTCTCAGATTTTCCTGTTATTAAAGGTAAACTACTCTAACCACCACAGACTCTCTCTTCTTAGTGTGTCTAACAATATGCTTACATCAAATGTAATTCCTTTTCCTATGTAAGATTAATCGAGTGATAGACTTCATGGATACACTGTATTTCTTCTCAAAGGGGGCCCAGAGTGTCTTATATCACTCTTCTCTCCTCCATTTTATCACTACAACAAACCTGTAGTTAGGTTGAGAGAGTGAATGGTCAAGGTCGCTTGGCAATCTTACATGGCAGAATGAAGATTCTAACCTGGGTCTGCCAGATCTTAGTCCAACACTCTAACTGCTATACCACACTGGCTCTCAAGCAGAGTTCTTATTCCCCAGGTGGGAGAAGGGAATCGCCCACTCCCACCTTTCACCCCCTGCCACAACTTACCTGGCTGGCAGGGGAGAAAGGCAGGCATGCTTCCGGGACCGGTGTGACAACATCACTGACATCATCGGGCTACCCTGAGAGCATGCCCACAATTCACAGTGGGCCAATTTGGGCCCCGAAAGGGCCAAATGAACCCGTTTGGGGCCCAAATTGGCCTGCTGTGAAGCGCCTGCATGCTCCGCACCTTGTGCTGTGATATCACCGGGAACATGCAGACAGTAAGTGCCAGGTCCTCTCCCTCACGCCAGGAGGGATAAGGGGACCTGGCAACTCTACTCTCAAGGAACAATTTATATGCAATAAATGGTGGTGTCCACTATAACCAGAACTTTTGTTAAGTAATTATTGATAACTGGAACATTAAGTATGCTGAACAGAAATGTGCATATATGTGATGCCAAGAACAGTGTTTCGTTTTACCATAAGGGAAGAGCCATATAGATAAGGACAAAATTTATTTTTTAAAAGTTGCTTTTTCATTGTGTGCTAAATAATTACAAGTAGTGCATGGCAGACTAAAAAGGATTCTTAGAATTACTTTTGAATATATCCCTGGTATCTTAAACAGGCACATTTTTTAAAAAAGTAACAGTTTTATGTCTTAAATAAGCTATTGAACATACCCACATTTTAAAAAATCTGTGCTACTTTAGTCTTGGCAGAGCACCGACATGAAGTAGGAAACTGTATATGTACACAGACAGCATCATATCTAATTGGCCACCTGTTATGGCAGCTGCTAATGTTGTGCACTCAAATATTCATGTATCCTACTGAAACTTACTTGAGTGTGTTTTGGCGGAATATGGCTTCCACAGTAATTTTTGCCCATCTTTTAAAAACAATAATAAATCTTTGTTTCATCAGAAAGCATATTAGTGTACTCTTTTTCTCTAAAAGGCGTCTCTTCACACCCCATTAGTCAAACCATGATCTGAAACCATGGTCTATTAACTTTAGTTAGTTGCATATGACATAAATATAGACATCATGTGTTGTTCAAGTCACAGTAAAGGCAGGGATATCAGTCAGGTCTCTGCAAAACACACACGGGAAAGAGAGAAGGCAATGAAATCAGAATTTGTTAAAGCAAATAAAAGGCCTCAAGGGGGGGGGGTGTTTGTAGGACCGCGGGGTACAGATGAGTGGCGGAGGTTCCTGCTGTTGCGGCTTAGCCTGGGCAGCCCCTTCCATCCCCATATGACAGCATGGGAGCCAATAGTGCCAAAGGACCTGGCTGGCCAATCAGAAGTAGCGGGCTGGGCGAAGAGGCATGCCTGGGCAGGCAGACCAGGGCAGACAAGTTTTCCCTCAGGTTCTCCCAGAAGACTTAAGAGGCTGAGCTGCCTGGGCTCCATGTGCATTTTGCAACGGCCAGCAAACTAGAATTTGTGTAATCATCTGTAAGCTGAACCTTGGTTTCACAAACTAACCATAGTTAAAATGGTTTTGGTTTTGTGTTATACCTAAACAGAGCCAGTGAGAGAAAAACAATGCTCTACTTTCCTGTGTCTAGTTTGGGAGAATATGTATGTTTATTTTTTTTTAAAAAAAAAAACCCTTGACCCTTTTGAATCTGGAGTCAAGTATGATTTCAGAACAGAGACTGCTCTGGTAGCACGGAAGGACAATCTTCATTTAGAACTAGATAAGGTATATGCATCTCTGCTGTTGCTGTTGGATTTATGTACTGGTTTCAACAGAGTAGATCATGTCATACTGTTGAGATGGCTGGAGAGGTATGTAGAATTTAGTGTAGAAGTGGTTGTAATCCTTTTTTCTGGTCCCAACATTAAAAAGTGATTGTAGGGGCTATGGAGCGAACATTGTAGTATGTGGTATGGGACTGGTGCTCTCACCTGTGTTGTTTAACATCTATATTCAGCTCCTTAATAACATTGGACAATTGAAGTTCAGTGAAATCAACATGCTATTGATGCTCAGCTTTCTATTACATTGAATCAGTCATCAGGTGCTTCCATCTCTGTTCTGGGCCATAAGTATCTGCCTGAGAGTCAGCAAGTGGAAACTGAGTCCAGACAAAAGGGAGGCGATTAGGAGAGTTTTACTTCCAACTAGAGATATACATCTCTCCTTAAAGAACTCTGTAAAGAATTTAGTGGACCCAGATCTCCTGTTGGAGAAGCAGGGCCATTTTCACACGTCTTACCAGCTCTGGTATGTTGCACAAAGCGAGAACTGGGCAATTGCACCAGGAAGACGCTGTCCTTGCAGAAGCTTTACGTGATGTACCGGAGCTGGTAAGACGTGAAAATGGCCTAGGTGAGTTTGGTAACAAATGACAAATTTTATCAGTCCTGTATTGCATAGAAACTTGCTCATTATGTGCAAATAAAAGGCCTGGTCCATGTTATAGTAACAATACAGTACAGTATTCTGTTTACTATCTGAAACTTGCCATAGGTAGCATATTATACTTATTCTGAGTGCCCTTTACAGATTAGTCTTTTGTTTCCAGATCCCATTCGGCGTTCTGGTGCTTACCTTTATAAGCCCTTCATAACTTGGCACCCCCACACAACCTGAGGATTGTCTTTCTCTATATGCACCCATGCAGTGACCCTTTTCTTCACAACAGTCTCTGCCCCTCTTCTTTGGAACACCATTCCAGGAAAGCTTTCATGCTGAGCTTCTGGAAGGGCTGTAAAACCAAGTTACGTAGGAAACAAACCTGTAGCCTGTGAGGACATTTTAGAATATGCATAAAATTCACTGGTGGTTAGGCAGGTTGCTGCATTTTGCACCACCTGAAGTTTCCAAATCATTTTCTAGGGCAGCCCCACATATGTTACCCAAATAGGAGGTCTCCTTAATTACTTGGGGGAATTAGCATTGGACAAGTGAGAGGGGGTAACTAGGAATCTCCACCAATGTTTACAAGGATTATTCCCTTAGAAAACTCTCAAATAAATCAGGCGGATTGTTCAACCAGAAAGGGTTTTTTATTATTAAAAGAAGAAGAATATGGGCAATAACACAAATACACACAGCACATGTACAAGGCTAACTGAGAGGAAATTAGTGAGGAAAGGGGGAGAAAGCATTCAGGGGGGATGATAATTACCAGTCTTGGTCAGTGGAGGCAGCAAAAAGGCCAGAGTTTCATGGAGAAGTCCCAAATGAATTTGGAGGTGCATGGATGGGTCCCATAACACACACACAGAGCACATGGCTGGGGAGCTGAATTGTAGGGCAAAACGTTCCGTGGGGCAAGCTTGATGTCTTGCTATCAAAAACAGTGGCTTAATGGCTGCCTCCAGAGGTGGTGGTTGGGAGAGGTTTGATGGTTCCTTTCTGGAATAAACTGTAAGTGAAAATATTAATTGATGACCTGGTAAGTACCAGATGAAGGATAGCACAGCAGGATGTTGATGGGATTAGACAAGGGTTTTTGTTTTTGTTGTTGTTGTTTAGGAAACTTCATCTCTGTCTCTTCGGGGTGTGGTGGGACTGTCAGTCAGTCAACCACCTCTGACTCATACAGAAGTAGTTTTCCAGACTCCTGCCCAGTTGACATTCACCTTGCCTTAGGCCAGGCAATGCCTTGGACATGGCATATGTGGAAGGGGTTTAGGTTATTCCATCAATACACTGCCCTCTCAATGTGAAGAGGGGGTCTAACCGCTAATACATACAGTGTCAATGTTACTATAACATGGATTAGCACAGCCAAGTCCTGCATTTTCAGCAAACAAGCAAACTTCTTAAACGTCCTTTTGCTGCCATATGCTCTTGTTGGAGATTAGGAATCTAGCAAAACTCCTCAGATCTTCCTAGAATCTTTCATTAAAAGTTGTACACAGTAATAGAAAGTGAAACCCCACCTAAATCAGAAACATTCTTGACCCGCATTACTTCCATCTTGATTTAATTTCACCTTATTCTCCCTCAGTCCCTTGACCGCTGCATTCTGGCATTGGCCCAGAACAGAGACAGCCATGTTTGGAAGCTTATTTAACATGATATATATAACCTTGGTGTCAGTAACATAAAATCTACAAGATATTTGGAGTCTGTTATTATGGAAGAGGGAAATTAAAAAACCATATTAGGACTTGAGAACAACATTTGTGTTGATCCCCATCTGTTCGTTTTGTACATAAACAGATTTTCACAAAGACACAGAGTGTTCTGCTGTGCCAATGCAGTTCTACCTCCTTCTGTGCCAAGGCAGGCAGCTTGTGAGAGTTATACCTGGGAACATGGCATTTTAAAGGCCACAGGAGATGCAAGGGTCATAAATGTCTTCATGACTTTTCTATTGTAGGGGGCATCAATTAAAAGCTGGTTGGAACTACTTGCTGCTAAAGAAAGGTGGAGCAAAATAATATGGATTCGAATCTGCACACAGAAGTGGCTCACAGTACAATCCTAAAAACACTTTCCTGAGAATAAGCACTATTGAATAGACCTGAATAGGAATCTGAGTAGACCTATTTAGGAATTTGCTCTGTCTGTTGAGAAAAGCTGATTGGTTTATATATTTGGTATCACAGAAATAAAATGGATTAGGAGTCATCCTCTCTTGCCTTGATGTGTTGATTTCTGTCCCTGCCAGTCCTCTACAGTGAACTTGCTAAATCCCATGGAAATGGAGCAACTATTTTATAATGAAAACACATTCCATTTTAGTTGTGAAGCTGCCCTTCTAACAACAGTACAAAAATAGAGCAAATACTATCTGCTCTCATATCTCTCTTCCAGACAACATATGTTTGACTTAACTTGAAGTTATTTTATAAAGAGAACAAGTTGGCAAGAAAGGATAAGCAACTGTTGATGTCACATTTTGAAACCGTTCATGACTGTTTGAAAGTATATTTGGAGCTCTGTTTAGGTTTCACACATGCAGTGTTATACATAGATGACAAAATTGAAATTCAAAATGCCTTAATAAGGCAAGGACATTTGGCTTTTGCATATCAATTTTAATTAAATTTTCTCTTACTTTCTTTTATGCTGAAAGGAAATTGATGACAATACTGTATCCCTTCAAGGAAAATTAATGATCCTTGCTGATTCCCCATCCCTGTGTCCCCTCCATAACCCCACCCTGTTGTCTCTTGCCATGGTTAAAGTGTCAGTAATTGCACAAGTACCAATGTTTCACTCCCTAAAGCAGATTGTGAGCATTTTCAGGTCACTTATAGCATAAGCACCTTTATTCCTTCTGGAAGATATATTCAGCTTGTGCTCCATTGAGTTGCTGGAGTTTTACAGATGCTAGCCATGTGAAGAAAGCATTTTTTCTTTACCAGCTTAATGGGAAGGGAACTATAGGCTAGTAATTAGTTCATTTAGAGGCCTGCCATCAATGCCCCCTGTGTCAATAAGAGGAAAAAAGGATGGCACTCAACCATTCCAAATTCCTGGATTTAGATAGGATAGATGAAGGAAGAATAAAGGGCGGCTGAATGAGTATGAGAGTGCATCATAGATATCGACATGTTCTATCTATATGTTAAAGGAAAATATATGATGACATACTTATTTATTTTACAAAAACTTATAAGGCTGCTAACAAAATAAAAACATACATAATAAAATAACATTTTTGAAACCATTGAAACTAACAAAAACACATCATTGGGACAATTAAAACCAGAACTAAAATAAATATGAAAACATAAAAGCATCAGAGAAAACTTTGGGCAGGAAGGAAGGATCACTAAGGGAATGCCAAACAAAACAAAAAAGTCTTTACCCCCTGGTGGAAGATGGCAGCAGAAGGGGACAGGAAAGAAAGTTTCTCCCTACTGAAATCATAATTTTACAACCAATAAATACAATATATGTAAACACAGTTTTAATATAAAGTGCTAACAGTGCAAAGTGCTCCTAGTAAATATAATAAATACAGTCAATACAAAAATATATATCAGTTATTCCATCATTGTAGACACATTCCCATCAATCAATAATCCAATAATTATATAACAACCAGAATCCTAATTTTACAAATATTACAAACATCAAGAGCCAAAGGCTTACAAAGAATCAAACGTACATTCCGTGTAACTCAATATATAGATGGCACAACTGTCCTCAATATACGAAAGTCGATTCTCTGATGGTATAAAAGTCTCCAATTTCCACAACGGAAAACTTCCCAGTCTGTAATATACTGGCAAACAGTCCAATGTTCTAAGGAGTGGTCACGCCTACTCCCTGGGGAGCTGACCATGGCTTGCCCGACAAAATGCTTGCTGTATTTGTTTAGCTGAAATCACTTTCTCAGGGGCAATGGTATAAGCAATCTGAGAACATCGCAAACGCTAGAAGTACCTGGTCTGGTTGAGGTGGATACAATGAAACGGATCGAGATGGATACAGAAGGTGACAGACAAATCCCCCTGGAGAGAAAGATGCAGAATTTTGGTGGCACGACTGAGAATGCCCTCTCCCAGGTTGCCACCTGCCTAATCTGAGAAGATGGGGGAATCTGGAACAGGGCCTGAGAAGATGACCCTAGTGGTCTAGTAGGTTCATAAGGGAGGAGGTGGTCATTCAGGCATGTTGGTCCCAAACCACATAGGGCTTTAAAGGTCAACATCAGCACCTTGAATTGTGCCTCTGGCTGTTGTCCTTCAGCTAGCACCAAGAATTCATGCCCGAAGCTCCCACTGTGGAAAGAGGCAACGACGGTTGATAAGCAACTATCTACACTCTGGCTTACTAACTGAGAGATTGCTCTCTGCTTCTAGTCAGTCCCTTCTCCAACCGATGTATGTGTATCTTTCAGCAAGAGTGCTTGGCAGATAAGGCTTCTTGCACTGGAGCAAAGCTCCATTAGTGCAGCGGAGTCATAGATTCCTACCTTTTGCATCATTTGTACTGGCAAAACACATCAGTATTTGAACTCTGAGATGATTCAGATTGAATAAACTTAGCATCTAAATGCACACATAATGTGGATGTTATTCAAATGTAGTGTATATACAAAAAGTAAATGAATATTGGAGCCTATCCAATAGATAGGAAACTGCATAAAGGCATTTAGTGTTAAGATTAATACTAGCAGAATAATAAATGCAAATAACTCATTGCATTTCTTGTAGACTACCCATTGTCTAGCAATTCGTGATTGTAAGAAAATTTAGCAAAGTGCATAATGTGTCTGACTTTTTGAAAAGAGGTCATTTTATGACCATTGATAACATTGTAGCTAATTTATGACAAATCTCATGCTTCACAGCATAAGATGTTCATTTTCAAAGATTGCAAGAAATGAGAAAAGAAAGGGAATTTCCTTATATAATTACTTTTTCAGTTGAATAGATTCATTGTCAAGGCAGGTAATTTTGGCTTGTGGGAGAGGCAAGATAAAGAAATGGTTAGGAACGCTGTGAAAAAAAATAGTTGATACAAAATTAATGTTCACAGTTTTCAGATGAATTTTAGGAGTTTGCCTTTACAGACATTTGGAATTGCAAAATGAGGTTATAAGGAGATGTTCATGTAATAGTGTAAATCTCAAATAAGTTTATTGATGGCAGCCATATCAGATTTCACTGACTTTTCTTCAGGTAATTTATAATAATTAGATATCCTTGTCCATTTCATAAGAGCCTGAAAAATGGATTAATTAAGAGGATGTCTGCTGAACATTTGAAAATTAGTCTTTTTTCCCTATTCAGTTATAAATTGGCATGCATTCATTCTTTTACATGACTAAGACTGTTGGGTGTATGATGGAGCCTAAACTTATCAGTATTTACTGCATTGTCCCTAGCCTTCCTGAAAAATAGTGTTCTTACGGGTTTATTATTTCAACCTTTTTAATGGCTTATAACTGGGCTTAATTGTATTTTGTTGTATAATGTTGTGAGCAAATTTTGTAGGCCTTAGTTGGTGGAACATGAGAGAGATTGAATAAATAAAATGAGATTGTGTTATGATTTCTTGCAGAATAGAAAGTACAAAAGGGGATATCCTGGTAGATAGAGGGAAGATAAAAGTACTAACAGCTTATTCAATATACACTCAACACATAGAGTGGAAAAGGGGGCCAATTGTCCATGCATAACTCTTCCTGTACATTAAGTGTGTATGAACATAGGCTGTTTGGAGACAACCTGATCAGTGCACAGAACTCTGGGAATGGAGGTAATGGGTGAGATCCCACTCCAAACTGCACCTGCTGATTGAACACTAATATTTTCCCTTCTCAGTCCTGAAATCTCTTTGGTACTTGGATCCCAATCAGTTACATTTTTGGACAGATCATATATCCATAACTCTAACTTGTGCCTGGAAATGGGTGCAAATCTGGAGAATAAATATATTCTATTTGTGTCAGTAAGAAAATCATGTTCCAACTGGAAATATCTAGTCATAAATGACCAACATAAATGCACCACGGTACAGAAACACATCCTTGAGCTTTGTAAAGCCATACTGAGTTTTCAAGGTTCACATTTAATTAAAATGATCACCGCTTTAAAATTCATGCAAACCATAAGGTTGTGAACCTGAAAAATTAGCAAAGGCTGAATCTTCAGTGCTCACCTATTCATAGCAGATAAATAGATATCTGTTCCTGGTCACAGAGAAGGAGAAAGAGAGAGACGGATGGCAGATCACCAAATTCCATCCTTTGAAACCTTTTATCAGCATCCTGATATGCATATGTTTTGAACAGGAGGCTTTTACCTTGGTACTCACTAGATTCCTGGAAAATGATATGCAGATTGTTAATTACAGTTGACTAAAATATGCCCTCTGGCTGATATTTCTACTGTGGCCCTCTGTGCTGAACATGTTTCCTGCTTGTGTATATAATTAGCAATTAACATGGTTAAATGATGGAAGCTACCTTTCCATTTTTATTATACATAAACATACTGTATTTGTGCGCATGAAAGATTTGATGCGCACGGATCTGTCCTGTAGGCACCGGATGGGCTTTAAATTCTGTTTGTTTAGGGGGGGAAATCTATTGTTGAGTAGAGGTGGGCACGAATCCAATTATGACCCAAAAAACGCACGAACCAGGCCAGTTCCTGGTTAGTGACGCAAACCACAGATCGTGAAAGCTCCTTTCTACGAACTTCCACAAACTGGTTACTGGTTCAGGTTCGTTTGGGTCGTATCGGGAAAGGGACAGTTTAAATGACCATTTCCCCAAGGAAATGGCCATTTAAACTTTTCCTGCAGCTTGCAAGTGGCAGGTCCCTTTAAACTATCAGCTGGCAGGCGGCGGGGGGATCTTCCCCATTGCCGCCTGCCAGCTGATAATTTAAAGGGACCTGCTGCTTGCAAGCAGCAGGGCTCTTTAAACGGCCCACAAACCCCAGCCCCCCAGCCCCACCCCAGTCCCCCCAGCCCCAGCCTCCACCCCAGCCCCACACTTACCTTGAGGACTCCTGTAGCCTGCGGCATCCTCCCCCTCCTCCTGCGAGAGGCGACAAGACCATTTTCAGCCTCCTCCGCCCCTTTGCTGGCCCGCAGAGGGACAGAGGGGGCCGAAAATGGCCTTCCTGCCCCTCGCTGGAGGAGAGGGAGGATGCCGTGCCACAGAGGAAGGTAAGTGTGGGGCTGGGACTGGGGCTGGGGGGTGGGGGGTTGGGGTGGGGTTTGGGCAGTTTAAAGGGCCCTGCCACCAGCAGATCTTTTTAAACTATCAGCTGACAGGTGGTAAGGGCGGATCCCCCCTGCCACCAGCCATCTGATAGTTTAAAGGGACCTTCTGCTTGCAAGGCAGGAAAGGGCCCTTTAAACTGGTAAACGCCCCTTTTCCTGCCGATGCTAAGTGGCCAGAAAGGGGTATTTAAACCCCACGAATCACAAACCACGAACTGGCCAGTTCATGGGTTTTGGTTCGTCAAAATCCACAACCATGAGCCTCATGGTTCCGGGTTTTTTTTGGTTCATGCCCTTGTCTATTGTTGAGTGTTCCTCTGTGGTAAAAAAAAGCATATTGTCCACAGAGCATCTCTGTTTTGAAAAGTAAGTACTGGGGCAGGAAGTTATAACTTACTACAGTTTCAACGCACTTCCCCAACACTTCTAGAATTAGCACTCACAGCATTACTAATCTGTGGCTAATTTAACCCATGGAAGCAGCACAGGAGTTAATGGCCATAAAGAAAAAAGCTTTATTGAAAAACCTTTTCTCCAATACGGAGTGATTCACAGCATTTGTTTGGTATGGAATTGCCATTATTTGTTCATTGCTAATGGACAGTCTAAATGACATCATTGGCAACCTGTTGCACTCCAGTATCTTCTACATTTTGCCTTTTTTCATACATTTATATTGGCTTATTGGTTGGGTTGGTATAACCATATGTTTTAAAATTAAAACAACTTGCTGAGACACATGGTTCTATTTTTGTTGTTTTATGCAGTGAAAGAAGTTTCACCGTATACTGTAGCATCTGTTTGGGCATGGTAGAACACTGTTAAGTTGGCACTGTCAATAGATAGAATGGTGGGGGGGTACCTCAGATAAAAGCATCTTTTATGTTAATCCTGCACGCTCACCTTTGCCTTCTAGCTTCTGATGGCTGGGCCGAAGGCCTCTGGAATGGTTTGCATCTAAATAGTTTTATTTCTGCCTGTTAATGTGGTTTTAAAAAATATATGTTACCATGGGCTTAAATGGAGGCCTCTGAGGAAAGAAGGAGGCCTGAATGGGGTGTCCTGTCAGTCTATGGAGTTCAAGTTACTCTGATTTCATCTCCCACCCCCTTGCAGCAAGAAATCCAAGGTCTCTTGAGTCAAAGGTTATTTATTGAAAGATTATATTCAAAGTACAGGTATCCATAGATATCCAAAGGCTATGCAAGCTTCTGGCTGAACATAAAGCTTTGTTGAGAATGGCATGCTGGTTACATGTTGCAGTATATCAAACCCTCCTTTCCATCCCCCCCCTCCATATGCCCAGTCATTGTAGAGGTTTGGGAATATGAAAGTAACTCCTCCAAGGTCTGTGGCTAGCTCTGCTAGATAAGACTGTCCTGGGAACCACAGCTGTCTTCTGAAACCTGCAGACAAACAACACTGGAAAGTTACAGTAGTGGAATACATAACTGAGGAAAATAATATGGCAGTACTGTGGTTAGCAGACCTGACATTCTGCCCCTCCAAAGGCCCCCCTCACCCCTCAGCCCCCACCTTGTGTGGGTATTTTTTGTGGAACTTTGCTATGAGCTTTGGGGTGTTTACATGAGAGGATTCTACCCACTCCTGGTAACTTTAATCAAAATCCTTCCATCTGATAAGATAAAATAACTTATGTTTCTTTTTGGAGTCTAAGATTTCTTCCAGCTTGTAATGGAATTGTCCATCTATGAGGGTGGGGTGGGGCACCGCTTTTTCGGGATGCCAGTCATCTGGTTGTGGTGCCTTTTTCAGTAGACTGAAGTGGAAGGTAGAGTGTATTTGCTTTAGGTTTTTTAGTAATTCTAATTCCGCTGTTACATCATTGATTACTCTCTTAACGGGGAATGGCCCCATGTACTTCAGTCCCAATTATTTGCTGCTCGCTCCTGAAGTTTTTTGTGGACACACAAACTCTATCTCCCGGTTGTAGTTTCCATTGCTCCACATGGTGGTGGTCGGCATACTTTTTGTAATCCTCTTTGGCTTTGATTAAAGTTTTTTGAATAAGAGTCCATTGTTCGGTTAGAGATGTCCACCATTCTCCCAGATCTCCTGGTTTCTTAGTTTCTGCGTTAATTTCGAAGGGTATGGCCTGCCCTTCATATCCATGCACGATTCTAAAGGGGGATTCTCCTGTAGAACTGTGGACTGAATTATTGTACGCATATTCGGCATAAGGGATAAAATCCGTCCAGTTATCTTGCCGGTAGTTAATATAGCATCTGAGGAATTGCTCTAACACTTGATTTGTTCGTTCGGATTGTCCGTCGGTTTCTGGGTGGTGGGCAAAGCTTAAACCCTGCTTGATGCCTGCTACTTGTAGTAACTCCTGCCAGAAGTTGGCAACGAACTGTGCGCCTTTATCGGATATCACCTTGGTAGGAAAAGAATGCAATCTTACGATGTGTTTCATGAATAAGCTGGCCAACTTCTTTGCAGTAGGGATAGTGGTACACGGGATGAAGTGAGCCTGTTTTGAAAATAAGTCCACTACCACTAAAATGCAAGTGCAACGGACAGACCTAAGAGCTCTATCTAGGTCAGGCAAGCTGTGTGGAAAGGCCTGAATGAATCTATGTCTGTGTGGATGAGAAGAGAGTTTATTCTGTTAGTTTTTTTAAAAAAAAATTATTGGTGAGTTTATATTTCATGTTTAATACATACATTCCCATCATATCTAATTTACTCTAACCCCCACCCTTTCCTCCCCCCTCCTAATCGACTTCCAACAGCTTTCCAACCCTTAACCCTTCTTATTACTTAACTTAACTTCACTTATATTCTTCTATAACACATATATCATAGTACCTCTTACTCTAAGCATATTCAGATTATTTTATATATATACTATATTAAAATCACTAATCCACCAATATATCCATTTTACTCTTCCTTAATTAAACTTTATATTCTAAGTAAGATTTACTTAAACATAATACTAGCTTAGATTATAATAATTAAATTCCCCCTTAATGGTAAAGTCGCTTATCTCTTCTATTTTCAACATCACATTTTAAGTTTTCAAACTGCCACAGTTCTCCCTTCACATCCCATTTTTTTTTTAAATATTGTTTCAATTTCCCCCAATCAGCAATAAGTTGTCCTGGATCAAGATCTTTAAGTTTTCTTGTCATTTTGTCCATCTCCGCCATGTACAGCAATTTGTAAATCCATTCTTCTATAGTTGGTATTTCTTGTATTTTCCATTTCTGCGCATACAAAAGTCTTGCCGCTGTAGTCATATAGAATAACAATGTTCTGTACTGCATTGGAACACCTTCCATTCCCAAGTTCAGTAGCAACACTTCTGAGTTCTTATTTGTTTGGATTTGTAAAATCTCATTAATTGCTTCAATTATATCTCCCCAGTGAGTTTATTCTGTTAGTGAAGTCCTGTGTAGAAAGTTATTCTGTGTGATTGAGTCTATGAATATACATTTAAAGAAAATATAGTTATTTTTGAAAACCACCAAGCTTAAGAAATATCTGAAACCAATACACTTATCAATACAAAGCCAAAGGTTTAAAAAAGTTTTAAAACAAAACCAAACAGGAAATCATTACAGCTTCCTTCCTGGAAAAGCAGTCCAATGAACATAATCTGGGTAATGAAAATGACCTTCCTCAAGAAAGACTAAGGGTCAAGCTAAACAAGATGTCTGGCATGGGTTCATTCCAGTGGCCAGTGACACAATTTTACTTAGGAACTGTAATTTTCAATGACAAAGCCATGTGGGCTCACTGGGGGATAGGAGGGATTCCCCCACAACTCTCCCCACATCTGCCAGCTGCTTGCCTTCCACTCTGGGTGGCAGCGCAGCAGTGGCTATGCATTTGGGGCTGTGGGCTGTCATGCACTCAGGGCCGGCGCATCCATGGAGGCGGGTCCGGCAGCTGCCTCAAGCACTGAAGCACTGCAGGGGGCACTGGGGGTGGGGATGCATGCTGTGGAGCTGGCCACAGCAGTGGGAGGGCTGGGAAGCCACCCACGCACCGCCCCATCTGCCTGCCGCACCTGGCCCACAGCTGCTGCGTGTGGGCGGGAGTGTGTGCTGGCGGTGGCAGTACGGGGCAGTCTGAGCAGGCAGTTTCCCAGCCCTCCCACTCAGTTGCCCCGTGCTGCCGCCACCACCTACACACAGCTGGGACCAGCTTGCACCGGCATGCTGCATGATGATGTCACATGCAGTGCGCGTGCGCGTGCGTGCGGGGGGGGGCAGCAACAGCCCTGAAGCTTCCCCTGGCCTCAGGCGCCAGAAACTCTGGCACCGGCCCTGCATGCACTGATACCTTCCTCCTGCTTTTGTTCCTTCTGGGAGTATGGATGTGTGGCACCCAGACTGTTGAGGAGAGGGAGGGAAGCAAGCAGGCAATTGGAGCACTAGGGAAAGGAGAGAACTGGCTGAGCTGCTGGTAGGGGCAGCAGCCAGGCAGAGAGCTGCGAGGGAATGGCTTCTGTCCCCCAGCTGGCCAGTGCAGCTCTGTCTTTGAAAACTACAGTCCCCAGGTAAAATTTTCGAGATGGGCATGAACCGAAATACGAACCAAAGTTCAGCAGGAACCAGGCCAGTTCGTGTTTTACAAACCGGTGGTTTGTCGGAGCCCATTTCTGATGAACCGCCATGAACTTTAGGCTGGTTCATTTGGTTTGTTTTTCAGTTCATCACTGCAGGCAGCCTGGCGTCAATCAATCAGTTTCCTAGGCAACGAAGGATGGGCTTTCTGGAAATCTGCTGACCGGGAAGTGGCCTTCTGCTGGCCCAGAAATTACCTTCTGCAGACCCAGAAGTGACGTTTTCATGAACTAAATGAAACGGTTCGCAAACGGGCAGGTTCGTGAAAGTTCATGGTTCGTGAAACTCAATGAACCATGAACCGCACGTTTCGGTTTTTTCTCAGTTCATGTCCATCTCTAGTCCGTACAAAAGCACCTTTGTGGAACATTTTGTTACAGTACAGCCCTATAACATATGTGAAAAGCCCTTTTGAATAATGCAGTTTTGCATTGTTTGTGGAGAGCTATGAGAATGGGAGCCTTCCTAAGCTCATCAGGTAGGTTGAAAATGCATTTCTACAGGGAGTTGTTGATTTTGCCCTTTTGCAGAGTGGCATGTGCAGAAGGCCCTGCTCAGATAAGTGAAAGTGTCATGGCGGAGCATAAAGAGAGAAGCAGTCCTGAAGATATGAGGGACCAAGGCCATGAAGGGCTTTGTATGCAATAGTCAAAACCTTGAATTGAGCCAGGTAACTAATGGGTAGCCAGTGGAGTTAGTGCAGAATGGAATTGATATGCATGCTCTGCCTAGGTCCTGATAATAACCAGCTGGGAGCATGAGTGATGATGGTGCACTCAGAAACAGGCAGGAGATGGGCGAGTAACTGGGGAGATGCACATGTGAAGGACTGGAAGCAGTGTACCTTGCCAAAAGCCAGGGACTCTAGCAGCTGCCCCACATCAAACTATGCTGACCCTGGCCCTCCCAAACATCCTTTGGCACTACTCTTAAAAAATTGCCTATCTACTATGTTACCATTTATAAGAATAGGGTTGTCAGGTCCCCTTACCCTCCAGGCAGGACCTGGCACTAATCTTATCTGCGTGTGCGCTCCTGGCGCAGTGCAATGGTGTCACTTGTAGGAGTGACATCATCACACAGGCCCTGGGAATGCTCCTGCACTTCACATTGGGGCCCAAATCAGCCTGGTGCGAAGTGCAGGAACGATACAACAAGTGATATAATTGAGCAGGCCCTGGGGGCATGCCCCAGGAAGCCTGCTTCCCTGCCTTTTCCCCCACTGGTCAGTTGACTGAGGGGGGGCAAAGGCTGGGAGAAGGGGTTCCCCCCCACACCAGGGAACCGGCAAACCCTAGATAAGGATTACATTTTCCTGTTATGGTGCAGTCTACAATGTTCCAATAAAATTATCTGCAAATTTTTAGCCAGAGCATTTGTTAAAAAAATGAAGTGTACAAAGCCTGCCTGAAAGCAAAAACAACCCCCATCCCCGGCCAGTATTACATTTCTAGAAAAAGAAAGCTCTGGAAGATATACATATAAACTGAAAGAACATTAGAGCAGCTGTCAAGGAAGAAGAATTTTTTTGCTTCTCTGTTCTACTATAGTTGAAAAGTTATTAAGCAATCTTTCTACACCTCACAGGGGAAATCTGTCATCACTTTTGACTGTGTTCTTACTATTGGGAAGCCACTATCAACATTGCCCTGAGGATAATAAAACAGAACTCTTTTTAGGAACAAACTTTTAGTACATGTTTTATTGCATCATGTGAAATGCTGAATGCTTTGTTTTCCATGCATAAAGCTGTTGCTTAAAGCTGAACTGTACAAGGAGGAACCTTGTATTGGACATGGCATTTCAGGATGCTGTAGAAGGATTAAGTATTGGATATTGCTCTCTGCCCGCAACATAAAATACTAATCATCAGTTTTTATCCCAATGGACCTTCAAAGAGGTTAGGGTGGTAATCATGGTCCGTGGCATGCATGATGGTTGCCGTGGTCCACAGCATGGGCTTGGCATGCAGAAGGTCCCAGATTCAGTCTCCAGCATCTCCAGTTAAAAGGATCAGGGTGTGAGCATTTTGAAAGACCTCCACCTGAAACCCTAGAGAGTAGACAATATTGACTTTGATGGACCAATGGACTGATTCACTATAAGGCAGCTTCATAGGGGACCCACCAATATCCCCCATCCGTCCCACCCATGAAATACGTTGGGCTGGGAGATGTCCACCTAGTAGACTCCATGGTAGAGTGAATATTGGTCACTATAGTCCTAGTACAACACTCTAACTATTGTGAAACCATGACTCTTGATATATACCTCCATATTTGAAACGAGTATGTCAGTGAGAGGTCATTCCCATCCAACTACACTAATGTACTGAAGTTTACTCACAAACTTCCTAACTTGTTCACTGCTGTAGAAAAGAGCAAGAGTGCAGTAGCACCTGTAAGACTAACAAAATTTGTGATAGGGTATGAACTTTCCTGAGCCACAGCTCACTTCAGATACTTCTTATTCATTGCTGAAACTGTATGACTAATATAAACTTTAGGTGTCAATTTTTAACATCTTCCTTCAAATATTTAGATTTTATTCTGTGTGATGTGGTAATTGGCTGCAAATGGTGGCTTAAGTTCTGTGTGCTTTTCTTTTAAAAAACAGGAAAAAAGTAAGTTTCACAAACAAAGAAGCCCTGTAGGTCCTAATTAATGGGTATTTTTTGTCTTGTAACAGAAAGATATATTACCTAATATTACATTCCTTGCAGTCATATGCTAATTAAAAGGCATAGTATATACAATTGCTCTCCATCAACGTGATTGAAAGCTTACAAAGATGCTTTCTTTTGCCTGTAGGGATCATACAGAAGACACCATCCGTCACCATGACGTGTCTGAGGAATACATGCTCGTGTTTTGGATGCAAACAGTTCTTAGGCCTTTTTTAAAAAGGCCCTGGAAGGTGTTTCATTTCCTAACTCTGTACGCAACCATCAGGCACTGTATCTTCATATAATAGACTATTATAGTGATAAGGTTTAAGCACAGAAACATCTGCATTGTTTAATTTGTATGTATAAGCATATACCCCACCCCAGTGACCTGCAACCCTCTGACTGCACTGTCAGTGCTGCCAAGAATCAAAAAGGCCACATTTGTTGACTTTGTCCACTGCTGTCTGTTTTTCTGTCTTTCTTATTCCTTTTCAAGACATGTTGATTTGATTCTCAGTGAAGTGTAGTGACAGAGTGTTGGACTGGGATTTGGAAGACCCAGGTTTGAATCCCCACTTTGCCATGGAAGCTGCCCTTGGGCTAGTCTCTTCCCCTAACCTACCTCACTGGGGAGAAAGTAAATGAAGTAAAATAAATTTGGGGTTTTTTTTTCCAGAAAAAGGCATAGAGGAAACATTACATTTTTGCATGTTCCCCCTTCCCATTGTAGTCTTCTGTTTTCATGCTGTTCCAAAGGGACACAGAACCCTTACATGCTTTTCAGAGGTTAGGGAAGGAGGAAACTCAGAAATATCGTTTCATACATGGAACTCCACTCACAGTAGTTAGAATCTAGGTAAATGCTAGGATGGTCAGAAACATGAATTTTTGCCATTTTGATTATAGATCTGTAGTAAACTTTGAGAGCAATTCTAAGCAGGTCTGCTCAGAATCCTACTCAGTGGGGCTTACTCCACGTAAAGTGTTCTTGAGGTTGCACAGTTGGTTGCTTGGTGTTTGGTGCCTCCCTGCAGGATACTTTGTTATTATTATGATCAAATACGCTCTTTTGTGTGCCTTCCACTGGAAATATTTCAGGATGTTTGTTCCCTTTAGGCTAAGTTCCCCAGCCAAAGAAACAAAGTAATCCCTGATCAAGTTCAACTTTTAGATCAGGCCAGCTCCTTCCTATAACAGTATCTCAGTATCTCTATTATTCTGTAGTGGTGGATTTGTGAGAACAAGTTTAGTACTACCTAATGTTAAATAATATTTATATTCCTCCTCACCCTCCGACCTGTCCTTTCTGCATATTTCAAGTTTGGGTTAGACAAATGAATATATACTGAACAATGAGACAAGATCCCTGCAGAGCTCACAGACTGAAGAATCAAAAGAGTTCTTTTATATGTGCCTTAGGCACTCCCAATAGAATTTTTACTCTTTTCCTTTGAATGGCAGAACTCCATGCCACATCACAAATTGCTTATGAGACTCCCTTCAGTTTCAAAAGAAGTTTGCCATGTGGCATGAGAGCTTCTGTTCAATCATTTAAAAGAATCCAGACTTCCCTTGAGAATGTAGAACTGGTCATGTGGTTCACTATCCCCTTGTTTGTGTTTGACTCCAGTACAGAAACCTATTTGCTTTCCCATTTCTGTTGTAACTAAGGGGTGTCTTGTAGAGATATGCATTTCAGATTTGGAAATGTTCCAGATTTACTGCCATATTTAGAATATTCTGAATATTTCCAAATTTGAATCTGATAATTTTGGATATTTGGAATCTCGTTGGCTCCAAAAAGAAAGCAGGTTGGGTGCTAGGGAAATGAAAGGGACAAGAACGGAATGTCCCCTGATTGGTGTTGCCATGGTTTTGCTAAGGAAGGATGGAGGGAGCTGAGAGAAATGCCTGTGATTGATCTCCATCTACACTTACAGAATCCTGAAGTAAGCATGTTAATTCTTTACAAAGGAAAGGCAGGCATGGCTGCTTTATAAAGCTGTTGATTAACATTCTGCATGCTGAAATAGTCCTCCCTGTGCCATGTCCAGAGCCTTTTGCGGTATAGTTACCCTCTCTTCCACCACCAGCCTTCTGCTGATCCAGTCTGCCTGACCCTGAAGTATTTGCTGTTGAGGATATCTGCTCACCCACCACCCCGGGAACAACTCTCTTACACTGCTGAGGGTTCTGAATGGCACCAATTTGTAGACATTGCCTTTGTACTGCTGTCTGGCAATTGTGGCTGTTGCTGTTCATTTGCAATATTTACTCAACTCTATGGGATTGACAAAGGCACTGTAAAAGAGTCAAAGAAGGTTGAAGGAAACCTTAACAGAATGTTTTCCTCTAGCTTGCCTTGTTTTTAATGGGAAATGCCTGTTTACTATTTCCTTTAATCAGGGGTCATTTCGTAGAAAAAGAACTGGAGGAACTCATTAGCATAACTCATTAGCATGACTCATTAGCATATGCCATGCCCTTTGACATCACCAGAAGTGTGTCATTAGCATGACTGATTTGCATATGCCACACCACCTGACATCACCTATCCTGGCTGTTTTGGACCCAATCCTGCCCTTCAGGGCTGAAATTGGGCCCAAAATGGCAAAAAGGGGCTGAAAATGGCTGTAAAGGGGCCCCAAATGGTCATGATTGGGCCACTGCTGAATGGGAGAGTGATCCACCACCTGTCAGAGGCCTGATCTGGGCCGTTTCGGCCCCAGTCCAGGCTCAAACGGGTCCAGATGGCCGAGTCAGGTGGGCGGGGCCACCTGACGTGTGACCTCTTTGGGGAACTGCCAGAACTGCGTTCCTGTGCATTCCCCCTCGAAATGAGCCCTGCCTTTAATGGAATTCTGAGTTGGAATTGGAAATTCCATTTTTTTTAAAAAAAATGTATTCTGAATCCCAATTTTGATACTGGTACATATCCTTCTTGTCTTGTCCATCTCACCACTGCCACACTAAGAACTGTTTCATAGGTCACTTCTGTGTAGAGAAAAAAAGCACATCATGTATACACTATGAAGCAAACTCACATATCTGCTTTGCTTTGTGTATAGGAAAGCAAATTGTAATGGGATGGGAAGCTGTAGTAATTACTTACTAATTCCTATGATGGCACTAAAGTTGCAGTTTGACTGCTGCTGGTGGGGGCCAGCAGTGCTTTCTCATCCCCTGCCAGCATTCAGTGGAGTTTCAGTGGAAAAATGGGTGGGAGGGATGGCATTCCACAATGCTATGACATCACTTCCTGCTGTTTACCTAGAAGTGCCTTCACCACATCATGGGATACTCTAGGATTCACCCAGAACACTATGGTTTACTATAGGGTTTTAGAATCATAGGGTTGGGACTTCCTGTTTGGGATCCATGGAGGTCTAACGCAGCTCCATTTGCGGAGCTGACCGGACTGCCGTTTTAACCGGCCGGCGGGGTGAAAATAGCCCGCGGCCGACTGCTCTCAGGCGGGGAGCAGGCAAAGAACGCTCAAGACCCTAGGGTGAGCTAGATCTCGGACGAGGGGGGGCTCTACACAACGGGTCCCCTCCCGATCCTTGAGGTCCCACCTTGCGACGGGTCGGCTATAATCTCTGCGGCAGTTTTGGGGCCAATTCGGCTGGCATAAGACCTACATACCCAAGCTTCGATTGGGGGAAGAAGCTGAGAGGAGAACTTAAAATCGAAACAGCGATTACAACCCGAGAAAAGTGAAGAGAAGGTAAAGATCATTATCTTCTGAGACGGGACAGATTGATAAAAACAGAGAGGAAAAACAGTAGATTTTTAAACTGCAACAGACTAGTGAAAAGGAGGGGAAGACTCGGCAGGAATTGAATTTAAAAAGAGACTAAGTTTAAAGAAGTTATTAAAGAAATGGGACTATTGTTTTGAATACCTGTGGCTTTGGAGCTGTGAGAAAAAGACACCATCGCGAGATCTGCTGTGGGAAGACGGGAGACAGGAAGTGCGTAATAACAATAGAGTGGCTGGAGAGAAGCGGCCCTTGCTGGAGGGCAGGAAGTAGGGAATCGCCATTTTTGAAAGGGGAAGGGTCGCGGCTTCAGCGGAAGAGGAAGTAGGCCATCTTGGATTACAAAATCATAGAGAAACCATAGAGAAAAGACGCCCGACATTTTGGACTCTTTAAAATTTAATTTCTATAAGAAGACCGGGACATTTAAAATAGAAAAACGTTAAATTTTACGCCACGGAGTTAAGGAAGAGAGCGGATTCGTGGGAGCGAGCTAAAGCAAGCCCCACGATGTCAAAAAAAGAGTGGCAATCGGCAATAGAAAACCTGGATAAAAACCTGGACAAAAAACTTTTAGATATGATTAAAGAACTTAAGGACACGAAATTGGAGCTGATAAAAGAGGTTAAAGAGGTTACACAGACAGTAAAATCGGAGCTGTCAGAAGTGAAAAAAGGTATGGAAACAATACGAAGTGAATTACAAGGAACGCAGCAGAGAGTTAAAACAGTAGAAGACGCGATGGAGAATTTAGCAGACACGCAACAAACAGAGATGAGATTGGTGAAGGGGAGAATGTCAGTTGCAGAAACTAAACATATGGAGAAGCAGCTACGTTTTCGTGGCTTGCCAGAAGTGGAAGGAAAGTCAGCGCAAGAACAGATGACTGAGGTGTTGGCTGAGTACCTGGGGAAGGAGGAGGAGGAAGTTGTGGCTATCCTAGATGTGGCATACCGTGTGAATTCGAGAATAGCAACCCAGAGGAAACTACCAAGAGATGTGATTGTGCAGTTTACAACACGAAATATGAAAGAGAGGATTGTGACAAAACAGTTTCAAGATCCATTGGAGATTGATGGCAAGACGATTATTATAATGAAGGAACTGCCCAGATCAGTGTTACTGGACCGGAAAAAATATAAAGTGCTAATTCAGATTTTGAAGGACATGAAAATCAGGTACAGATGGGAGTTACCGGAAGGAGTGTCCTTTGAGTTTGGAGGGGCAAAAAAACGCATCAGATCTGAGCGAGAGATGGAGCGATTTATTAAGGACAATGAAAAAGACTTACCAACAAGATCATGAGTATGGAGTGTAAAGTATTATCTTGGAATGTAAATGGACTAAACTCACCGAATAAGAGGAAAAATACTTTTCACTGGCTACTAAAACAAAAATGTGACATTGTTTGTTTGCAAGAGACCCATATCAGAAAGCAGGATGTAAAATATTTAAAATCTGGAAAACTGGGCAAAGAATTTGTAGCGGCCTCCAACAAGAAAAAAAGAGGAGTGGTGTTGTACATAAAAGAGGAGCTACAGCCAAAATTTGTTATGAGAGATGTGGAAGCTAGATTTGTAGCAGTGGAATGTATTTGGAATTTAAAGAGAGTGTTGGTAGTCGGACTTTATGCACCTAACGGTGCAAAAGAAAGCTTCTTTGAGGATTTAAGGAAGCATTTAGACGATCTTGCATATGACCAGATAATTCTTGCTGGAGACTTCAATGGAGTGACAGACTTGGAACTAGACAAAAAGACTACAACGGCACAAAAGAAAAGAGGACTATTACCAAAGCTTTTTTTTGAGTTGATTCAACAAGAGACTCTTGAAGATGTATGGAGGAGAGAATATCCTAAAAGCAGACAGTTTACTTTTTATTCTGCAAGGCATTCTACATTATCAAGAATTGATATGATCTGGGCCTCAAAAGACTTAGCATTATGGACTAAGGAGGTAGAAATAATGCCTATGGTAGGCTCAGATCACAACCCAATTATGTGGAAATTTGGAAAAAAGAGAAAAAGGAAAGCATGGAGAATAAATGAGGACTTGTTACAGGAAAGAGAGAATATGGAAATATTGAGAAGAGAGACAAAGTTTTTTATACAATACAACGTGAATAAAGAAGTACCAACCAATAAAGTTTGGGATGCTTACAAGGCGGTTGTAAGGGGCATACTAATGGACTTAAATGGTAGAGCAAGAAAGAAGAAAGAGGAGAAAAGACAAGAGATTGAGGAGAAAATAAAAGCCAAAGAAATACAGCTAAAAAAGAGACCAAGGAAAAAGAAGGTATACCAGGAAATTAAAATACTTCAAGAACAGCTAACAGCAATGAGCAATAAAGAATTGGAGTGGAATTTCAAAAGACTGAATCAAAAAGCGTTTGAGGGTGCTAATAAACCTGGGAAGTACCTGGCATGGCAATTGAAGAAGAAAAGGGAAAAGAAGATAATAAATAAAATTTGCGAAGATAACAAAACGTATTTGGAGCAGGCTACCATTAGTAGAGCCTTTTATAAATTTTACGCTAAGCTGTATAATAAAAAAGAAGTAAACAAAGAATCAATAGCGTCATATTTGGAGAAAACCAAACTTCCAGAAATCTCGGAAGCTTGGAGAAATAAGTTGAATAGTGAAGTAACTGACGAGGAAATAAGTAAGGCAATACAATCTGCAAATCTAGGAAAGGCGCCAGGGCCAGATGGACTTACGGCTAAATTCTATAAGACAATGGCTAATGAACTGGCACCATTCCTAAAAGAGGTGATGAATGGGGTTTTAAGGGATCAAAGGATTCCAGAAACTTGGAGTGAAGCGAATATATCATTGATCCCAAAAGAGGGCCAAGACCTGACTAATGTGAAAAATTATAGACCTATATCGCTACTCAACAATGACTATAAAATTTTTGCGAAGATATTGGCGGAGAGATTGAAGGGGTGGCTCTCGGAAGTCATAGAGGAGGAACAAGCAGGCTTTTTGCCAGACAGACAAATAAGAGACAACTTAAGGACAGTGATCAATGCTATTGAATATTATGACAAGCGTTGTGACAAAGAGGTTGGTTTCTTCTTTGTAGACGCTGAAAAAGCGTTTGACAATTTAAACTGGGACTTTATGTTTGCCACTATGGAAAAGCTACAATTGGGAGAAAGATTCATCAGAGCAATTAAGGAAATTTATAGAGACCAGACTGCAGCAATCGTGGTGAATGATGAATTGACCAAGAAATTGACGATAAGTAAAGGAACAAGACAAGGTTGCCCGTTATCTCCATTGTTGTTCATTTTAGTATTGGAGATTCTGATGATACAAATACGTCAAGATGATGAAATTCGTGGAATAAAAATAAAGGACTATTCATACAAGGTCAGAGCATTTGCGGATGACATAATGTTAATTGTAGAGGACCCATTGGAGAACATGCCAAGAGTGATAGATAAGATCAAGGAGTTCGGAGACTTGGCAGGTTTCTTCATTAACAAAAAGAAGTCAAAGATATTATGCAAAAATATGACTAAGCAGAAACAACAATTGTTAATGGAAACAACGGATTGTGAAGTAACAAGTAAAGTGAAATATTTGGGAGTCGAATTAACTGCAAAGAACATAGATCTATTCAAAAACAATTATGAAAAACTATGGACTCAGATAGAGAGAGACTTGATTAAATGGAATAGATTGAATTTGTCATGGTTGGGCAGGATTGCAGCAGTTAAGATGAATGTGTTACCAAGAGTAATGTTTTTGCTACAGACAATACCAATCATCAGAGACTCCAAACAATTTGAAAAATGGCAGAGGAAAATATCAGATTTTGTTTGGGCAGGCAAGAAGCCTCGAGTGAAAGTGAAAGTTTTACAAGATGCAAAGGAAAGAGGCGGAATGCAACTGCCCAATCTGAGACTTTATCATGATGCAATCTGCCTAGTTTGGTTGAAAGAATGGATGACATTAAAGAACAAGAAACTATTAGCCCTAGAGGGATATAAAAAAATATTTGAATGGCACGCATATTTATGGCATGATAAAGTAAAGGTCAACTCGATGTTCCTGCATCACTTTGTTCGGAGAAGTCTATACATAATCTGGAAGAAGTACAGAATTTATCTACAAGAAGGAACCCCTTTGTGGGTGGTTCCATATGAGGTGATAGACCCGAGAGCTGTTGATAATGAACAACAATGTTTAACGTATAAAGAAATAACTAAAACTGAAGCATCCAAACTTAGAATAAAGACACAAGAGGAACTATCACCTAACTACGATTGGTTCCAGTATAGACAGATCAGAGACTTATATAATTCGGACTCTGTAAAGGGAGGTATACGAATAGAGAATTCGGAACTAGAGCAGACCCTTCTTAAAGAAGATAAGAAAAGAATATCCAAGGTATACCAAGTACTGTTGAAGTGGTATACCGAGGATGAGATAGTTAAAACACAAATGGTGAAATGGGCTATAAACTTTAATAAAGAAATAACAATGGAGGCATGGGAATACTTGTGGAAAACTACAATGAAGACAACGACATGTATTAATATCAAAGAGAACATTTACAAAATGATCTATCGTTGGTACATGACACCAAAGAAGATTGCGCTAGGGAATTTGAATACTTCTAATAAATGCTGGAAATGTAAGAAGCATGAGGGCTCCCTCTATCATATGTGGTGGTCGTGTGAGGTAGCCAGGCAGTACTGGGGGGAAATAATAAGAGAAATGAGTGAAATTTTACAATTTCAAATTAATAAGAACCCAGAACTCCTGCTACTGAACTTGGGAATGGAGGGAATTCCAGCCCAACACAGGACGTTGATATTTTATATGACAGCAGCAGCTAGACTTTTGTATGCGCAAAAATGGAAAGTACAAGAAGTGCCAACTATTGAAGATTGGACTTACAAATTGCTGTATATGGCTGAAATGGACAAGATGACAAGAAAACTGAGAGATCTGGACTCAGGGCAGTTCAACACAGACTGGGAGAAGCTGAAACAATACCTGGAGAAGAAATGGGAGGTGGGAGGAAAACTGTGGCAGTTTGAGAACTACTGAAGTATTGAAGTAGAGGGGGGAGACTTTACCGGGGGGAGAAGAGATAAATGTGAATTAATAAGCAGTCAGGGGGCGTGGCGTCGTAGAGGAGAGGAATGGACGCATGTTGAGAGCGCTCCAATCCCCCCGAACCCAAATCTCGCCCTTACTCGCTACAACGAAGGAAAATTTGCAGGAAAATAATGTACACAAACTCCACTAAGAAAAAGAAAAACGATCCAAAGGCAGTTAAAAACTTACAGACGTTTTTCGCGGCTTCAGGAGGATCGGTGGAGACAGAACGCAGCGGCGTGGAGAGAAACAAAATGGCGGAACTCGCTGCAAACGACGATGTGAGAAAGGTAATTGCTACAGAAAAATACCTAGATCCCCAACTCGAAAAACTACGACAAGACATTGTAGACCAAATGGCTAAACTTATTAACCCTATCACTGCACAACTCATGGACATAAAACGTGACTTACAAACAACTAATCAAAAGGCTGAAAAAGCTCTGGACGTGAGTGTGCAGGCTCAGCAAAACGTCACAGACATGCAAAGAATAATTATGGAGCAGCAAGACAGACTAACAAAGCTAGAAATCAATGCCAGGCAAAATCATGTTAAGATACGAGGAATAGACGAACAGTATACACACAATATAGATCTCATAAGCTTCATTGCTAACTGGCTAGCTAAACAACTAAGGCTTGAGGAAGGAGTCTTCCCCTACATCACAACAGCCTACCGAGTGGGACCTTTTCAACAAAACAAAAACAAAGAACGCCCGAGAGATATAATCATAGAGGTACCCGACCAGAGGACAAGAAAGAAGATAATGGAAGAAGCTAGAGCAAGGGGATCACTTAAATGCGAAGGCAAACATATATATATTTTTGCTGATCTCCCAAAAGAAGTGCTTGCTAAAAGAAGGGAACTTAAACCAATCTCTGAGACCCTGCAAAAAGCGAACATGAGATACAAATGGCAGGATCAAAGCAAACTTATGGTCATCCATCATGGCAAAAGATATATTGCAACTGATATCGATACGGGACTAGAGCTATTGAATGCAGTCGGGTTAGAAACACCAATGGAGATGAGCAAACAAAATCAGAAAAGAAAATCTTCAGACTTACTATCTCCTCAGAAAGGGAGTAAGATCCCCATCAGAGACACTTAAATCTTCTTATTTTTACCACACCACAAACTGGTAAAACTGGATAAATATACTTCGGTTTGACTGTTTATCAAGTTGTAGTACTTGAAAATAGAGATGTAACTATAGAGGTTTTGGGGAAGGGGGGAAGGGCTTTCAACATAGCTCACGTGGGTTTTTTTTTTTAGCTCTCATAAGTGGAAGGGGAGTGAGATAGACTTCCACAACTGGTGAGTGAAGGTAACTCAGCAGTTTGAGAGAGCTAAACTTGAACACTTTATTACAGTAGCATAGAATACTAATAATATCCAAGTGGAATTTACAGCTTACTAAGACACAAAGGTGGTTGAGGGGAGGGAGGGAGGGTGGTAAGGGGAAGGTACAGGGACAGTTAGTTAGTTATATAAGCTCAGTAAATAGTAACACAAAATTTTGGGAAAAAACCTGATAGTAAGGGAGGGAGGAAAAAAAAAAAAAGGAAAGAAAAAGGATATTAAAAAATAATAAAAATAATAATAAAAAAATACAATAAAATAATTAAAAATCTCAAAAAAATTGTTATATATATATTATTACTATAATCTATAAGTATAAAAAAGGGAAGGGGAGGGTAAGAAAAAGGAAGAGGGTTAGGGAGAGCATAGGGAGTGGGAGGGGAATAGGAAAATAATAGGAGTAGTTTACAGTTCGTAACAAAGACTAAATATCATAGAAAGAAAATATATATATATATATATATATACAGGAAAAGGAAAGAGAGGGGAAAGAACAATAATACAGAGTACAAACATAGGAAGAAGTCAATTCAACATAAGGAGTTAGAGGGGTATAACTGGTAAACACTTGACTGGATTGAATTCTAAGGAATCAGGGAAGGTTTATCGTGCAGAAAATAAGAGAAATCTTGCAACTTTAATTTCTATATATCGACCCAAAGAGAGTAATTTAAATATAGACATTAAGAAATAACATAGTAAATAAGATTATTGTGATATTAAAACAACTATATTGATAGTTATATTGTTATACCTAGTTGAGAACTATAAGCAGAAGTTACAAGATTGGAATACTGTTTGTTTGATAAGTCTGATGTTATAACCATACAATTCACTCAAAAAAAAAAAGAAAGAAAGAAAGAAAGAAAGAAACAGTGAACCAGATACTATCATTTTTTTTTTTTCTTTCTCTTGCTGTCTCTTAATCAAAAGTGCTGGTATAGAGATGAACAATCGCATATAGTTGTAAGGAT
The DNA here is from genome assembly GCF_028583425.1 of Eublepharis macularius. NCBI lineage: Eukaryota > Metazoa > Chordata > Lepidosauria > Squamata > Eublepharidae > Eublepharis > Eublepharis macularius. The sequence goes on along the minus strand of NC_072794.1, from coordinate 146,103,016 downwards.
TCAATTTAGACTAGGATTGTATATTAATCAACAGTTAAGATATATAGTGAATTCGGAATATATACAGGTGGAGAAAAAGGAAAAAAAAAAAAAGAAAGGCACAAGTAATTGTTATAATCAAAACAGACAATGAGCTCTAAAATCAAAGTTTTAACTTTCAATGTTAGAGGATTAGGTAATCCAATCAAAAGAAAGAGAGTGATGTCGAACTTAGCCCAAACCAGACCTCAAATTATATTTCTGCAGGAAACCCATCTACGACATAATAATACAGATTCGCTAAAAGCTAGGTGGCTGCAAACCCAGTATCATGCAACTGGAAACTCCAAATCAAGAGGAGTAGCCATCCTAATTGCAAAGGACCTACAATTTCAACAAACAAAAACACTTAAGGATAAAAAAGGCAGATTTATCTTCGTTAAAGGGAAAGTAGGGGAGCACACGCTCACACTAGCCTCAGTATATGCTCCAAACGCAAACCAATTAGAATTTATAGAGGAAGTAATACAAAAATTGATTTCATTTCAGGAAGGATATTTGATAATTGGAGGAGACCTAAATTACATAATAAATCATCAACTAGACAAATCAAATTTTAACAAAGTACACACAACAAAAAAAACCAAAATAACAAAACTAGCAGCTATACTACAGAAATACCACTTAATTGACACATGGAGACATTATCACGAGGGAGAAAAGGATTACACATACTTCTCACAAAGACACAACACATACACAAGAATTGATTATCTTCTCAGCTCTAATGACATAATTGATAAAATAGAGAAAACAGAAATAGGAAGTAACACAATCTCAGACCATGCTTGGGTATCCATGACACTTAATCTCGGTGCTAAAACACAAAGCAGTACTCAATGGCGCTTACCGAAACATTTATTATACAATCAATATGCAATTAAAGAAGTTGGCAAAATAATTGAAACAGCTATTACAGACAACTTCTCAAAAGAAATTGGGATACACATATTTTGGGATACGATAAAAACAGTGACCAGAGGACATTTAATAGCCCTTACTGCTAAAATCAACAAAGAAAAATTGAAACAAAAACGTGAATTAATAAGCAATATAAAAGCACTAGAAAATAAACATAAATTAACAGGCAGCAAAAAAATATACAGGGATCTCTTAACACAAAGGAAAATATTAGAAACCTTGGAAAGTCATACGATATACAAAAATCTGATTGCTATCAAACAGTCACATTGGACCAATACACCTAAAACTTTACGCATTCTGGCAAATAAAGTAAAACAAAAGAGAATACAAAACACAGTCAACAGAATTCATAACAGTAAAAATATAATGCAGTACAAACCGGAATCAATCCTTAAAGTCTTTAAAGACTTTTACACTCAACTATACTCATCAAAAAATCCGGACCAAACTAAAATATCCCACTTTTTAAATTCACTAAAACACTTCAAGAAATTAGAGGAAAAACACCGAACATTCCTAGAAAAACCCATCACTATCCAAGAAACAATAGATGCAATAAAAGCAGCTAAAAATAATAAAGCCACAGGGCCGGACGGATACCCGGCAGAATTTTATAAAAAGTTTACGAGCTTGTTAGCAACACATCTAACTGATTTAGCCAACTCGATTCTGGAAAAGGGGGTAATGCCACCCACATGGGAGAGAGCCGACATCATAGTGATCCATAAACAGGGAAAAGATCCCCTAAAAGCAGCATCCTACCGTCCTATTTCATTACTCAACCACGATTATAAAATTTTTGCTTCTATTATGGTAAATCGACTAAATACATTCATTTCTAACTACATTCATACAGACCAATCAGGATTTATACCAAAAAGAGACATTACAGATAACATTTATAAATCATTAAACTTAATAGACCATTGCACCCAAAACAATACGGAAGCCATCTTTTTATCACTAGATGTCGAAAAAGCTTTCGATTCGGTAGAAATATCATACCTACTAAAAACACTGAGGCATATGGAATTTGGAGAAAAATTCTTAAACACAATTGAAGCTATATACCACCAACCTATAGCAAACATCAAAGTAAACGCTAAGTACTCAGAAAACATTTACGTTAAAAGAGGTACAAGACAAGGTTGCCCCCTATCCCCTCTTCTATTTGCAATCGCCCTAGAACCCTTTGCGACTGCCCTTAGAGAACACAAACAGATAAAGGGAATAAATGTTAACTCCACAGAATTTAAAATTAGCTTGTTTGCGGACGATATGATGATTTATTTGACCAAACCATTAAGTTCACTGTCCCATCTTTCATCTCTACTTACAAAATTTGGTGCAATATCAGGACTATTAATTAACCAAACAAAATCTTACTATCTTGCCATCAACACCCATAACAAAACGGTCCAACAAATTAGTACAATATATAGCTTTCAATGGTCCCCATCAAATCTTACATACCTAGGAGTTGAAATCACCCCCAACCTGAAAGACCTTATAAAATTGAATCACCTCAAATTGATAAATCAAATTAAATTAGACATTATCAAATGGAATAAATTAAAGCTCACGTGGTATGATAGATTTCATTTAATAAAAGCTTTTATATTACCAAAATTTATTTTTATGTTTAGAGCGATCCCTCTTACTATAAATAGATCACAAATAGCTCAATGGCAAATATTAATTAATAAATTTCTATGGCAAAACAAGCACCCGAGAATTGCATTCACTACTATGAGGAGGAAATCAGCAAACGGTGGTTTTAATTATCCAGATTTATACCTATATCAATCAGCGACAAGACTGGCTAACCTCTTGCAAATGACTTCAAATTCCCCTCAGCCAGATTGGGTTACGATCATACAACCATCTTCAAAATTCAGTGACATAACAGACACAATTTGGAACAAACCAAGTAATAGGCCACAAAGCATCAAAAAAAGCTTCCTGATACCATCTATCTTAAAGACATGGGACCAAATCAGGATCAAAATTGTTCCCAAAATATCTAGATTCTCTACCTTTCTAAATCAAGAATGGTTTCTACCAGAGTGGGATCGATCACTTATCCTATCATTACATCAAGCAAAAATAACTAGACTAGTTGACATATCCACAAAATCAGGTCTCCTAGAGAAAGTAGATATAGAGAATAAATTAGAACAAAAACTACATTGGTTTAGTTACTTACAACTCTCACACATGGCAGAAAAAATAAGGCTAAGGAACATCATGAAAGAACCTCTGACAGAATTCGAACAATTTCTAGACTCACCAGTACAACAAAAAAAAGGCATGATAGCTAAACTATATAACCTTCTGCTAAACATCACTGAGAACAAGCAGCTAAGTTGTCAATCTAGTTGGGGTAAGGACTGTGCAATTGAACAGTCCCCAGAGATTTGGAAAAAAATATGGACATCTGGAATATTCACCTCGAAAGTCAACATAACTAAATTACAAACGTTTAAAGTGATTCACAGATGGTACCTAACACCCAAAAAATTAGCACACATATCAGCTAGATCATCCCCAAAATGTTGGAAAAATTGTGGCGGGGAGGGAACCTTCGCCCACTGTTGGTGGGAATGTAAAGGAATTAGACAATTTTGGGAAGAGATATTAATGAAAATTAAAGATATCACAAACCACGACCTCCCCTTTGACCCAAAAATGATTTTTTTAGACTTGTGGGAAAACTCACATGTCCCCAAAATCAGAAAGGAGCTCATTGCCTCTTTATTTGTAGCAGCTAAGAGTGCCATAGCGACAGTATGGAAATCAAAAAGACTACCAACAATCGAAAACTGGTTCTCTAAAGTTTGGAATCATTTTATTTTAGAAAAAGTAAGCAATGATATGCAAAATGCAGTACAACTCACAGAAAATACTAATTTTATTGAAAAGTGGCTCCCATTTCTGGAATACATAGAAAAGAATAATATGCAGCCCAACTCGAAAATACTACAAGTTGTAACAAACAATGGATACCTCTCCTTCTATTAAGCTGATAGTATAACTGTGTAATTACATGGAATTACTTTTTCTTTACGTTAATTATTAAGGATGTAAGTCTAACTGCGTATTGTATATTGGTTTTTGTTTCATTCAAATTTGAAATGTTGTTTGTTACTTGAAGGTTATTAGTTACATCTGATGTTACAATAAAAATTTAATAAAAAAAAAAAAAAAAAAAAAAGGCCTCGAAGCGTCCTGAAGTGACCCGAATTGCTTCGGGAAGCTTTGATTCAATATTTCCGATTCGGGGCCATCATACTGGCCCTGATTCGGAAATACTGAATCTTTACGAATCAGGTCCGATTCAGGATTTTTTCCGAATCAGGAACCCGAAGCACACACCCCTAATCAAGAGCATAAGAAAATGCAAATGTGACAGTGCCATCCTCTCACAAAATTTCAATTTGTAGTGATTTCAACATATTGGCATCTCTTGATGGGTCTGATTTTGGTATTGCGTTAAGGATTTCCTAAATAAAACCATCTAATTGTATGAAACCAAAAAAAAAAAAAAAAAAAAAAAAAATTAATAAGCAGTCAGATTAATAGATTGACATATATATAGATATATATAGGTTAACAAACAGAACATAGAGAAAATAATTAATTATAAGGACTAAATATAAGGAGCGATTAACTAACAATATTTTCTTTTTTTCTGATAAGTTTTGTACCAAACTGAATGTCTGAAGATATAGATGGGTCAAATTGATTGACTACGTGAGGAGAGATATATAGAACTATTATAAAAAGATAGAATGAGTAATATATATAGAGAATAAGTCAAATTGTTTGATATAAACGAATGTATGATCTATATGGTTTATGATATATAGAAATATCTGAAATTGAAAAATTGGGATAAATTGTTTATCTAAGATGGAAACAAAGACTTACAGTTTGGGCATATAATGTTAAAAATAGTTAAGGATGTACTGCTTAGAATAATGGAGAATATACATTTGTTTTAGATAGAGGAAGCTAATAAAAGTAAGGGAAAGGGGACAAAGGGTTGGAAAGCTGTTGGAAGTCAACAAAAAGGGGGGGGAAAGGGAGGGGGTTAGAGATGAAAAAATTGGGGAAAATTGAATGTAAATGTGGAAATAATGGATTCTAACCCAATAAAAATTTTTCAAAAAAAAAAAGAATCATAGGGTTGGAAGGAACCTCTAGGGTCATCTAGTCCAACCCCCTGTACAATGCAGGAAATTCACAAATACCACCCCTCCGCCTGCACAGACACACCCAGTGACTCTTGCTCCACACCCAGAAGATTGCAAGATGACAAATCTGGTCAGCACACTTTACCCTTTACCCCTCAGTAGGGAATCCCCAATCACCAGCACACACTTTCTCCTATATTTTGAGTGAATCCTAGAGTGTTCCACACACTAGTTTTAAATCTTTGCAAATTTGCATGAACATACATATTATATTGTTTATTGAAATGTCTTTGAAATTGACTGTACTGACTTACATTGTGTAATCTGCCTTTTGGTTAGTAACATCTTTTTGGGGTGGTAACATCTCTTCTGCTTACATAGCTAGGAGTGACATTGTAGCATTTTGGGTTACTGTAAGGGTAGATCCCACCCATGCCAGTCTCCCAGGGTGGAACTGATGACTTTGTGTCCAAAATGGTATTGTATTAAGCAGCCCCCAAAAGAATAGGACAAAAGTAGTCTCATCTCTAATGCCCTTTTATGTATTTCCATTCATTTTTATATCAGCAAAGGTTGACAGGTGTAAGAAACAATTATGAGTCTTGTACACAGAAGTTTTACTGATGATGGTAGTTTTCTGTTGTTGGTGAAATGCTGCTCAGCGCTTGCTGGGGCCCATGAAAAATAGTAGGTGTTGTTCTGTTCTTTTGTGCAATATTCTGATCTTTAGCATAAGGAAACAAAGGAATGAAAAGACTTCCATGTGTATTTGGTATCATATTTGGTTCTTTGTATAATGTTTATAGCATTATTTGCCTCAAAGTGCAAAGAGCCAGTTTGGTGTCGTGGTTAAGAGCGCGGGACTCTAATCTGGAGAGCCGGGTTTGATTCCCCACTCCTCCACTTGAAGCCAGCTGGGTGACCTTGGGCTAGTCACAGTTCTCTGGAGCTCTCTCAGCCCCACCCACCTCAGCCCCACCCACCTCTCGGTCGCTTTGCCTAGAAACGGCAGATTGGAGACTGGGCGATAATGGGTATGTTATTTTTGCCTAGGGGTGGCAAGACATGTTCTGTGTTGAAACCATGTTATACAAAATAAGTCAAAGTTGCCTCAGTGTATCTTTAATAAAATAGCTTGTAATTTAAAGTTACTCTCTTTTTAAAAATCCATTATGGAGTAATAGGATAATTATTTAATTCAGGCATTTTAAAATATCGATATCTATAAAAACAGCACTGAGAGCGGCAAGCAGCAAGGCAATAAAACAGCATCAACAATAATAACAAATAATCAGAGCAAGAATAAATGCTAAAGGCAGTCCTAAACATCAAACTCAGAAGAGACAGATAAAATATGGAGCACAACATTACTGTCAGTCAGAGAGAAACAGCTTTGAGAACATAAAAGTTCTTGCCAGTCAGCAAAATTACTCTAAAAAGAGAACCAGATACTCTGATAATAGAAAAGCTTGGATTCACAGTAGAATCCCCACTGTTATTCTACAAAACAATAAAATTTCGAAGGAAATGCTATGCTAACTTGCTCATCACTGGTAGAAATGTCAGAGGCTCTCAGTTCCTCTGCCCTGAATAACTTGATCATGAACTAGTGACACTCAGAATCCCCAGAAGATTGCCAGTTATTTGACCTTAAGAGAAAATCAAGTCAAGGATAAAGCCAATGCCAAGAATGGGGCCAGGAACAGATAAGAAAGGTCCTAGATTTAGATGTATGTAGCCCTATGGTCCTGTGAGGCTCTACAATTGCAATTGCTCCATCAGCTGCTGCAGCATAAGGCCCTGATTGCATAGGCAATGAGTTCTATAGTTGCTTGGCAAACTGATTCACAGGATACAGTGGGGCAGCTGATAGGTACTCCAAACCACGTAGTCCCCTGCCTCCTGCCTGAGGGGAGGGGTTGCCCTGGCAAAGGAATCTGCTAGGGCCTCCCTTCACCACACCTGTATCATAGGCAGCTATCCTGGATACACTTCCCTAGGGGTAGGTCTCATTGCATGACATGGGGCATAGTGCCAGGTGAACTTGCCTTGGTTCAGCCCCATACACACACTACTAACCTCTGATGAGGCAGCCAGCATCAAGAAGGTAACGCCTGGAAGAGGCAGGTACAAGTGAGGGCAGCTGGATTCCTGCCCTGCTCACCTGTCAATGCCTGGTCACCCTTTCAGGTTGAGCTTCCAGAGGCAGGGTACCTGTTAAGGTTCTGAAATGAGACATGTTAGTCAAACAGCATGGACTTCACTCTCTCCCCTTGGATGCTGGTGCTAAGTGCTCTCTCAGTGGTGCTGAGTACCCTTTCTATGGCTCACCTGCCATGGAAGCACAATGCTGCATGTTCTAAGTGAGCATAGCAGAGAGATCTGAGACAGAGTCCTGTGCCACATGTCCTACCTACTGAACTATGAGACAGCTGGGCTGGGTTTATGTAGTGCCATGACGCTGTGATTGGGTGCTGGGAATTCTGAACTGAACTGCACACCCTATTGTAGAGATCTGATGTTCTTCATGAACACAGCCAATCTCCTAAGTAAACCTTTCAAAGATTCACCCTTGACCACTTAAGTTTCCAGTGGCTCAGGAATCTTTGAAAAGATTTTGCCTTTATCTTGTGACAATGCTACAATGGAAGAGCCATCTGATTTCATGTATGAATGTCTAATAATGAATCTCAATGGGAACTGACTAAAAGTTCCATATTAATGGAACATGGTAAAACCTTGTATTCTTTGTCAGTCTTGTATAAGCTTACTTGAGGATATAATGGATGGGCTAATTGATGGTTTTGCCACATAATGGAATAATGGTAGCTCTTTTCCTTTACCCATCATCTTTGTTAGAAACAGCGTTTTTGCAATGTGAAGTTTCCCCCCAGGCCAGTAAATTTTATGCACCTGGTACTTAAGTGCTGCAGTCATAGTTTGACAACTAATTGCTATATATAATGTTTTAGCTTCTGTACTAATTTTAAAGACAGCAAAGCATGTTACCAAATTACAGGTTAAGTTTTATTCGCCACTGCGTTTAATGTGTATAAGCTAAGGCATGATGAATAGAAGGTGTGATACATTGGGGTGGGGGGGAGTAGGCCATGAGAAAATGTTTGGGAAAAAATTAACGTTTGATGATCTGATATTTATTTCTTTGGTGAATGTGTTAAGACTGGAGTATGGCAAGAGGAGTTTTGACATGAATTCATGACATGCCTGTATGAAAACTTGTTGATGTGTTGTACTGGCCTAGCTGTAGTTCTCACACAACATAGGTGTTTGGTTTTTTAAAAAATCCAATGCTTCTCTTTACAGTCCCAGACATCAAGAAGTTTGCTAACCAGCTCAATAGCAAAAAACATTTGTACATGCACATTTAAGGCATATGATTTAGAATCCTCTAGATGCCAAAACACAGTATTGTTACACACACCTCACATCCCTGAGTGGTGACAGGGCCAGGAGACTAGCATTTCCCTGGGTTGATTCACTTCAGAGAAGAGCACGTTGGAGACTTAGAGCCAAACTACACGAGACAAGTTACATGAGGCTATGTGAGTGTCTAGAATCATGTCTGCTCCTACCTGCCCATGTCCATTTTACCCTGGGTGAACATGTGTCCAGTAGCTCTAATTTGTGCACGTATCAGAGAACTAGTGTAGTTGCGATTGCAAGTGTCCATGGTCATAATCAGTGAGTTGTCATTGCAGAGTGTCAATTTTGGATGGCTTCCACTTCCCTCTCCCCTCTTTTTGCCCTTAGATCTGGCTTACACCCAAACAGTTTTTCTCTTAATATGGCATGTTTTAAATTCTCCCATTTTCTAGTTGACACCACTGCCTCCCTACTCCTCCTTCCTGCATCCTCCTCCCTCATAACTTCCTCCTTCTCCTCCTCTTCATGCAGTGTCTTCATTTGGGATAAGGAGGAGGGAGGAAGAAAGATCGTGGCAACATGATTGAACATCTGAGCAAAAGTTCAGAAACATGTCTGATACATGAACCTGAAAAAGACATGGTGGAGCGTACTTGTTCTCCAGTCTGGCTCGGCAATAAAGAGTAAATTGGGTAAAATTTGGCCATTATTTCCAACGGGAAATGCTATTCAAGGGTTTCCGGGGATCTGGGGGAGCATTTTAGGATCAAATTTTCCCAAATTTGCTGGAGGCCTACTTCTAACAATTCTCTAAAGTCTCCCCAAATTTTGAAGATTAGATGTTGAGGGGCTCTGAAAGAAGGTGCCTCCAGAGACCTCCATCCATTATTCCCTGTGGGGAAAACAAGGGAAGCTATCTTGGAGGCTAGGGTAGTATTTTGCAAGCAAAATCCTCCAAATCTGCAGGAGACCTACTTCTCACTGTTTTCTAAAGACCCCTCAAATTTCAGGAAGATTGAACCCAGGGAAAGACATGATCGATGGGTTTCCCCAGTTGCTGTCATTTTCTCTCCACAATAATAAAAAATGGGGTGGCTGATGGCATTTTCTTTGGTGGGGTCTAAAATGGCTCCCCAAGGTCCAATAACCCTGAAACTTGGGGGGTCTTTAGAGGACAGTTAGCAATAAGTCCCCTGATTGCAAAATGCCACTTCCATCCCCCTGGATAGCCCCCATTGTTCCCCCCCATAGATAATAATGAAGATGACTGGGGACAAACAGGCAGGAAAGAGTTGATTCTGGCTGACAGCAAGAAACACTGCTGTGAGATTGTCCCCCTTTGTATAAATGTCCCTCCTTCCTGGCATATGCAAGATCTCAGCATACACATGTAATTCATCTCTAATTCTGTTTGGCTCTAATAGAACCTTTGCAGTATTTGCTTTATTAACAAACATACAGATAGAATATTGGAGAAGGCAAGAGGCATTCCTTCAGGGCAGCAGATCTGCCATCCTGCCCAAGATTCCCAGAGAGAGAGCGATCTTGTATTCTTCAGGCAGTGGAAAATTTTCTGGTGCTGTATTTTTCTGTGGAAAATTTTCCATCCCACAGATGTGAATATAGTCTGTTTATCTACAGTTGTCAGGGTTGTTGTATCATGTTAGATAGATTAAGTGTGTGATAAGAAGCATGGACAAACCCTAGAGCTTATACAGGGTCTAGGCTTCTACGTGGTGTATTTGCCTTCTTTTGCTAAAATTTTGCTAAAATTATTTAAAAATTTAAATTATTTATTTAAATTTGAATCTGATTTTTTTCTTGGAAAAAAATCCAGTTCAGATTTTCCTGGAAAACCTACATCACTGCCTCCAGGTGCTTCAGTCAAATTTCTGTAAAGTCTGTCCGCCTCTCTATCTGACCTCAGCTAGAATATGAACATTTGTACTTTCTTTTCACACCCACACCTGCCTCATCTATTCATCTAGGACAGGTTGATGACAGTTTGAATATAGCCATCTCCTGAAGCTTAAGAGACAGCTACAGCAGTTGAGACACATCTGCATTCCTTTTTTAAATGAAGTAAATAAATAAATAGAACAGGTACAAAGGTATAGAACATAGTAATAACTCCTCTCTGACAATACACAAATTCACTGTAGCTAGTAACATGAGATCCAGTTTGGTGTAGTGGTTAAGAGTGGCAGGACTCTAATCTGGAGAGCCAGGTTTGATTCTTCACTCCTCCACTTGAAGCCAGCTGGGTGACCTTAGGTCAGTCACAATTCTCTCAGAGCTCTCTCAGCCCCACCCACCTGACAGGGTGATTGTTGTGGTGATAATAATAATACACTTGTCAGGGCTTGCCCCAGGCGCTGCTGCATTGGGCGCCGAGGTGCCTGACTCTGACTCTGACTCTGGGGGAGACGTCAGGGATACTGCAGGACCCTGCTCTGTGGAAGGAGGGGCAGTATACATCACCCGGACTCCCTCTCAGTCCACTTGCTGGCCCGCTGAACCTCATCCAGCCACCACTCTCCCTTCCCTCCTTCTCCTCCTTCACCAACCTTCCTTTTCCTCCTTGCATCCTCCTACTTCCTTGCTCCCAACTACTCCTCTCCATCACTCCTTCTACACAACCCACCATGAGCCCTCTATGGAGCCTGCTTTTATAGGGCTTTCTCTAGCCTCGCTGCCTGATGCATGCCAGCTGGGTATGCCCTCAGGTGTTCCCATTCCAGCCTCTCCCTGTTCCTCTGCCTTTCCCTGCAGGGCGGGGTTGGGTGTCGCCCAGCTGGGGAGGCTCCCAGGTGTTCCTCCCCTCGTTCCAATTCCTCCCAGCTTTTCCATCTTCTCTCGCAGGGTGGGGCTGGCAGGGCCTTTCCAGGTGGTGCACCTTGGCCGTCTCTGCCTCTGCTCATGCGGTGTCGCCCCGGTAGGTGCATACGCTGTTTGTCCGACAGGGCTGGATGGGACTGCCCTTCCCTGGCTGGCTTCCCCAGCCAGCTCTCCCCCCCCCCCACCTGCACTTGCTGCTGGCTGGAGCTGTGTTGCCTCCCTGGGTCCTCTGGAAGCCCTGAGTCTGCCATCAGGGTATCATCGGCCCTCAGGTAAGAGGGCTGTGACAAGTCTGGGGTGTCAGGACTGCTCAACCATGGACAACGCTTTGTAAACCACTCTGAGTGGACATTATGTTGTCCTGAAGGGCAGTATGTAAATCTTGTTGTTGTGGTGGTGGTGGTGAAGGGCCCTGTGGTGCAGAGTGGTAAGCTGCAGTACTGCTGCACAAGCTCTGCCCATGAGCTGAGTTAGATCATGGCGGAAGCCGGGTTCAGGTAGCCAGCTCATGGTTGACTCAGCCTTCCATTCTTCCAAGGTCGGTAAAACGAGTACCCAGTTTCCTGGGGTATGTAGATGACTGGGGAAGGCAATGGCAAACCACTTCATAACAAAAAGTCCGTCAAGAAAACATTGTGATGTAACATCCCTCCATGGGTCAGTAATGACGCAGTGCTTGCACCTTTACCTTTAGTAACAGTCAGTTTTTTAAAGCCACTGCTTTAGATACTTAGGAACAAAAGTCTGTGACACTGAGAGATCTCTGTCTTTTGGTGCTACACCTCTGAAGATGCCAGCCACAGCTGCTGGCGAAACATCAGGAACTACAATGCCAAGACCACGGCAATACAGCCCAGAAAACCCACAACAACCATTGTTCTCCGGCCGTGAAAACCTTCGACAATACAAAAGCTGATTCATACAACTTCATGTTTTGATGGGTAAGGGAAAAAACTGGGATATAAACGAAGTAAATAATTAAATAAGATCATGGACCGAACAATTCTGGCACCAAAGATACTTGCTCCTCTGCCAAAATACTGTTTCTGGAATCTTTCAAGTAAGTATTATGTTTAGTCTAGCGGTACAGTGAAGTTACACAAATACAATTCAGATCAAATTGCTCAGATGCTGAATACATTTTGGAATAGAAATGGACATATAGCAGACATCTGTCAAGATCTTAAAAAGAATGTAATAAGTTTATTGTTATTGTTTCTGTTCAGAGAAAGTTGCAAGGAGGGGGGGGAAGTAATCCTAGAATCTGAGGTAATGTATTTACAGTTGGTTATCTTAGATCATCTGTTAGTCTGAAGTTAAAGAAGCTTTGCCAGGAATAGCTGTAAACCAAGGACTGTCCTTGTGCACATGACCCCCCCAACCTTCCTTATATTTTTAAGTGAGACTCTTGCCACCATTTTAGTTTGCAGTGCAAATTACTCAAGATACAGCATGTGAGGGCATGGGCTAATTGCATTCTCAAATCGCCTAGCTGTCAGCTACCACTCAGCATTAGGAACAACTACTAAGTTATATACATAGCAAGAAGCTAACAGTTCCTTCCAAATGATACTTCTGACAGGTTTCTACAGTACTGAAGGATTTTTGCAACTATCATTGCTCCTACCTTCCATTGCTTAGATTTATAAAAGTGCTAATATTTTTCCAGAGTGGTAGAAATTTTGACAATCTATTACTTCCTTTGAGAATTCTACCTATACTGAGCTGTGAAGTAGGGTTGCCAACTCCAGGTTGGTAAATTTCTGGAGATTGGTAAACTTCTGGCAGTGCCTGGCAGCTGACCATAAGGTTCTGGGTGGGAATATGGGGGGCTGTGACGTTGGCTCTTCAAGGAGTTTTAATAACTTTTCTAAGAAAATGATTTCACACTTAGGGAAAAAAGCATTAAGGTTTGCACTGAGTGGATAGAGGTGGCATTTCTGTTTTAAGCTCCTCATTCTATTTCAGAAGTACCTTTGTAACTTCAATTTAGCAATGTTATATATGCTTCTGAGACTTTCAGAGCTTAAATGGTTCCTTGGAGGTTTATGCCTCCTAACCTTAGAAGGATCAATGACACATACAACAATTGACTGTGTTCCAGAAGGTGACAGAAATCTTGAATGATAAACTCCAGTCCTACTAACCTAGAAAACAATAATGCATGATCTTTTATGCATGCTTGTAGGTATAATTGACAGGCAACCAGTGAGAAAATTGTGCCTGGTGCATATTGGGCTTCTTTTTTGTCCCACACACCCAAAGCATCCTCATACTCCTGGATGCCACACAACGACATAACTTGCAGAAGTGACATCATTGCAGTAGCTACAAGAGTACTCCTGCACTTTGTGTAGGGCTTATTCATTAGGAATTAGCTTGTTTGAGATGGCCAAAATTGGTCCAGCACAAAGTATGGGAGCAATCCCACTAGGGTTGCCCGTTTCCTATACCATCCTAGCAGCACTTACCATGAAGTGATGTCATCACAACAGCAGTGGGCGTGGCCCCTGCAAAGCACGGGAATGTGCCCACTGCTGGTGTGATAACCATCACTCAAGTAAGTGATATTGTTGCTCCTCCTGCTCCAGGGCAAACCCCTGGGAGATTGCCCGCCATCGGTGGGCAACTGAGAACCCTACTTACCCCATCCAGTGCAATGATGTCACTTCAGGAAGTGATGTTATCATGCTCAGCAGGGAGTGCATGTGCTGCACGTTTGCTCAGAATACTTGCCAGTGGTGGGTGATCAGTGACTGGTTTGCCACCTCCAGCCAATCATCAGTGATTGCTGGGCAGAGGGGCAAACCTCCTGGGGTTTGCACACTACCAGCAGGCATCTGGGAACCCTAGTTTCAAGACAGTTACAACAGTGGGAGCGGGAAGACTGTTATCTGTGTGAGGAGTTGCATTGCCAGCCTCTAGGTGGGACCTGAAGATCTCCTGGCTGATCTCCAGATGATGAGACCCATTCTGCTGGAGAAAATGGTTGCTTAAGAGGGTGCTTAGGGTCCCCAAATCCTGCCTCCCCCTGGCTCCACTCCCAAATCTCCAAGAATTTTCCAATCCAAAGCTGGCAGCCCTAGTGGGGAGGTAAAATTTGCTCTTAGAAAATTATTACCCACTGTAATGCAATGCCTTCTGCCTTTGCTAAAATTTCTTCATTGACCTAACTTTAAATGACCTTGTAACCATTTGCTAAGGTGACAAACCCTTGGCCGGTGTCTGTGCAGGAGGTAGACCTACAACTTTTTTCCTTCCAAAGCTGGCTTTGTGTATAAGGAGCTGCAGTTGACCCCATCTTCTGCCCTATAGCCATACAAAGTGGGTATTAGAAGAAGGCCTCTATCTGCTTAAATATCACCTGAATAGATATCTGGTAAATTATTCTGCATGTCTCTTACCATCGTGGGGGGGGGGAGGTAAGTTTTAGGCCTAGGGAGAGAGGATTACATTTACTAGTCATTGTATTTTTTCCTGTACTCAGTAGATGTAAAACAGGGACTTTTGTTTTGGGGGGAGTGCTTGTCTATTTGCTTTCTCTTTTTATTAGCAATGACTGCAAATACAAGTAAAGTTATTTTTCCCCCAATTAATGTTATGGTGGTCTATCTAACATATAAACCTAGCTTGGCCCCTCCTTACTAAGATACAAAGAGAAAGTAAGGAGATGCCTATTTGGATCTGAACTGGTCTAATTAGAGAGATTATCAAGGCTTCTTTTACATCCATGGTAATTTAGAATAGGTGGCTCAGAAAATGGATGATAGAGTCAGGCACATGTGGGGACGCTCTGCCTCCTTCCTTTAGAAAGTGACATCTCTAATAGGGGGAGGGGGGTGTTTGAAGTTTTTCAGTTTCTTGCTGCAATTTGTGCTCTTGTATACTTTTGGACTCTTTAGTTTTTACATTATGTTTTCATGTTATGGGGCTCGGCTGCTGAATTTTTTTGCGCATGGTTCCCCCCCCCTCCCATTTTATTGAGATGTGTTATAATTATTTTGGCCACCTGAAATGTTGTTAATAGACTCTAAGTATTTTAATAGTTTTTAAAATAGTTTTTAAATACTATTAAACTGTTAAAATATTATTTTAATTGTTCATAGGCTATAAGTATTTTAAATAAATAAGAATGGTTAATGGTTGTGTTGCCATCTGTACAATCCCATTTGCTTCCACTATGCTTTGATTGTATATTTGTAGGTAAGACAAACATGTTTCGCTTCTACAGACTGTGGGCATTGAGCTCACAAAACCAGATCTTCCCTGGGTTCCCCATCCATGATGCCCTGAAAACCCAAAGCCAGAAGTTAGGGAAGCCTGAGGACAAAATCAGATCGTCCCTACAGGGCTGTCAATTTCCAGGTGGGGCTTGGAGTACTCCTGCAATTACAAATGGTCTCCAGTCTACAGAATGGAAATGGGGACTGCAGAGGGTGGACTCTATGGCGTTCCATTCACAGTGAGCTCCGTCCTCTCTCAAAACTCTGCCCTCCCCATGCACTGCTCCTAAGTCTTCAGGAGTTTCTCAAACTAGAGTTGGCAACCCTCCTTCTCTGCCTTCCTCTTATGCCAGGAGACATCTGTTATGTGGCTTGGGTGGGTGCAGTAAGAAGGGGAGAATCAGGCAAAATTTCTTCCAATTCAATGGAGAAAGTTTGTTAGAACGAATGTTCTGCCCATGCAAGAAAGAAATAAGCAGTTTTGCCTGATTCTACCTTTCTGTTGCAGCCTCCTTGCCACATGCTTCTTTGGCAATGAGGCTCCCCAGTCCCCCAGCTTTCCACAATGTAAGAAGGAAGGCACCACAACTTGCTGATGGGTCACAGGGGACTGCTAGGAGAAAGTGATGCAAGATCAGCCTCTGCCAGCTCCTTCTGCCTGCGCTCGTGGGATCCAGCCCACTACTATAAAGCCAGCCTAAACCTGCCACGTTTTCTCATTCGAAGGAAACCAAACTCAGCAGTGGTACCCTGAAGTTCTCACTGCTTGGGAATTGCTTAACACTACAGACAGATATTGAGAAAAGAGGTATGTCTCTTGTTCAGAGATACCACAGTACTGAGTATCTTTACAGTAGGCTCTAACACGGATGTTGAACAAAGTTTATTTTAACTACACGTTCCTTTCTTCAAGCAAAAGTGCATTTAACAACAAAAGAGAGAGAGAGTTCATGTCGAAAGGCTGTTTCCTGAATGGCCAGTATGCCTTTTAAATTGGCAATTAAAGTTTTAACCAGTTTTAATCACACCGATCAATCTGTTACACCCTTGTAGCCATAGAGAATGTTTATTTCAGTGACATGATATTGAACAAATACAATTGCACAACAAGAAAGAAAGTACCCATCTGTGACCTCTGGATTTAACAGAAGCACAGTATTATCAAGTATAAAAAAAGAAAAGTAAATAAAATAATTGATTCTGTTTCATGGATCAGCAAGTTGTGGTGCATTCCTTCTTACATCATGGAAAGCTTGTGCTGGAGGAAAGCATTGTTGATGGTGGAATAGATGAAAATATCCATAATAATAATAATAATAATAATGATGATGATGATGATGATGATGATGATAACAATGATAATATCTTTAGTTCAGCCGCTTGCAGAACCTTCTAAGTATATCTTGAAGAAATAATAAAACAAGCTTTTCTTTCCTTTGCATCCTTTTTTCACTCCGATTGAAAGCATGGGGAGCACTTAGTGCTATAAATCAACACCGTGAAAAGATGTCTGTATCTTATTCACAGTATAAGTAGCACCACTCGTAATAAGATAGTCCAGATTAACTGTGTTTGAGTTAAGCATGCACAAAGCCATTGATGCTGTTGTAGGCAGAATGTAAGCATCACATGCAAACACAAGTTTTACAACCAACTGGTACAGTGCTTCTCTGAGTTCTTTCTTTTCATTCATACTTCTTATTCTTACTAATTCAAACTCAAGTAGCCCAGCAGAAGTAATCAATTTAAAAAGCTTTTATCCCATTTTTGTCAAAGATTTAACAGCAGAGGGGTCAGATAGATGGCTTGTTGCTAGAACCAAACAATAGTGTTTCTGGATCTGCAGTACATGCTGACTTGTTATCATAAATAATTAAAAGAAAACAGCTGTTTTTTTCCAGCGCTAGATTTAGCACATTCCATAAAGGAGAAAATGCCATTGTTAGCTTTTAAACGTCAATTTGTTTACTTACTATCTGGTCGTGGAGTTTCTTGTCATCAGTGAAAATTACTGTCTAACACCAAAAGTAATATTATAGCAATGGAGAAGACAACTTCCTAATTTTGCTTAATTGTCTTATTTGGCATCATCAAATAGTCATACTTGCATGACCCCCGGAAATCACAATGGCAGAAATACTGCCAGGCATTTATGAAACAGAGCAGTTTGGCAGCTGTTGGGGCATGCTCGCTCCCAGATGCCAGGGGATCCACACAGAGGTGTGTGCCCATGTGGAGTTCTGCTTACTGTCATCTCGTGGTTCACCTCCTCAACAGGTGGGCGGAGGGGACTAGCAGGCAGGTCAGCCGATGTTTGGATCCATGCCCTCTGAGGCGCAAAGCCTCCATAAGCTGTAAACCAATAAAATTGTAGTCTTTTAAATTCCAACAAGTTGTCTTGCCTTTTCTGTAGCCTTGCCCTCACCCCTCAACCCCTTGACACCAGGCCCACAAATTGAGATTCCACCCCCACACACATTTTCAAGTGAAAACTGGTTTAAAAGTGTAACAGACAAATATTTCCACAATTTAATATTATTTTCCTTTTTTGAACTTTGTATATAATTTGTATTTAATGTATAAGATTTGGATTCTATACCTTTGATCCAAGTGTATTTCTCTCAAGGGGCTATAGATGTAGTTCTTCACTGCAGGGTTCGCTTCCTCTCATACCAGACACTTTGAGCTCATTGAAAAACACTGAAATTGCACAAACAGAAGTTCCTAGCATAAAAGGAAGTATTTTCCACAGCAAAGGACTGCCTCTACAGCATCTGGAAAGAAGCGCTCATGGAGTAAAAGTATAGGAACCAAGCCTGAATGTAGAAGACAGTATCATTGTGGTTGTTGTGGATTTTCCGGGCTGTATAGCCGTGGTCTTGTCAGTGTAGTTCCTGACGTTTCGCCAGCAGCTGTGGCTGGCATCTTCAGAGGTGTAGCACCAAAAGACAGAGATCTCTCAGTGTCACATTGACTCTGTCTTTTGGTGCTACACCTCTGAAGATGCCAGCCACAGCTGCTGGCGAAACGTCAGGAACTACAATGCCAAGACCACGGCTATACAGCCTGGAAAACCCACAACAACCATCATTCTCCGGCCGTGAAAGCCTTCGACAAAGTATCATTGTGGGTCCATAATTATAAAGCCATTATTTGTACAGTACACCAGTTTTATTAAGGGATTCAGTATTTGAGAGAGTCACAAATGCCTGGACCCAAGAAGTGCATTCTTACTGTGTGAAGCTGCTGCAAAAAAACTCAGAGGTTTATCACTAAGGATGCTTGAACTCCTGCCAGTTTGGCTCACTTCCTGTTTGCCAGAGGTGATCAGGCAGACTATTAATTGACAGGCTGTTTGCAAACTCTGTGTGTCCACAGGAACAGGCTACTTGCAGCCATCTGAAGCAGACTCCCAGCTGATAAGAGATCAGCTGGGTTTTGATCTCCTGCTGTGGAATTTTGCTCTACTCAGCAAAGATTTTCAGGGGAGAATCAGGAGCCAAATCCCAGCTTATCAGATAGAGCGAGTTCTTCTGATCTCCCATCCTGGAATCTTTGCTGCCTCCCAGACTTGCTGAAATGCAGCAGATTGAGGGGAGGGGTGCTCAAAAGCCCAGCTGATTTCCCTCCTACCTATTCCAGAGCTGTCAGCTTGGGTTGCAGAGAAAAGGAGAGAAATCAGCACTTTCTCCTCTCCATTTTGAAATGCGGACATTAAAACCATGCTTTTGTCCCTGCCCGGTTTGGGTGATGCAGGGGGTAAATGAGAATTTTTTCTTGTCCATTTTGCAACTTCACTATCTAGCTATGTGTCATTTCTGCAAGACGGAGATGTTCCACCAGGCTTACGGTTGAGGCCAGCATTAGGACCATCATTAAGCCTCCCACCGGTCTCCGGTATTCGAGTACAGCTCATGTATCTGTCTATTTCCTCTTTGTATGCTGGGAGCAGGAATGTGTAGCCAACTATATCAGGTTTTTGTATATATATAATTTTAATTGCTGAATTTTATTGTAGAATTTGCTATGCAATTATATTTTATGACTGTTGTACCCCGTCCTGAGCCCACTTGTGGGGAGGGTGGGTTAAACACCAAATAAACTAAACTAAACTAAACTATTTTGCTAATTGGTTGGGGTCAGAACTGATTTCCAGCTGATCACCAGGTAAGCTATGAGTAGAAAACTTAGGAAAAACTTTTTCACGGTCAGAGTAGTTCAAAAGTGGAATCAGCTGCCTAGGGAGGTAGTGAGCTCCCCCTCACTGGCAGTTTTCAAGAAGAGGCCGGATGAATATTTGTCAGAGATGCTTTAGGCTGATCCTGCACTGGGCAGGGGGTTGGACTAGATGGCCTGTATGGCCCCTTCCAATTCTATGATTCTAGACATGGGCACAAACAGAAAAAACAAACATGGTGTTCGTTGTTCATTACCATCCATGAACAATGAACAACAAACACTGACGAACTGATACTGTCATGAACATTTCATTGTTCGTTGTTCGTGGGGGCCAGCAGGCTCTTCTCCAGTCATCAAGATCCCTACTGCACCACTCCCAGAAATCCTACCTAAGCAGGCAGCAGAAAATGTACCAATTATAAATAATAGCTTGGCCCCAGAGCCTGACAGCAACCCTGGAATTTGGAGTAGATTCATACCGCACCACTCCCAGAAACCCTACCTGAGCAGGCAGCAGGAAAGGTACCAATAATAAACAATATCTTGGCCTCAGAGCCTGGCAGCAGCCCTGGAACCTGAAGGGGTAGATCCCTATCCCACCACACAGAAAGAAAATTTAAGCTCCAATGCACTCACCCTGTCTCTCTAACAGCAGCTGTCTCTCCCTGAAAGCCAGAGCTGGGAGCCCCCCTCCCCCCTGGTCTTTTCCTTTTGTAACAAATTTGGAGCTCCAGTCCACACTTGGAAGGAAGACCTGCCTATCAAGCTAAATTGGGCTTAGATTGGGGTTTCCAGGGCAACAGCAGGAGTTCAGACAGAGTTCAGACAATCCCTGCCTGAGTTGCCATGGGAATTGATTGCAGGTGCCAGACAGTCTGGCTTGATGACAAACAAGGCTTGTAATGACCACCTGTTCATTTAGAATGGGGCCTCACAAACAGCTTGTTCACAAACAGCCGAACAGGCTGTTCGTGGGCTTTTTTGCGGTCGGAATGCTGTTTGTGCCCATTTCTAGCTGTGAGTCAGATTCTGACTAACAGGCAGCTGTAAGCATAGCATTTGGCAGCTGTTTGAGTTGCTAGAAGCAATCTGAACATATCCCTAATCTGCTCACAGTCTGATCATGTGTGTTGAAGAAAGTAAGTTCATCTGCTGAACAGGTTTGCTGAGAAGTTCACAGAATCCCTGTTCATTGCCTCTGAACTATGTAAAGATAGGTTAAGCGGGTGTATCTGAGGTTCTTTGCATTAGAATGAATGATCATGTTGGCCTCATGTCAGATTACAGCATGAGTATCATAGCGGTTCAGCATAGTAGAGTCAATTAGTTACTGTGGATGGATTGCTCATACAGAAATTCTGAATCTGTATTTCATAGCTCTTAAAAAACCTCTAATCGAAGAAATGTACAAAACAGACCACCAAAGCACTGTGGTTAGGTACCTTCATTAATTTGTGTGCAACTTGCATGGTCTTTCTACAATATGTTTTATAGGAGAAGACATACATGCATACATTTTTATTCCTATGCAGAGTTACTCCAGCCCTAGCCCATTCACATTAATATGCTTAGAGCCAGTTTGGTGTAGTGGTTAAGAGCATGAGACTCTAATCTGGAGAACCAGGTTTGATTCCCCACTTCTCCACCTGAAACCATGTCAGGTGTGTGGGCGCCCCCTTGTGGCGGGGGTGGCGGCGGGTCGGCGCGGGACGCCCCCGGCGGGTCCGTGCTGGGTCCCTGTCAGGAGGTGGGGGAGATTTCCCTGAGTGAGGGCCGGCTTGGCCCCTGGGCGAGTCCCCCTTAAGGCCTCAGATGGGCGGCCACCGTCTGGTCTGGCGCTGCCAGCCAGCAATTAGCTCCACCCGGCCAGTCACCCTTCCAACATCAGGATGAACTGGCCCAGTCACATGTGACTCTCTCCTCCTCGGCCTGGGGCTCACCTCCCTAAATACCCCCGCCCCTTATGGCCAACCCCACCCTTCCCTTCCAGTGCCCGCCCCCAGTGCCATTCCCACCACCTGGGCCAGGCGTGGCCACATCCTGCTGCCCCATCCGCCCTGGCCCCATTGGTTGCCTTGTCCCTGCTCCCTCCCTTCCTTCCCCCTGCCCTGCCCCCTGTCTCCTCCTCCCCCTCTAGCTGGCCTCGCTGGATGGCTGCCCGGGCTGCCCTTCTGCCGGCTGCGCCCGCCCCCTCCCTTGGCATGCTGGGGGTTGTAGTTCCCCTTGGGGCTCTGCGCCGGCGCGGGCGTCTCGCCACGGCCCGGCTTCCTGGGCGGCCGCTCTCTGCCTCGCCCGTGGCCGCGGCGTCCCGCCGGCGCGGGCCCTGGCTGCCGGGGCTGCGGCTGCGGCCGGGATGACGGCCTTCTCCCTCCGCGGCCGTTTGCTGCTCGGCGCCGGGCTCCTGGCCTCGGCGGGTCGGAGGCCGCGGCCGTCAGCTCCGCCGGGGGGTTGAAGGGGCCTCCTCGTCTGTGCGGCGTTTCCGCGGCCTCGCCGGCGTTCCTCCCGGCGCATCTCCCGGCCGTCTCCAGGGGCCGCAGGTAGGCATCGCCGCGGGCGGGGGTGAGGGAGGGGGTGGGGGTCGCGGAGTCCGAGGGTGTGGCGCCGCCGCCCCTCGGACAAACCAGCTGGGTGACCTTGGGTCAGTCACATCTTCTAGGAGCTCTCTCAGTCCCACCCACCTCACAGGGTGTTGGTTGTGGGGATAATAATAGCATACTTTGTAAACTGCTTTGAGTGGGTGTTAAGTCATCCTGAAGGGCAGTATATAAATCAAATGTTGTTGTTGTTGTTGTTACTTGAGTAATTCTCCACGGAATTGCACTGATTGTCTCGTAAGCTCCAAGTACAATGTGGTTTAGCTAAACTCACCTTGTGAGCAATAGTTCTGAACATTTTCAAAGGGTGATCAGGGTAGGAATGGATCTGCTTGTTTACTACAGCTGCACTGGCATTTATCATTTATAGAGTGGGAATATTCAAGGACTTGTAGGGGAGAGGAAGAATGCAATGGATTGTGCCCCTTTCTTTTCCCCTGCAACAAACCACAGTTTATTCTACCGCAATGTAGACTCTCACATGTGAGGGACTGATGATTCAACGGAAAAAAACTTTTTTTAGGAGTGAAGTCCCGGCAGATTTGTTTGCTGCTGCTGAGCTATTTGATATCAGTCCTGAATAACTTCCAGATGAGCTGTTTATTGTCTTGATCATGTGAGGAACACATGAAGCTGTGTCATATTGAATCAAAGGTCACACTGGCAGTGGCTCTCCAAGGTCTCAGGTGGAAGTCTTTCATGTCACCTGAATCCCAATCCTTTTTTACTGGAGATGCTGGGAGTTGAACCTGGGATCTTCTGCGTGCCGAGTGGATGTTCTACCTGTCAGGGCTTGCCGCCGCTGCCGCTGGGCGTGGCATTGGGCGGTCTGCTCCTGATGTCATAGGGGGGCCAGGGATGCTGCAGGACCCTGCTCTGTGAAAGGAGGGGCGGTATACCTCACCCAGACTCCCTCTCAGTCCACTCGCTGGCCTGCTCAACCTGGCCTGCTTGCCCCCTGTGTCCTTCTTCATCCCCTCCTTCCAGAACTCTCCTCCAAACCTCCACTCTTGCATTGCACCGCTCTCACTCCACATTATCACTCCTTACTCACATCCACCACCACAGGGCTCTTCCCAGCCAGCTTTTATAGGGCTTCCTTCTACTGCCCCACCCCTCTTCCAGCCCAGTCTTGGGCTGCACCAAGCAGTTGCAGCTGCTTGGTGACCAGCACCAGCTGTGCCTTGTTCCCTGGCTGCCCAGCCTCCCTGCCTTGGCTGATTGCTGAAGGCCTGTCCAGCTGCAGTCCCCTGGCTAGCAGCTCGGCCTCCCTGGCTGAGCTGATGGCTGAAGGTGGGTCCAGCTGCGGCTCCTTGGCTGGTTGCCCAGGGCTTCCTGCAGAGTGCCTCCAATAGCCCCACCTGGAGTGGCTTGGCTTCTGGCAACTCCTGGGCCAGGCTACTATTTTCTAGCTGGGGCGTGGCTTTGGGCTGTTGGGGCTGCTGCTGCTTCTCCTCCTTAGGTAAGGTCTTTGGGTGGGTGACTGCTGGGCCCCCAATCCCTCTGCCCTTGCCCCCTTCTGCCTTGCTTAGTCCCCTTTCCTTCCCCAGGGGAGTGGGACTCGCTGGCTTCTCTCTGTCTCCCCCTGACTCCTGAGGCCCTGGGCCTTTGCCTCTTGCCCCTGGCGCCGGCAGGTTCTGGCTCCATTTGCCCGTGGGAGGGGATGACCTGCTGTCCCCAGGCTGCCCCCTCTGCTTGCCAGTCAGACCGGTTGACCTACTGCCTGCTGGCTGACCGGTTGACCTGCTGGCTGCTGGCTGCCCCCTCTGTTTGCCCGTCAGCCCGGATGACCTGCTGTTCCCTCTTGTCAAGTCTGGGGGCTGGGGCTCAGACCCCGGACACTACCACTGAGCCATGGCTCCTCCAAAGAGTCTACTGACTTAAATCAGCCTGTTTGTAGGTGCTGCATGTGGAGTTTGAGCAATGTAGAACATGTTTCAGGTTGGAGGTTAGGAGACAGGAATAGGGTCAAGTGAGTAAGGAACTTTGGGAAAAGAATTTATTTGGAGGAGGAGGATTTTCCCCCTTCTCCTGCTTTTCTTCCCTTCATTTACTTCATTATGTAGTGATATACTAGACAACGTCCTGTCTATCTCAAAACATTGTTCAATGGCTCTCTTTTTTGGCTGGTGCAAATATATCCTCTGTTCCCACTGGGTTCTTTAATATTTGCTAAGTATAATGGGTCAACAGTTAAAACATTCTCAATAACATTTAGCTGTTCTATGTTTTCCTATGGATGCTTGGAGTCATATGTTGAGGTATTGCACTGGTCACTTATGCCTTACTGTAAGGAGCTTAGCTCATTTGGTTCGTGTTTCTCTTCCTTCTGTTTGTGGCTATGCCATAAGCATCTCCTGGTGAGCTGTACTTCTGTTGTTTTTTCCATTTTCCTGTTGTTGTTTTGTGACCAAAACACTGTGATGAATCTGCCTTGGACACAGAAGGTCCCATGTTCAGTCTCTGGTGTCTCTAGTCAAAAGATGGTTTCAGTAGTAGATTAAGTTAAAGACCTGAGACTCTAGAGCTGCTGCCAGTCAGAGTAAACAACACTGACTTTGATAGAACGAAGATCTGATTTGATCTACAGAAGCTTCCTGTGTTCATGGATGTGTTTAAAGATTTTTGACATAATAATAATATTCAATTTATATGCCATCCTTCAGGACAACTTTATGCCACATTCAGAGCAGTTTATTATTATTCTCACAACAATCACCCTGTGAGGTGGGTGGGGCTGAGAGAGCTCTGAGAGAGCCGTGATTGACCCAAGGTCACCCAGCTGGCTTCAAGCGGAGGAGTGAGGAATCAAACCCGGTTCTCCAGATTAGAGTGCTGCCACTCTTAACCACTCCTACCAGTGATGTGGAGCTCTACCTTGAATTTGCATCTTGGTTGAACATGTCACCAAGGCCAGTCTTGTTTTCAGAAGGCTTATCTTAGTGGTGCCCCAGTTGCAGTACAAACATTCAGTCAATGTGTTTATTATGAGCAAACCATGGTATGAATTAATGTGAAGGCCAACATGGCCCCCGTTCAGTAGTATAATGAACAGGCCCTGAGTCTTCTGATATACCTATGAATTCTAGGTATACTTCCTTAAAAGTGTACACATTGCAAAATATGTGTTGGTTATTGAAGTTCATGGGGAAGGGAGCTCAGTAGCTGAGAACATCCTGTGTCTGCATAAAATCCCTTGCTCTGTCTCTGGCAAGTCCAGTTTAAAAATGCCTTAGAGAAACTGCTGCCAATCTGAGTAGACAATATTGGACTCAGAGGATCAATAGTCTGAGTCAGTATAAAGCCAATTGATATGCTCAAAAAAAATATGGCATTTTTGGAATAAGATGGCACTGGTAATAAAAAAATGTGTCCACTGGTAGCATAAAAATGAGAAAGTGCTTTTAGAATTGTGGGAAAGTATTCTACAATTATTTTTAAAAAAAAACATTTGGCTAAACTTTCTACTCCATCCCAGGAATTGGCTTGCTTGCCCCCATTGTGAGTTGATTGTTCACTCAAAATAAAGGGCATGTACTTATTTCCATCTGTCAAATGCTGGATGACGTAGTGTGTCCCCTTGATGGATGAGTGGTTAATGTCAGCACAAACCTGCACACTGAGATGCCAACATGTCCTGCACACTGAGATGCCAACATGACTGAATTAAATCATCTCTGGGTTTTTTGTTTATATCATCACTGATAATAAATAGCTTTTCCAGCGGAGGAAAAACTCAGTGTTTATTTTAGTCCCAGATATTTGCATTCATTACTCTGTTAACAGGGAGATTTAATCAAGCTGCAAAATTTACAGTGCCGTCATCTTGTTCATCACAAATGCAATCTGCATAGGCAATTTGCAGCGACTGTACATGTAATAAATCTTTGAGATTTATATAGGCTTGAACAAACAGTTCTACAGGAACTGGCTACTGTATTTCCGATTCAGATTGTTGCATTCTTTTTTGTAGAGAGATTCCCCAAATATCAACAGTTCATTTAAAACTTCTGATTGTCCACAGCAAACAGGCATAGTCCTGGCTATAACGTAAGATTTTTGGGAACCATCACTAAATCATGTTCTATCAAAACCATATATTTCAGAAACAAATTTAAAATATGAATAATCATTAATTGGACAACCAGTGTTCTAAACACAAGGTCAAAATCTAGAACTGTTTGGGAAAGTGAGAGAAGAGATAGCGGGAAGAGGGTATTAAAGCTTTTGTAGAAGACTAAAATAAAGGTATTTGGATTTCTGCTATCTGGATATCAAATAAAAGAATCACACTAACTAGGGCAGTTGGATAGGCTTGCCAGCCAAGCCATACTGCCCTCTGCTACTTCTTGGTAAAACAGTAAAGTTTCTGATGATTCCTAGAGCTACCTTTTGTCACTTCCTGCTCCCACCTCCTCCCCCCGTGCCCACTTACCTGGCCAGCAGAGGGCGCACCCCCCAGGGTGCCCCCAGCAGCGTGGCACCCCCCCCAGGTGGTGCAGCATGCCCCATGCCCCACAGTGGCGCATCCCATGCCCTGCAGCAGCATGCCCCCATGCCCCACAGCAGCACGCTCCCACACCCTGCAACAAGCTCATTTCAGGCTGAATCAGGCCCACGGGGGGGGGGGGGATTCAGCCCCGCAAAGGGCCTGTTTTGGGCTGAACTGGGCCTGTGGGGGGCAATTCAGCCCTTGGGCAAGTGCAGGAGTGCTCCTTGGCCACCCTTTGACCCACATGATGATGTCACTTCCCGGAAGTGACATCTTCATGCATACCGGGAGCATGCGCACATTACATGAGCACACAAAACAAAACTCAGAGGACAGCGAGGGGTAAGAGCCAGGCTCTCAGTCTCCCGCTAGGGGACTCAAGGGACCCGGCAACCCTAGTGTGCAGCCTGGCACCTGCAGGAGACCCTGTTTGCATGAACAAAGCTGCCATGTAGGAACATAGGGAGGGAGGCAGTCCCATGAGTATGCCGGACCAAGACTGTGAAGAGCTTTGAATGTGATAACCAATACCCTGAACTGAGCCCAGTAACTAATAGGTAGCCAATTTTCTGAGCTTTGTTTCAAATTCAAAGAAACATTGCTTAGTGCATAACAAATTAGTGCTTTAGCACATGAGGAAAAAGAGAGAGAAAAATGGTGGAATGGCTTGATCAAATAAAAATTTTAGAATCTTTAAAGGATCATAACTTAGACACATATAAAGAGCTACGAAATATTAGGAGAAAATTAGATCAGCTAGATGTATGCAGAGTATTTTGACTTTTATAGTTTTAAAGTGCAAGCAGATTTTGACTTTTAAAAAAAACTACCACCCATACAAATTATTCTAGCAAATGGTTGCCCTTAGCAATCCCTGAAGGAAAGAGGTTGTTAAACAAGTGCAATTACAGTCTGAATACACAAGTTAAGTGACCTCTGGCATCTTGTCCTGCATCTACCCAACCCCTTGGCTTCAATAGTCTGTTTCATGTGCCTTCTGACCACTAACTTAAACTTATCTCCAGGGATGGAGCTGACCCTTTGTCCTTAGTAAGAACAATTGAAAGACTGCCAATTTTTTTTCATCTGTTGAAGGAAAATACCTCTAGCAGACTTACAAGGCAAAAACAGGTTGTAGTAACTGTGGCGGTCTCTTACACTGAAAACCAATAGAGCATATTTACATAGACTGATCACCCTCTAAGATTGCTGTGGGAAACTTTTATGTATTTTTTTTAAATTTTGGGTGTAGTGGCATTGTCTGCATTTTTATGGGATACATCCAATGTGTACTGCTGGTTGTCTGAGACCATTCTAAACCTGTTCTCAGTTTATCCATTTGAGTCATGGAGAGTTGGAGGGGAGACGCATCAAGTAAGCTTGATAGGAACATTCTATACAGTCAGGATTTTTTTTGCTTATAGGTAATCACAAATTAGCAGAAGCATGAAACAAACAATAGTACATATAGAATAAGGTATCCTACAATATACAATATATAAAAAATGAAAATAATGCATGCAGAAAAAAATCTTCATCTCCTATAGATGTTCCACATCTTCTATAATTACTGTCTCCCGAAAGTGCTCAAGCATGTTAAGGGGACATGGGGACACATTATAAAAGCCCAAGAGGGCCCAATCCAGACTGCAAGCCCATTATCAAGTATGGCCACTTTATAATATTTTAGAAATAAATTAAACATTTTTTTTTCATGAGTGTTGTTGCATTTATGGCACAGGATAGGGGAGAGGATCATGTTATATGTTTGTATTAGAGAAACTGTTAGTGGACCCCTGGCACATATAAGGGCTTTTAAAATATTGTCCTGGCTTCATAGGATCAGTTTTGTGTGTGTTTTTTTATGAGCTCCTGTGAGGCAAGGATGGAGGTTACATTTAGATCAACCAACCTCTTGGACAGAAATCCTAACCATGTAGGGTTCCCAGCAGCTCCAGGGGCCAAAACAGCAGGGCAGGTTCCTGGGGTGTGGGGGCAGAGGAGTACCTACCTCCCACAGGTGTGAACTCCCGAACTCCTACATTGCACTAGAAAATGAAATCATTTTCCAGTACGACAGAGGGACCACTGGGAGCACTGAAACTGCGCTCAGTAGAAATTGTCCGTTTGGAGGCAATTTCTACTAAGCTTGGCTTCAAAAGGCTTTTTTACCCAGATAAGAGGGTGGTATTGTAGGGAGGGGGTCTCGAATGTTTCACCAATGAGTTGGGAACCATGGGCTCCACCATTATGTTGCTTTACATAATGCTCTGAATATGTACTCGTATATACTGTTTGTGCTTCATGTTGTCTAATGTCAATCCTAGAATGGATTATGTTCTGTTTCAGCAATCCTTCAACCCTGTATTGGATCCTTGGTAATGCTATGTCTCTGTAAACTTGTATTAATCTACCCTATGACATTGTTTATGGAAATGTCCTTGACACTGTATGGAAATGCCTACCCTTGTCCTTGCTACTGATTGTACTGATCTCACACTATGTAATCTGCCTTGAGTCTCAGTGACAAAGGTGAACTATAAATAAATAAATAAATAAATAAATAAATAAATAAATAAATCTGGTGGGTCCTCAGTCACCATGAGGAGGGAGCATGGGAGCACATGCATATGCTTCTTCCCCTCACCCCCACCAGCCAGGTGAGCAGGGCCAAGAGGCAGCAGGTGGCAGCAAGAATTGCCCACCCCGGTGGGGGGCTGGCAAGCCTATAACCATGGTATTGGTGCCCAGACAAGGAGATATGTCTGTGTGTGTGTGTGTCTTTGTGTCTGTGAAGGAGGTTGAGGAGAAACAGATAAAAAAGGGTGCTGGTGCTGTTGTTTCCCCATCTATAGCAAAGGCACATGAATATATGTGTTTCACCTTCTCACAAAATAGAAATTGGAGAGAAGCTTTTGTGGTAGCTTTAAAGAGAAGGATAAGAATGTGGAGGAGGGATGGAGAGAGCTACTTTGGAGAGCGACTGGCCACTCCAGAATGAACTTCTGCCTCCACTGGCCTCAAAATAGGGCATACACAGTCTGCTGTGCTATATTTAAAGAGAGCTGGGGAAGTTTAAAGGTAAAGAGGATTATCTCTGGCTGCTTGGTTGAGACAATGAAAGCAGTGGGGGTGGCTACTGCCGCCTCAGACAGCCGAACACCTTAGTAAACACATGTAAATGTAGTAAGCAAATGCGTCTCTAAGGAACTGCATAATACACATGAAACCTAAAAAAAGATCATTTCTTATCCTGACTGTTAATAAATGTTACTGAGATAAAATTGTACAGTAAATGAGTATTGAGTGAGCAGTAAAAAAGAAATATTTGCAAAACATGGAATACTGGATCCTAGGTATTTGACATGTGAAAATCTTCAATTCAGAATCGTAGATCAGTTATTTTTTACAGGTAATCCTCATTTGGAAAAATATGTCATGTGTGAAACAGTCCTTTTACTTGTCGCATATAGATGAGAATTTAATAACATATGGTTATTAATCTACTTTATGGGTCACTTCACACAACTGATGAGAGTATGGCCACCCCTTCCCTTTTATGCTGTGTGGAGCTTTTATAGTTATTTCAGAGGCACCTTTAGAAGATTTCTGATGGCAGCTCCACAGTGATCCCTGCCTGTTACGGCGCTTCACATGACTCAATTAATTCTGTCAGATCCAGACTGCAAACAATTACTGTCTGATGAGTCCTGTAAATCAGCTCTTATTTTGTTCCCAGTTCTACAAACCTATATGTCCTGTTGAAATCAGTGTAATTTATTCGTACTAGGGTCCCTCTAGGACTGAGCCATTCGCTTTTCAAACCCTGGTTTCATCTCTGTTGTTTTGATTTCAACTGCCTGTTAAATGAAATATTGGACAGTTTATGTGGCACTAGACTAAGCAGAGGTCATTCATGATGGTCTCAGTCCCTCATGCCTGTCCTCCTTGAAGTAGGATTTATGCTGGAGTGTTCATTTTATATGTACATAAATACGTTATTATCGGGCTGAACTTAATATCCTAGGCCCTTGCAGTGCCAGATCTAGGGTTGCTGGTGCCTGGGGCAACCCTAGGCCGACCACCTCGCGCACACACACAGCACGTGGGTGCTCCCCGCGCTGCGTGGTGACGTCACATTGGTGATATCATCACGCAGGGCGGAATGACGGAGGCAGCGTGCGGGGCTGGGAAGCCGTCCACGCCATTTGCTTCCACACAGGCGAATGGCGCAGACGGCCTTGCAGCCCCCCGCGCTGCCTTTTGCCTGCCCCACAGGACGGGGGGGCCAGCTTGCTGCACACCCCCTGCCCTGCAGGGCAGGCAAAGGCAGCGTGGCCACCCGCGCCATTCAGCTGCCCTGCAGGACAGGGGGCGGCCGGCCGCCCCCTGTCTTGCAGGGCAGCCGAATGGCGCGGGTGGCCTTGCAGCCCCCCGCTCTGCCTTTTGCCTGCCCTGCAGGACAGGGGATGTGTGGCAAGCTGGCCGCCCCCTGTCCTGCGGGGCAGGCAAAAGGCAGCGCGGGGGGCTGCAAGGCTGCACGGGCTGCGAGGCTCCCCGCGCTGCTGCCTGCACCCTCTGGCAGCTGGCAGCTGCTCCCGGCGTCCCCTCCCTAGTGGCACCGGGGGCCAGACTACCCCCCTGCCCCCCCTCGATCCGGCCTTGTCCCTTGATAAGCTTGGAATCCAGCATGCTATCACAGATTCAGGGTCTGATTATATGTGTGCTAAACATTGCATTTAGTATGTGACCTAGGGTTGCCCAGTCCAGGTTGAGAAATTTCTGGAGATTTTGAGGGTGGAGCCTGGAGGGGGCAGAGTTTGGGGAGGGGAGGAGTCTCAGTGGGGTATAATGCCATAGAGTTCACCATTCAGAGCAGCCATTTTCTCCAGGGTAACTGGTCTCTGTTGCCTGGAGATCAGTTGTAATTCCAGAAGATCTCCAGCTACCATCTGGAGGCTGGCAACCCTAAAGTGTCCGCATTCCCCTTCAAATGGTGTGTGGAGGAGAAATGGGCTTCTTAGCATGTGCAGAGGCAGGAGTGCCTTTGTCAGACCATGCTTACCACCCAGCATGGTTTTCCAGATAGAAGAAGGCTGAATGAGGCAGGCAGTTCATCTTACTGCAGGAGACATGTGTCTGCCCAGGGCATGTGCAGCAGTAAGAAGAACCACTTGCCTCCTATGGCCCTCTTCAATCTTCAAAAGTGCACCAGGTGGAAAGCAGGGACAGAGAAAGCTGCTGCTGTTTCCATATGTGCTCAGGAGCTCACCCCACCCCCACCCCCCACACACCATTTTGAAGGTGAGTACAGTCACACATTAAACACAAAGGTTGGGGTTTCCTCCAACTCACCTCATGCTTTGCACATGTCTAATCAGACACACAGAAGATATGTATAAAATTTGCAGGATAACTTTAGTTTCTGGACTTACTAGATGGGGAGGGGAAACAGGCATTCCCGTCTTGGATCAGGTTCTGATTCCTGTGGTCACTCAGGCTGGTTAGCAGCACTGAGGTGTTTCTGAATTGGTAAACTGTTCCTGAGCTACAATGAAATGGCAGTCAGGAAAGAATTTCAGCAGTTCTGTCTGGTAAAATGACATTTGTTACCCATTTTCTTGCCAGCTGCAATCATCATTTGCCATTGTGATGCTAGATGGCAGAAGTACTGTAAGAAGGCTGTTTTCTGTCTTTAGCATAGGGATCAGAAATGACAGGCTCATGGTACTACAGCTGCCAAGATGGAGGCAAAAAGAGCCTATCCCTTCTGAAACTGATCCTCCAGCATTACTAACAGCTGTAGCCAGGGCAACAACATAGAAGGGAAGTTCCTTTGTACATTGTTTCAACACTGATATTGGCATCCTATTGCCCTCTTTGATACTGATTTTGATTGATAAGTCTTTGTCTCAAAGCCTGGACATGTCTCAGAAATGTTTTTTAAAAATTTATTTTGTTTTTTATTCTATGTCCTTTATAGTCCACCTTTCTCACTGAGACTCAAGGCAGATTACGCAGTGTGAGGTTAGTACCTCACCTGTCAATGTCAAGGGCATTTCAGTAAACAACGCCAGAGGATATGGAAATGCAAATTTACAAAGACATAACATCAGCAAAAATCCAATACAGAGTTGAAAAAATGCTGAAACGGAGCATAAGTAATTCTAAGACTGACATTAAACAACATAGAACTACCCATTAGGATCATATTTAAAGCAACAGATAGTATGTAGTAGCACATACTTGAAGCAACAGATAGAAAGACATAAGGCCATAAAATAGCACATAGCAGTGAAGACTATGGTCCCTAACTCTCTAATGAAGCATCCCTTTGAGACCTCCTCCCTACATTACAGACCTCCTATCTGAATAAAAAGCCCTCTTGGATAGTTCACTTTTGCATCGTTTGCAGAAAGTCAGGAGAGGGGGGCTCTTCTGATCTCCTCAGGCAGACCATTCCATAGAGTGGGGGGTCCACCACAGAGACAGCACATATACGGGCAGCTGCTGATTTTGCCCTTATGCAAAGTGGTACCTGCAGGAGGCCTTGTCAGATAGAGAAGTTTTCATAGAGGAACATAGGGAGAGAGGTGGTCCTGTAGGTGTGCTGGATCAAGGCCATGAAGAGCCTTGAATTGAGGCCAGTAACTGATAGGTAGACTGCAGAATGAGACTAATATGTGTGCTCCTGCTTGCTCCCAGTAACAGCCGAGTTGCGGCATGCTGCACCAACTGGAGTCTCCTAGTTGAGTGAGATGGGAGAGGTATGTATAGTGTATTACAATAATCAGCTCTTGATGTTACCATAGCATGGATCCAGGTGGCCAGGTCAGCCGTGTTGAGATAAGAAGCCATCTTCCAGGCTAGAGTGGAGTTGTAGAAAGCATTTTTTGCAGTTGCTTTAACTTGCTTTTCTAGCAGTAACACTGGATGCAGTTGAACCCCTAGGCTCTTAACAGAGTTTACAAGATTCAGACAAACTCCATCAAATATGGAGAGTGCAATGTCTTTCAAGATCTTTAACTTCCCAACAAGTATCACTTCCATCTTGTCTGGGTTCAATTTCAATTTGTTAGTTTTCAGCCATTTAACTACAGCTGTCAGGCAGCAACCCAAGATTTCTACTGCATCCTGCAGTGATTTGGATAGTGAGATAAAGAGTTGGGTGTCATCTGAATATTGATGATATCCTACTCCATAGTTGCAAATGAGTTCTCCTAAAGGCTTTACATAGAGGTTGAATGACATGGGAAAGAGAATTGCGTCCTGTCAGCAGCAGTGCCAGGGTTTTTGGCGCCTGTGGCCTGCCGGTGGGCCGGGCGCCCATGCACGCACGTGCACACTCACGCACCAGCCTGTGATGCTGGCCCAATCACGGGCACGAGTGTGACACCTGCCCGTGGCTGCTGCGCCCGGCCGGGGATGTGTGCTGGCAGTGGTGGTGGCATGGGGTGGGAGAGCTAGGAGGCTGCAGTTCCATGGCACGCAATCCCACCCCCGCGCCTCTTCTGGCGCCCCCTCCGGCACCCCACGCCCTGAGGCCACCACCTACTTGGCCTCAATGGGTGCTCCAGCCCTGCGCCCTGTGGAACTCTGCAAGATAATTCCCATTCTTGAGATTACTTATCTCCGAGGCCAACCCTATGAGTCCGTTCCATGAGATATGATTTAAACCAGTCCAAGGCACAATCTTTGATGCCACTTCTGTCTCCATGTGCTTCAACAGGATGGCATGGTCTACTGTGTCAAAGGCTGTAGACAGATCCAAGAGGAGCAATATTGAGGCATGGCCTTTGTCTGTATTCTGATGGAGATTATCTACTAAAGCTACTAGCGCCATCTCTGTCCCATGACCTAGTCTGAGTCCAAACTGAAAAGGGTCCAGAGTACTAGATTTATCCAAGAAGACCTGGAGTTGGTCAGCTACTGCTTGCTCAATCACTTTGTCCAGAAAGGACAGGT
Source organism: Eublepharis macularius (assembly GCF_028583425.1). Taxonomy (NCBI): domain Eukaryota; kingdom Metazoa; phylum Chordata; class Lepidosauria; order Squamata; family Eublepharidae; genus Eublepharis; species Eublepharis macularius. The sequence continues at coordinate 146,068,182 of NC_072794.1, read as the reverse complement.
TAGAGACTGGACAATAAATGGCCATGTCTAGGGATGATTTTTTAATTAGTGGATGGATAATCGCCTTCTTAGAGGCCAGGGGAAGGTGCCCTGAGTTAGTGATAGAGTACAATAGACCTCAATGGTTCATTTATGTGGTCCTTACTTGATTTTAACAGCCAAGATTGGCAAGGATCCAGTGAACAAGTAGCGGCTTTCACAGATGTCAGGAACGTCTCATTTTAAACCGGTTCAAAGCAGTGAGCCAGTGTGAGCCACCATGTGAGCCAGATGGTGTATAAAGCCTTTCTTCCTGTCAGGGCTTGCCGCCGCTGCCGCTGGGCGTGGCATTGGGCGGTCTGCTCCTGACGTCATAGGGGGGACAGGGATGCTGCAGGACCCTGCTCTGTGAAAGGAGGGGCGGTATACCTCACCCAGACTCCCTCTCAGTCCACTCGCTGGCCTGCTCAACCTGGCCTGCTTGCCCCCTGTGTCCTTCTTCATCCCCTCCTTCCAGAACTCTCCTCCAAACCTCCACTCTTGCATTGCACCACTCTCACTCCACATTATCACTCCTTACTCACATCCACCACCACAGGGCTCTTCCCAGCCAGCTTTTATAGGGCTTCCTTCTACTGCCCCACCCCTCTTCCAGCCCAGTCTTGGGCTGCACCAAGCAGTTGCAGCTGGGGTAGCTGATCTGGCCCCACTGACCAGCACCAGCTGTGCCTTGTTCCCTGGCTGCCCAGCCTCCCTGCCTTGGCTGATTGCTGAAGGCCTGTCCAGCTGCAGTCCCCTGGCTAGCAGCTCGGCCTCCCTGGCTGAGCTGATGGCTGAAGGTGGGTCCAGCTGCGGCTCCTTGGCTGGTTGCCCAGGGCTTCCTGCAGAGTGCCTCCAATAGCCCCACCTGGAATGGCTTGGCTTTTGGCAACTCCTGGGCCAGGCTACTATTTTCTAGCTGGGGCGTGGCTTTGGGCTGTTGGGGCTGCTGCTGCTTCTCCTCCTTAGGTAAGGTCTTTGGGTGGGTGACTGCTGGGCCCCCAATCCCTCTGCCCTTGCCCCCTTCTGCCTTGCTTAGTCCCCTTTCCTTCCCCAGGAGAGTGGGACTCACTGGCTTCTCTCTGTCTCCCCCTGACTCCTGAAGCCCTGGGCCTTTGCCTCTTGCCCCTGGCGCTGGCAGGTTCTGGCTCCATTTGCCCGTGGGAGGGGATGACCTGCTGTCCCCAGGCTGCCCCCTCTGCTTGCCAGTCAGCCCGGTTGACCTACTGCCTGCTGGCTGACCGGTTGACCTGCTGGCTGCTGGCTGCCCCCTCTGTTTGCCCGTCAGCCCGGTTGACCTGCTGTTCCCTCTTGTCAAGTCTGGGGGCTGGGGCTCAGACCCCGGACACTTCCATCTCATCTGTATTGCAGCTAGCATCCAGATCAGAGCATATTCATGCTATTTTATTAGCAAAAAACTTTGCAAAGGCCTCAGCTAATTGTCTGTTCTTGAGACTGTAAAAGTTCTGATTTAGGGTTTAGAAGATGTCGAGATACCTTGAAAAACTGGGATGGTTGTGAATTAGCTGACTCAATGGTTGCTGAGAAATAACATTTCTTTGACGCTTTCATTTCTGCTTCGTAGGTCCTCCTATGGGTTCTGTCATATGTTCTCAGATGACTGGACTCAGTGGCTTGAATTGTAGTTGTTGTTAAGATTGTGTTATATTGGTATTTTTTTCCCTTAAGGCTCTTCATGAGGATTAATATTTTAGGTTGCTTGGATTCAACTCTAGTTTATGATTATTCAGAGATTTAACAATGGCAGTTGTACAAATATTTTCAACTGTCTAACTTGTATATCACAACACAAGCAAGAGGAGCTTCGATTAGTTTTTGTGGTATTAACTAAAGGAGTATTATTATTTGGGCAGACAGAGATCTGCTTTCTTTCATGTATTTCGTTACCACCTTTCTAAAAAGAGGTCTGTAAAAATTCTGCAAAGATAAATATATAGAAGACCTGCCAAATCTTCCTCTCTTTTTGTACCTGTGGTACAACCTCTTTTAAAAAATGAGGTCATATTTGATAAAATAAGGCATAATAGGAAAAAATTAACACTTTTCTTTTTGAATAATCTACACATTTAAAAAAAAAATTATAATTACAAATATTTTGCTTTGGGTTTACTATATCATTTGTGATCCTAAATATATGTGGATAATTTATGCTCCCATAAATTGTCTACTGTCAAGGAAAAGAGGGGACAGTATGTTTATCAGTTCTTAAAAATCTTGTGAAATCAGACCTCCGTATGGAGTAAATAGCTATGAATGAAGTTGGATTAGCGACTTGGTATTGAGCCAAATTCTGAAGCTTCATATTTCTCAGCCACGAATGCCCTGGTGGCCAGCTTTTTTGGCAAGTGTGGTATAAATCCAGTTCTAAACAAGAAATGGTACCAGTATGGTTTTAGAGTAAGGTTGCCAGGTCCAGGTTGGGAAATTCTTGGAGATTTGAGGGGTGGAGCCTGAAGAGGGTGGAGTTGGGTGAGGAGAGTGACCTCAGCATGGTATAATTCCATAGAGTCCACCCTCCAAAGTAGAATTTTCTCCAGGGAATCTCATCTCCGTGGCCTGGAAATCACCTGGAGGTTGGTAACCTCCAGGTTACCACCTGGAGGTCGGTAACCTGATTTTAATACTTTGTAAAGCCTCAAGTACGTCAAGAAAGTAAGAGCTAGTTCACAGAGCTCATTAGACACTGATCATTTGTGGTCAGAAGCTGACAGAATTAATTGAGTCATGTGAAGTTCCATAACAGGCTGCCGTCCCAAAATTGGCCTAGAAGGTGAAGTGAAATGGATCTAGTGAAATGGGGTTGGAGCACTACCACCTGCTTAAGTATCATACCCTTGATATAAAAACCGATTATCAAATTAGACCCTAAGGAAGTTTGCTTTAGGAGAATTCTCATATCCATCTCCTTTGAGGCAGCTGGTTGCTACCTTCTAGTTGTACCTCCACTTAATATAACCTAGTCTGCATCTACTAGAATCCATTCCTCCTGCTTGTATTAACAGGCTCCCTGAGAAATTGAGGGTACTCCATCTTTAGAAGTTTTTAGGTGTTGCTATAAGGCCATTTTATTTACAAATGCTTGTAATAGGATTTAAACTGCAGGCGCTTTACTGGGGATTGGGGTTAATAGTGCTTTATTATATTTTTTATGTTTTTAATCTTTGAATTGTAAGCTGCCTTGAGCCACAAGGGGAAAGGCTATGCGTATTTATTTAAATAAATGAATAAATAAACAGACTACCCACTGTCTCAGCAAATCATTAACCATTTCCCAGAACCAAATGGTCAGGCAGGATTCAAGCCTACAAATAATATATAGCCTCTCTTCTATCAGCATCTTTAGGTTGAACACTAAGTATGCTACTGTCCAACTTTTACATTTTAAGTAAACAGTTAATTACAGTCATAAAGTCTCCAGCCCCTGTGAAAGGCTGCCCCTGGAACCTCCTACTACTCTCGGAAGTGGGGAGTACAAAACAATAATGATTAAATCAGCCCAGCCTCTGGTTGTGAAGGTTTATTAATAGAATTCTACCAGTAATCTGTACCAGAGAGGATGATAAAAGAAGTTGAAAACCAAGTAATCTTGAAACAATACAACAGTGGGTGAATAATGAATGAGCTTCTTGCAAAGCAAGAGCATTTGGTATGGATGTCAAATCACATAAAGCTTTTGCACGCCTACCATCTCGGAAGTGCAATATCCATTCCACACACATAAGCAGATGGGTCTGACCTAAGAAATTAGAGATTTCAAACCCCATTACATTAGAACACATAAACTGAAAAGAGAGAGAGGCTGCCTGGGAACAGAAGGGGTGTTTATACAAAAAATAGCTTTACAGTTAAACACTGTGGACTTTTTAAGGAAGAGAAGGGATATATACAGGATTTAATCTGGATTCTAGAAAGGCTGTTATAAATATGCGAAGTTGCCATATGCTGAGTTTAGACCAGTGGTCCAGCTAGCTCAGTATGGTCTGCTTAGTCTAGCAGCAGCTGCCCAGAGATTCTGGTGGACATGGGACTTTCCCATTCTTGCTACCTTTAAACAGAGGGTGCCCCTGGGATTGAACATTGCTGCTTCTATGTGCAAAGTATGTGCTCTCCTATTGAACCTGTTATCATTACCCCACATTTTCTTATGCCAATATTTATCAGGCATTTTAATATTAGAATATGGAAAACTGTTTTGAAAAAAGAATAACCATATAAACTGACCAAATTAGCCAATTTGTTTTGTGTAATGTGTTTTGTTGTAGATTTATAAGTCTATCTGAGAATGAACAGAAGGTTGTTAAAGCTCTAAAAGTTTTGCATGCATACATCATTCTAGGCAACATGGATAGAAGAAGTCAATGAAAACCAATTAACTACCGACTGATTAAAAGGCATTTTCCCCACAAGAGAATTATAAAGCGTAGTAGCCATTCAGGAAATTGCAAGTGCTCCTATTAACCATCTACTGCAAACTAAGCAAACAAAAACCTGCGTTTTACTATCTTTTTTAATCTTCCAATCTGTTTCTTCATGGTCTTGTACTGAAATGTATATAGTTATTTTTTGAACTGGTTCACACATGCATGTTAATTATGGAGTAATTTGCATGTGTTAATGAACAACACCAATAAAAACTTTACTATATCATCTCCTAGGTTTTCAGACATAAAAGAAGGAATCAGTTCATACATTCAGCAGCAAGTGGCCATTGGATAAGAAACCAACCCTCATTCAGAAGGGATTTTCAGTACAATCTTATGCAGAGTTACTCCAGTTTAAATCAATTGAATGGTGTGTATGATTTAAGTCCCAATCCAGTGATGGCCACTTTTATTGCCATATCCTATTATTTAGAAACCAATCAAATTTATCTAGTCCCAAAGGATGATAAGTCATTATGCTAGTCATCGGTCTCACGACCTCTGCCCTCTTCTCTTTTTTTGTCCTTGTGTCCCATGTATTAAGCTTCCTGCCATGTGTTTGGTGGGACTGGGAGTGTCAATTAGACATGGGCATGAACTGCATTACGAACCAAAAAAACCCACGAACCACCTGATTGTCTGTTCGCAAGCAGGCGGTTCGTGAGGGTCCATGGCCAATGAACCAGCATTCGTCAGAAGCCCAGTTCATTGTGTTCGCCCACGGTTTGTGAAGCCAGACAGTCAGGCACCATCAATCAATTCCCTTGGAAACGGAGCTGGGGGAATGCCTGAACTCTGTCTGCACTCCTTCTATCACCCTGGAAACCCAAATCGAAGCCCAGCTTACCTTGATCAGCAGGTCTTCCTTCCAACCATGGAGCTGCAAATTGGTTACAATTGGTTACATAGGAGAAGACACCCAGGGGGAGGGAGGGGGAAGGGGGTGTTCTGTAGCCATGGACACTCCAATCTCATCCCTGCAAACCCTGATAGGCAGTTCTGACGGCCAACCCCTTGTACACAGGGTCAACGTCAACTGGTGGCTCTAATTTTATCGAATGGGAGTTTCCTGGGGGCCTCAAATTGGAGAGGCTATAACTCCAAGATCCCTATTCCAATCTTAACCAAACTTGGATGCTGGCTGGAGGAGAGCCTGCTAAACACTCCCTGGGAATATGGGCTCCTTAAGTCCAACGGGGGCCATTCCGATGCCCATGAACCACAAACCTCGAACCGGTTCATCAGCGGGGAAATGTTCGTTGTGGTTCGCTGGTTCGGGTTCGTCGTTGGCACCAAACCACAAACTGCTGGTTCATTAAATTTTTTTGGTTCATGCCCATGTCTAGTGTCAATTTCTATTTTTTCTAGTTTGTTTCCACCACTCTCGCTCTTCTCAGAAAGATGAGTACTTTGGAAAAGTCTGGCCTGATCACTTTTTAATTCCATACTTATCATCAATGTTAACAAAAACCCGCAATGTGTAGAACTGGAAGGTTTCTCTTCTGTGTAAAATTGCCTTTTTGTTATCTTTGGAAGTGTGTGTGTGTGTGTGTGTGTGTGTGTGTGTGTGTGTGTGTGTGTGTTTAAAACTGGTTATCTCTCAGGACTTTTGAAACAAAAGAGAAGATTTAGACTGAGAATTAATTACATTAATGATGCTTTTTGAATGTTAATACTTCATTGTCTTTCAGATTGCTCTTTATATCCTTTGATAAAGCATGCTCCTAAGAATTAATGTTTTTTATCTTCTAAGCTTCCTAGTGCAATCAGACAACAGATTTTGGTGGCCAAAAAGCATCTTTAATAAGGAATACGTATTAAAGTATTTAATTGGCAGACATGTTCTAGAGTGGGGTTGCTTTTGCAAGTAAACCCTTCTTACCTGAGCTGATCCATGCTGTCTTGCACCACTTTAAATGTTAAAATAGCTTTTCTTTATTCCCTTTTGGCAGAATGATACACAGCAGGCTGTGCTCGAATGTTTATTTATATTTATCTACACTTTGTTCCTCTATGCAGCAAACTATTCCTTTTCTAAGGAGATGGTCTTTTTTCCCCTTATCCCATACCAGCTGCAGTTCTTGTAGATAAGCAAGCAATGTACAAAAAAATTGTGGGCCTCATGCATCATCTCCCCACCACCACCACCATACTGCTTGTTTGTGACATTACACATGTAATCATAAGAATGTTCAGTACTGCCTGGGAATATTTTTCAAGCCATGGCTTATTTCTGTTGAAAAGGTGTCTGCTGCAGTCCATGGCTTGCTTTATCTGTTGAAATCATTGGAGAAGCCAAGAGTTGGAAACTTATGCCTTTAATGTAAGTCCTAGAATTGATTATGTTCTGTTTCAGCAATTCTTCAGTCCCATATTGGATCCTTGCTAATCCTTGCTAACCTTTGTAAACCTGTATTCATTTACATTGTTTATGGAAATGTTCTTGACGCTGTATGGATATGCCTGCCCTTGTCCTTGCTACTGATTGTACTAATCTCACAGGATGTAATCCGCCTTGAGTCCCAGTGAGAAAAGCAGACTATAAATGACATAAATACATAAATAAATAAAATTTTCTGTTTCCATGTGACCAAACAGCACTTCATTTAGAAGCATCCAAAGTTGAACTGAAAATTGTCTTTCTTTCTAAGAATTCTGAAATGTTCAACCAGTCAATTAACCAAGTACATTTCAGTTGTTTGAATACCCAAACATCCAGTGCATAATCCTTATTGCATATCCCTTAATTTTCTGTTCACACTGTTTTTCATTTTATAAGCTACATGGAGTTGGATCCTACCATAAATGATTGAAAGGAGTTTGAACAGGAAGATATTCTCCAGATATGTACCCACACACTAGTGGATATTGTGCTGTCATTGAGCTATAGCAGCCATTTCTGACTGGACAGTCTTGTCCATACACTAGAAATCATCTGTGAATGATTGCTATAGTGCAACTATAGTTGCACACCAGCTTCCCTTTCCCCAGCGTGCTCCCAAATAGCCTCTGCTGCATATCAGAGACCCTTATGAACAAAACGCAGAACGCATGTAGTATGGAAGGAAGATGGTTAACCTAGTGTAAGATGGCAATTTTGCCTGATTCCCTTTCTTACTTTAGTCCCCTGTGCACATTGCATTTTGTTAACAATGGATCCTTTACCCTGAACGAGGACTGATGCTGGAAGAAGAAGCCAGTGAAGACCTCTTAGCCTGCTTTTTCTATTCAGCATGGTAGGGCCCATCCCCTTAGCACCACTAAAGCTGCTGGGGGGGGGGGTGTGGAGCGTTGACCTTTGGCAGAAGGAAGAAAGGAAACACTGAAAATCTATTTCGTAATTTTTGCTGATGTCCAGCATTTATATCTGTAAATGAAAGGTGTATGTATTTAGAGTAAAGGGTAGTTTTGCTATTGACTTCAGGACGGAGTTTTACAACAGCACCATAAAATCCTATTGGTCAGAAGTATTGATCTATATACCACAGAGGTTCTTTAAGCAAAAGAAAAAGGATACAGCATAGATTTTTTTTGTCCTTCAAAGCTTAATTGTGACCTTGGATAGACCCATCCTTAGGCTCATATACCATGTCTTCCAGCACTTACTAAGAACAGTCCAATGACCCACCCTTATGGCTTCGGTAACCTGCTGGTCCTTATCTACTCCCTGCCTTGAGAATTATTAGTATAGCACAACCAGTGGCTTCAGGCTTCAGATTTAGATGCAGGCTTCAATTCATAGAATAGTAAGGAACAGAAATACTTTTACAGCTTTCCAGTCTTTCTGGATTTCCTGCTAAGTTCCTTCCAATGTTAAAATACAGTACTAAAATAATCCAGGGCATCTGTGTCTTCCAGAAAATATCTTTATCAAACATAGGGAAGCTATTCAGTACTCAGAGCATGTACCTGAACTGAAGCATGACTTTTTTTGTTTTAAATTAATTGAATAATACCTATCAGGAAGAGAGAAAATATGCTTAACATTTATTTCTAGTCACTATTAACCTTTAAAAGGTTACTTTGTGATCCCCCACTAATTTTTCTACCAAAGAAAATTTATAATGGAGGCTATGAATAGGTTTGATCTGAGATTCAGAGAATCAGTGGAATATTTTTTTTTAAATCTAGTGACGAATACTAACTCACTCCATGGAACGAAGCATATATAATTATTCTGTTTCGTAAATGCAAGTATGCAGCACTTTCAAAAACACCGAAATGGGTTACGTACTGAGAATAGTTTTGAATGTTATTTAGGTACTGAAAGGTGCCAAAATGCTATCCCTAGAGTAGGGCTGGCCCTAGACCAACTTTCTGCATCACGCAAGGAGTATCTTCAGTGCCCCATCCACCTGTTCCCCTTCTGAATATCTATTTTAGCACATCTGTAGCCACAACTCTGATACACAATATACGTGTGTGTGTTATGTGCCATCAAGTCGCCTCCAACTTATGCAGCCTTATCAATGAAAGACCACCAAAACATCCTATCATTAACAGCCTTACTCAGATCTTGCAAACTGGTGGACATGGCTTCCTTTATTGAGTCTACTGCCATATCATTTTGGGTCTTCCTCTTTTCCTACTGCCTTCCACTTTTCCTAGCATTATTACTTTTTCCAGTGAGTAGACCAAAATATGACAGCCTCAGTTTTGTAATTTTAGCTTCTAGAGAGAATTCAGATTTGATATGATCTAGAACCCACTTATTTGTCTTTTTGGCCATCCGTGCTATCCATAAAACTCTCTTCCAGCACCACATTTCAAATTAATCAACTTTCTTCCTGTCTGCTCTCTTCTCTCTTCATTGTCCAACTTTCACATCCATACATAGGTAAAAGTAAAGGTAGTCCCCCGTGCAAGCACCGAGTCATTACTGACCCATGGGGGGACGTTGCATCATGACATTTTCTTGGCTGACTTTGTTACGGGGTGGTTTGCCATTGCCTTCTCCAGTCATCTACACTTTACCCCCAGGAAACTGGTTTCTCATTTTAGATTAAAAATACATCCATACATAGTAATGGGGAATACCATAGTATGAATTGATCTTGGTCCCCAGCAACACTTCCTTATCCTTAAGGATCTTCTCTAGTTCCTTCATGGCTGCCCTTCCAAGTCTCCATCCCTTTCTGATTTCTTGGTTGCAGTCTCCCACTTGGTTGTCAATTGAGCCAAGGAATAGAAAATTGTTTAATGATTCCAATTTCTTAATTGTCACCCTTAAAATGGTGTGATTCCTCAATAGTCATTACTTTTGTCTTTTTGTCATTTCAGCTACAATGTCCTTTTTGCATGCAGCCTGTCTTCCCACTTTGAATTTCTCATTATGCTTCTTTCTGGACATCTATATATATAAAGACAAGTGTCCTGACTGACTCATCAACACCCAGCCCAAACCCCTGAACCTAGAAATGTGAAATTGGAGAATGTTCCTTTTGTGATGGAAAGGCTCACTAAGAAGAGATTTTAAGAAATTCGCCCTCTAAGGGGGTAAAAAGGGATAAAATGTGTTTTCCCATAGGGATACAGCTTCCCAGTGTGGCTGGCAGGTTCCCCCCCCCCCCGCCAACTGCCAACTCAGCCACTCTTCCCTGAGGTCATTTGCATATGTGGCCTGATTGTGGCCCCAACATTCTAAACAGTATGCAGTTGCTGTTGGGAGTCATTGAATGTGTCCTGAGGTACCTCCCAGTCTTCCCTTCTAGGGTTGCTAATCTCCCTGTGGGCCCTGGCTTTCCTGTGTGGCTGGCAGGCTCCTGCCTGCTCGCACACACCCCCTCCCTGATTGGTCAGCTGTGGAACTCTGTGTTCTGAGGTAAAAATCAGGTCAAGGAAACTGCAGACAGTTGAAGAAAGACAGTACAAGACTCCTGAAAAAGGATTTTATATAAAAGTCAGTATGGCAACTGAGTTTTTCAATGTTCCTGGGGAGATGGTGCACGACCTTTCTAGGGGCCATTTCAATGTTAACCTCTCACATGAACCTGCCAAAGTGCCCAGCACACCACCCCTCCCTCAATCCAACACCTCACACTTCTTGCAGCCATCACCTCTTACTGCTGCCAAGAAGCCTTCTGGCAGACATCGTGCAAGATACACCAATGCTAAAAGGAGGAAGCAACTTAGAGAAGTGGCAAAGAAATATGCACATCCTACTCCTGCGGTGCACCAAGCAGCAGTGGCCAAGTACCAGCAAGATCACCCCGAGGTGCACAGATTGTCAGAGTCTCTCTATTAGCAAAGCAATCCTGAAAGATGAATAGAGAGGCACTCACATGTAAGGTCAAGGCTCACTCAGGCATGGCAGATAATCCTTTGCTACCTTCAAGCTGCCTCTTAACTTCATCCATACACAAACACCCCTGTTCAGCATCTCAAAACAAAGCAACATGGCCCAAGTGCTGCGGAACTGTCTCATTGTTTGGGAACAAGAGAGTGATGGGGCGAGTCACCGTGCTGCTGGCTGGAGACTTCTGGCAGACTCTGCCAGTAGTCCCAAGGGGAACTCGAGCTGATGAGGTTACTGTGTGTGTCAAGGCATTGCATCTGTGGCCCCTCATCAGGAAACTCTCACTAAGAAAGAACATGAGGGTCCACTTGAGAGGCGAGGTGTCTGCTGGGGATTGGGGAATTCTCTGAACTCCCACTAAAAATAGGGGACAGAGTATCCTGAGTCCAAGGGAAAGGGGACCATCCCTGCAGACCTGGACACAGTAGTGACGACTGTAGCAGACCTAACAGCCACGATATACCCTGATATTGTCATTATCACAGAGAAGTCCATGGATTGATTGTGCAAGCGTGCCATTCTGATCCCCGAGAATGACTGCCATCAACAGGCTGCCATCATTAATGAAACAAAATTTAATTCCCTCGAAGAGGCAGAAATGGAGTACACATCTGTGGACTCAGTGGTGCACATGGATGATGCAGTCCACTATCCTGTAGAGTTCCTCAGCATGCTCAACTCTCCTGGCTTCCCAGCCCACAAGCTTCTCCTCAAAGTGGGGGCTCCAGTGATGCTGCTCCAGAACCTCAACCCACTCAAATTCTGCAATGGCACTAGACTACAAGTGAAAGCCCTCCACAGGAACATCATCGAGGCCACATTGTTCACCAGTGGTGCTCAGGGGAGAGGGGGAGTTGGTGTTCATACTATGCATACCATTCATACCATCAGATAACCTCTTTGAGTTCAAGAGACTGCAGTTCCCCCTCAAGGTCTGCTTTGCTATAACAATCAACAAGTCCAGGGGCAGACACTGAAGGTGGCAGGAATTGACTTGAGGGAGGATTGCTTCTTACGTGTGCAGTTTTACGTGGCCTGCTCAAGAGTGAGCTCACCCAGCAGTCTGGTGATCCTAGCACCTGAGGGGAAAACCACCAATGAGGTGTACAAAGAGGTCCTTCAGTAGGAGAAAAAAAAGTTTGTACATATTTTTCACTTTATTTACTGCACTACAATCTTTTCCTTTTAAAATCTCTTCAATAAAGTTACATTTCGAAATTCACATCATCAGTCGATGGCATCAACATGCTTTGCTTTATTCAAACGTCTTTGTGAACCTCGGGCACTATGCTATTATACTGCAAAACCAACTCGGGGGGGAAAAAAACCACCAAAAATGTTACATACCCATCAGTATTATAACTGGATTTAAAGTAGTTAAATACTGTAGCGAATATGGGTACTGTGTGTGTGTGTGTGTAAACAGAAACAAATTTGTTCCTGTAAGTTCATAAAAGCATTTTTAATTTTTTACTAACATCAAGAAACTGAACTATGCCCACCTCAACATTGTTGGACCAACGTAAAATAGACCAACATAAAATAGTGTTATGATAGGTGACAGCCTAACAGGGCAATCCTAAGAACACATTCCTGGGAGTAAGCTGCATTAAATAGACTTGGATTCTGAGTAGACCTGTTTAGAATTGCTCTTTTGGAAGGTTAAACCTGCCCCCCTAATTTTTTAGTTTATACAATTTGTTTTAGAAATTCAGTGGATTGTTGAGTAGGTAGGTCGTGGTGACTGCTAAAAACCCAGTGAACCAAGTACATCATCCTTGGTAGTTATTTAGTACTTCCTGCTCTAAATCTAGCCTGGTCTAGACTTTTGCATTATCAGACTGATTGTGTTTCCATTATACAAGAATCTGCAGTTCACATATGAGTATCTGACTATGGATGGTACCAAACAGTACATCGAAACCTTAAATGTTATGTGCTGTGTTATGGGGCAATCAGAATTGTGACGAGCACAGAATTTAGTGGTTTTGCAATCTGGGCTGTAATCAAACTTCGGGTGTCTTGGCTTCCAAACAAGAATGCCTTTTTTGGTGCTTCCATATGCTGTTGTGTTGTAAGCATCCTCTTTTTAAATCTTCTTCATTCTCAGTATGCTTTTTTCCAAACCGCTTTTACATCTCTTTGGAAATAATGCTACCTAAACATGTTATCACACTGCTTGGAAGGAATGGTTTTTCCTTTGTTTCCTGCCCTGCAAAAACTCCATCCACATCAGCACCATTTTCCCACCATCAGTCCTTCATGGCACCATTTCCCCAACAATTTTTCCTGCTACACCACTGCATCTATGGCTAAACTAACTTCTTATATGCACAACAGACCAACACTGGAATTTCTGGAAAAATGGAGAGATGTCTTTGATTATGTAATTGCAAATTAAGGAAAATTAAGAATAGTTAATGTAGACATAGACTAATTATAAAACTAAGGTTTTAAAAATGTTGAATATAAAATGAGAAGAATAAGGTTGAATACAGAATGTTAAGTATAACATTTTAGGTACAAGTAAATAAAGAGAGGGAGAGGAGTAATATTTTGTAATTTAGTTGTGCTGTTACATATCTTGTCTATTCTTTTCTTCCTCTATACTGTATGTATATATCTAAGCTTTTTATGCACCTTCTGTTGTCTTTTCCCTTTTAAATAACATTTCTTTTTAAAAAAGATAATTGCAATCACACTATAGCGCAATCACGTTATAATAATCTATTGCCATTTATCTATTGCCATTTCACATTTTAGTTCTTCTAAATTCCCAGTTAAATGAAATCTCCAACACTTTTCATTGCAGAATGGTGGAGGCAGGTTTTATTATACAGGTTGCCTAGAAAGGAATGGGGAGGGGAAGCTGCAAGATGGTTGGATTAGGGCAGAAATTCACTGCTCAACCAATTGTTTTCAAAATCCACCACACAATGATTTCTTCTTGTAACAGGTAACACATAGGCACATTGTAGAGGAGGAAATATTCTTATCAATGGTAGCCAAGCAATCTTTTATCGAGAGTGATTAGTACATTTTGCCACTATGGCAAGTTTGGCCTCAAGAGTGATTTACTTTTCCCCATAGGACTGAATGGGACCTTAGGACAGCCGTTCTTGTATATGGTGAATGGTGTATGTCTGTGACACCACAGGGTACTCCTTGCATTGGGTCCAGTGAGAATCAAATCTGCTCTTATGTGTGTAACCCCATCCTGCTTTGCATTTCTTGGTCTTGCTTATAAGCATCTGTGTAGCTCCCTTTTCACACACATTCAGTGTATAATTTGGAAGGTGGTTATTATTGTGTCATGTTGTGTAAACCTTCCACCCACAAGCTGAGCATGAAAGATGGCTTCTCTCGCTTCCTGTGTTTTCTGGCTGTACACAACTGCATTGATTTGATTTAATTAATGCAAGCTTAAACTAGTCACACAAGCCTGCACAACTTATGACCCATCTAACCAAATACAAACTGCCAACCATGTAGTGTGACGTGTGATGTGCTTTGCAGATCCGTCCCCAGTTTTGCAAATGGAGGCAAGCAACAGAAACAACAAGCTGATTGAGCCTTGATAAGAAGACACTGTATACATCCCAATGGATTCACCTGGCTTGGTGGGTCACAACAAGTGGTGGAGGCCTGAAGCATGAAACAGACTCTGAGATGGGATGGCCGTCATCCAAGCATTGCTGGTGCAAAGTCATTTAGATCTCAGCACTAATCTCAAGGTGTGTTATTTATTCAGGTCTCATCATTGCAGTCTGGTGTTACAGTTCTACTCCACAGAGTGTTCAGGGTACTTTTAGTAATGCCTGTCATGAAGAAGGAATAGTTGCAAGTCTCATTCTTCTACAATCCTATGCTTTTTGCGGGGAAGGGCACATTTTTCCTTAGCGATTGAAAAATGAAAAGAAGGCAACGGTATTTGCATTTGTGTTTCATTCTTTTGTTTGGACTGAAGTTATAACAAACATTGTACTTCTTACAACTTGATATGGGTAGTTACTCTGTATGCATAAATGTTCAGAGTAACTATCTACTTACACGTGAAGCGAAGGGATAAGAAGTGATGAGAACATTGATGGATTAATTAACCATCTGCCTTGCCCTGCTCTTAAACAGAAAGAAAGGAGAACGAGGGAAGATCTAATCTGGATCCCAGTTCAATTCCTGGCATGTGGTTTTGGCAGTATAATGAAATTAACAAACTCCTGCTTTGATGAACACAGATTGCAAAGTTACAGTCTAGTTCCTTGTATCTAATGTTATTGCTGGTGTTTGTTAAAATGATGGCAGCTTGCATTAGCTGTAAAGAGTTAAATACAAATACACCAAGGGCGGTAATAGCTAATTTATTTATTGGCTAACCCATTTATCATATATTTAGTAGCTTCTTGTAAGAATGTTGCTTGATGCTATTTACTTTATAGGATTTTTTAAAACAAAAGCTATAAATAGTAAATGTGGAATATGGGTGGAAAGTATAAGGAAAGAAAAGCTGAAGACTATTTACATCTTAAGTGGTTTGTTAAAGCCCTTTTCTCTAGAGTAGTTTTAACTTTTTATGATACACAGCCATAAAGCATTTTCTCAGAGTCTCTATCCAAGTTACCATTAACAGATACAGGTGCATACTTTAAGGTGCATGAAAATGCAATAATAGAAAGGTAATGTGCACACCTGTTTAAAAAACAGCAAACCAGATGCGTGACATACGATCACATGTGTTGCTTTGTCATGTATAGTTTAGGCCACCAACTGCTTGCCTGGACCTCTTCTATCGTGTCCATGAGCAAAAGAGAGAAAAGAACTCATCTATGATTCTATGAACGGGGCATCTATTTTGCATGCAGAAGGCCTTCGTTTCAATTCCTAGCATCTCTAGTTCAAAGGATCAGGTAGTAGGAGACATGAACGACTTCTGCCTGAAGTTCTGGTGAGCTGCTGCCAGTCAGAGTAAACAATTCTGACACTGATGGCCCGACTCAGTGTAAGGCAGCTTCTCATATCTCTTGGGGTCAAAATTAGTGAGCTGATCTGATGATTAACTAATACTCAAAGTACCCATAACTTTGGAGCTGGCAGTACTGGGGGAACCCCTTCCCCCATGCCATTTCTCTAGTCAAGAAAATGCCACACAAAATAACTTTTGTTAAAAATCCCCTGTGCTGCAGTAGTTCTGATATGTATTCTCTCCCCAGCAAAAAACACCAGTGATTGTTTCTAGAACCAAAACAGTTCCAGTTGCACAACTCGTATGTCTTGTGTAGTTTGACAGTTCAGCTGACTGATAACAGTAAGGCCTTGTGATATTTAACTATTTGAACTGATTATTGTCTTAGAGTGATGATGGCTTACCTTACTTATCTGTTAATGACATATTATTGCCCTTCTGACATGTTTCCCAGCCCGCTGGTTAAGATTCTCTTCCCAAACCCTGCTCTCAATGCTTTCCTCTGGGGAGATAAAACAGGAAGCAACCAAAGACAGGGCTTTTTCACTGGTGGCACCACACCTTTGTTATGCCTTTCCTTTTGAGACCTGCATAGTACTTTACTGTTCTTTAGACATCAGGACAAAACCCAGGCTTTTAACCCAGGAATGCCATATTTTAAAGCTGTTTTTATACAGTCCACTTATAAACTGAAGACTGTTTAGATGTTGCCAATTATGTTTTCCAGCTTGTTTTAATAGTGATAATTTTATGGTTGTTTTTAATGATGTATTCTTATGAAGATACTGAAGAAGGGAGCTCTGACTCACAAAAGCTTATACTCTGAAAATCTTGATGGACTCAAGTCCTGCTTTAATATTTTAAGTCCTCTTTAGGAATTTTTGGACAATAACAATGCCCTTGATGGGCTTAGAAAGGTGTAACTCTGTTTGCAGTGACATTTTAATACTGACTTGAAGGCACCACACACACACATCCTAAGAACACTTTCCTGCAAGTAAACCCCACTAACTAAAATGGGGTTTGCTTCCAAGTAAACCGGCTTAGGCTTACTTCCTAACTGTATCATCAACTTGCCAAATACAGCTCTTATATAGCTTTTTTATCTGCATCCATAACAGAGAATTTTTAAAAGAAAATATACTCAAATTTTTGCAATTATATTCATATTAGGAAAATTTACTTAACTCTTAAATTATTTTCAGCTCTGCTACAAACTCCTGTTTGTACTTCCATGGCTCAACTGGTAGGGATGTGCAACCAAAAGATTACTAATGAAAACTTGACACAAACAACAGCCATTTTATAATTTAATAAATAATCCACATCTGTTCAAACTGACAGTATATTCTGGTGCCCTGCTAGCTGGTTTCATTTTCCCAGGCAACAGAAGGCAGGAAAGGCTGGAACAATGAGGGGGGGGAAGAGTGATTCAGCATTGGAGATAAATGCATCACGGAGACATCATCCAGTCGGAAGGGGTCCCATGGGATTAGTCAGATTGGTTTTTGTGCTGAGCATTTCCACTTGATGCCAGTGGTTACACAATATCAAGAGCTTTGATCTTTGCATATATAGGCTTTGTTTAAGATCTAGTGGTGATGTGACTCTAGGTTTCCCTTTTAGTAGGTGATAGCTTGCTGTTTGACTTTGGCCATGAAAACAGTAATTAAGAAGAAGTGGTGATGTGATTTTCCTGTGTCCTCCCTACTAGCAAAGTTGGTATATACCCACAGTGTATTCATTTAATAAGGGCCCTGGAAACTGGGGATTACTTTGCATACCAAACTCACTAGTGACTGATGTGTTTGTGTGAGAGAGATCAAACTAGACTGATTGATTGTGGGGTTTTCTTCTTTTGTACCCAGTCCTCCTCCCTCTCTTTTACTGCTACTAGTTCTAATGTACTTTGTGTCATATTACCCTATTATTTGCACAGAACACATAGTTTAAATATTACTGTGTGAGGGGTTCACTGTTCCTGGCAGTGACTGAATGAGTTACACACACCACATTATCCTCTTCGGTGTGTTTCTCTTTGTGCATCTTTATTGCATTGCTTTGTTATCACTAGCAGGGCACAAGATGTTCGCACAATAGCTCATACTCACTGAGCAATGACAAAGAGAAACAGAGAACAACAGTAGTTTATGAATTATAGCCAGCTTCTACCCTTGTGCCCTTTGTGCCTGTCTACCTGTTTTCCATCATAGTGGGTCCAATCAACAACATTTCTGCTCCCTCTTTAAAGCTCTTTGCCTGTCTTAGGACTCTAAATTTCAGCTCTCTTTATGAGCAAGACTAAGGTCTACTCAGAAGTAAGTCCCATGTTATTCCCTGTTACTTTTGCCCTGTAACTCTGCTTGCCTGTATTGGGAGTGACTCCTGATTGCTAGCTCTGTCCATTCTTCCATGCTGGCTACACTCTAGGGTTGTTTCCCTCTTCTGCAAGTTAGGATAATAGCTTTAAAACAGAGATGCTTTTTCTTATCCACTTGAAATTTGGCAGGAACAATCTCTTGGGTGAAGAGCATAATTACTGAGAATGTCATCCTAATGAGATAGGAAACAAACAATCTACACCCGGAAATGTGTTTTGTCTTTAATGGCCTGTAAAATGGGGACTCTCCTCTCTGCCTGGAACTGGGCATGATTGCAAAACTCTCTAAAATTCCATTCTAATAGGATGAAGAAACAAAGACAAATGCTTGTTTCCCATTGAAACCAATGGAAACATCCAAAAATAATAAATACATTCAAATATACATTCAAATATGAAGATAATAATTGATGAAATAATCCACATCCAGTTCCATTTTTTTTCTTTTGTACACTAAACATATATGTTACTTTGGCATAAAACAAACTGTATAGCTTATTTATATAAGTAATTTTTGATCTGCCTTTCTTCCATCAGGGATCTAAAGTGGATTACAATGAAATTTTTAGATACTGAGAGCTAAGCTACCTGAGATGAATTACACGAGGACACTCAAGTGAAGGGAGACACAACGTTAGCCGGGAAGCGTAGTTTCAATTTCATCTCTCTCTACAGAGCCAGCAAAGATCACTCCTCAGAGGGTTTGTGAATTTCCTCTTTGTTTCCCTGAAGGCTCTGACAATTACTAACAAAACCGCTGAGAAGCAATCTTTCCTGGCTCTGTAGAGAGAGGTGAAATTCAAACTACACTTCCTGGCTAACATCGCATCTCCCTTCACTTGAGCATCCTCGTGTAATTCATCTCATGTAGTTTAGCTCTACATTCGAAGGTTCACTTCCACAAGACAGAGTTCCCAGGGTGTGAGTGGGTGGGAACCCTGGACCCAATCTTGAATGCATGAGGTATTTATTCTCCTCTCTTCTGGATTGGACCACAGCACATGTGCAGAAGGAGCTTTAACTTCTCGTCCTGTTATCCTGAAGAAAAATGACCCATGAAGAGCTATTTGGCCTGCTGCAGAAGACCACATGACCACATGCACTTCCACAGTGGTCCAAATAATTCCTTTCCTGGGGCATTTCTATTTGTGATAACAGGGAGAGGAGGCTGAGGTTCTTTCTATTCCTGCAGCAGTGGTCCAGTCTGGAATGGGAACAACATACACAGAAGAGAGGAGGACATGCACATCATGTATTACTGTGATGAAATTCACCCATTGGATCCAGAGTCCCTACCCTGGGAATTCCATGCCATGAAAATCAGCCCTAATAAAAGCAAACAAGCAAAGAACTACCAGGCCACCAGAACATGGTCATGGTGTCTACATGCATATCATCTTTATGCACATAGGCACCATGGTGGTGATAAGGGAAGTTTGAAAAGAAGCAACATTTCTGATGACAGCCATGCCATAGATGCCATGGTCATGACTGCATATGGGTACGGGGTTGTGTTGCTTGCTCATTCTCACCCCTCATAATGCACGCTGACTTCTACCTAGCTAATTCATCTGTCGAGACAGTAACTGGATGACTTTTATTTCTGAAAAAGTCCTTTAAAACACCACAGTAGGGTTTAATTTGTAATTAAAGACAGTTAGAATCATGTACAAAGGTTATGGTCCCATCTGCTTTGGCTACATTTCAAAAACGGTAATTATATTCTGCTTCCATATTTGCATTTGATCCTTTTGTGTTATCTGGCTTCTGTGTTCTACCTTTGTCTTTACAGTATTTATTGTCATTCTCCTTATCCTTACTAAAAAAGAGATTCTAAAGTACAGTTTTGAAATTCATCTATAGGGATAAAATAATTCTGTATGAAATGGAAGGAAACTAATAGAAAATGTGCTCTATATTCTTATTATGGCTACAGTACTACTTATATCTGATAGTTCCCAAAATAAATGCACAGTTAGTTATCACATAGCTTTGGTGGAGGCCACCTAGTTACTTTTTATGTCAAACGGTAATCTCTTTTTAGGTTTAAAAAAAGATTTTGTTCCATCGAATATCTACTTACGTACTTCTTGTAGAAACATTTTAAAAGGCCACATAAATTTATGGCTCTATACAGGAACATCATGGTTTAATCAGGATGACAAAATGTGACTTACACAGGAAGTATGCTGGGTTTTTTGGATACTTATGTTGACTTTAGTCCCTTGTGAATTAAACCATTTAAAACACGAAATGGAAAAAGTCCTCCTAATCTTCCTTTTGAATGAGCCGTGAAATAGGATCCATGAACTGCCTGAAGTGTGAAGAGGTTAACATGGCTTGGTTCCAAGATCTTTCTATGAGATATTAGGAGATTTATTCTCAGCTGAAAAGCTGTGGAGGAAATGGTCATAATTTTTTTATTTTAAAGAAATGTTTATCTAAAAATACCTCCACATGTTCCCTGAAAAAGACTTAGTAACCAAAGTCCTTCTTTGAAATGTGTTTGAAATACCCAGCGTTTGCAAATGTATTATATATTTGGTTATAAATTACCCCCTACTAATGTAGGGGGAAATGGCAATTTAATTCATTGGGTTTAGTTTGGGTAAAGCATGAGTTATTTCTTTCTCATCCAAGATTAAGAAAGGCTCACGCTAGACCTATGAACCAGTGTCTATAGCAGATTAAGTCCCATTCCTAATAGAAATCCTTTGTTACTACTTTATGACACAGCTGAGCTACAGATTCTACGGTAAATGTTTTGGCCTTGATCCAATAGGCGAATGTATGTATTCAAAAGGGGAGCTGCACGCAGGGCTCCTCAGGACAAAACTCTGATCCAGATTATATCAAAATGTGTTTGGTATTGATACTCTTTGAGTGGGGGGGTGTAAGAAAAAGCAGGCTGGATTCAGCCTTCTGGTTCCTAAAGAGATAATCAGCAGAACAAAACACAGTTTATTGTGTTGTGGGTTGGGTTTTAAGCCTAAATGATTAATTAAATTATCTTTTCATTTCATCTGGCGACAGTGAACACACATGAAAGTGGAATCAGTTCACCCCAGCATACCCCCTTTCATTGAAAGGTGTGTAGGTGTTATTTCCCCCTCTGAAAAAAGCAGAGATAGGATGAGAGAATGGGACAATATGCAAGAACATTTCTACATGCTGCTATTATTTCAATCTCACCTGCGTTTGTTCTTTCCAGAATGTCTTCTGGATATTCTAACTATGTATGTGTTTTTAGAAAACATTTTAAGGATGTTGAGAATGGCAACTATTATACACCTCCATTTCCATTTAGAAATTCAGAACTGCTCTTCCCAGAAGTTTTTGTTTGCACTCAAAAGAATGGGAGCCATTGTCGGTTTGTATTTATCCTGGAATAATAATAATTCATTGACTGACTGATATCACCCTGTGATTTGTTTCTGAGTTCAAACCAGAGAATGAAGGAACTTGGAAAACAAAGACTTTTAACAAATCTTGTGATCTATGTTGATTCACATTTTTTGTGTGTACATGTTGAAAATATCAGGATTTTTACTGTCTGGTATGCAGAGGTATGTTCAATAAAGGTTTGCCATAGTGCCATTTTATTTGCTACACAGTTCCTATATGGAAGGAATAGAGGCATGTTGCATCACAACAACTGCACAGAGAATAACCTCTAAGTGACCTTTAAATGCTTTACTCCAGAGGTCCCCAATGTGGTGCCATTAAGTGTTTTTAGAAAGTGGGTGTGGCCAGGTGGGGCTTTTGCCAAGCACAGCTTCTGATTGACTATTGGAGATTTGATTATCTGTGCAGATTTTTAAGAAACACTGCTTTGACAGAAGCTGCTTCCACAGCACAAGGATCTCCTCTATATGACTGAAGGTAAGTTGTAGCCATCATTTTGTGGCTGGCTCTGCCTCCTGCGGCAGGTATTTGGTAGCAGCCATTTTGTTGCTGTAGTCAACACATTGTATTAGAGCTCCAAATATGTCCACAGGTTCAGAAAGGTTGAGGACCCCGGATTCACTCTGTAAATCAGAGTAACTTCCAATTTCCAGTAGTGGCAAGGTAGTGGTGGTGGTTTTATGTTAAGAAATTTGTGCAAGAGAATATACTGATGCACAGTACTTTTAATACATGCTTTAAGTAAAACAAATTTAAAATATTTTAATAATGTTTTATAGGTATGTCTTTTCATATATCTTGGAGTACAGGGCAATAGAGGCAGTAGCAACATCACACTCAATAGCAGCAGCGAAGACTTAGTAGCTCAGCTCAAGTTCCAGATAGGCACTGTTGCCAACTTTCTTTTTTTAGAATTCCTCTAACTTCAGTAGTTCCCGAAGTACTAGACAACAGAGGAGGGGATGTCCTATTTGCAGACTGAATGCTGGGCTTTGCTAGTTAATTTTTTCTTCTTTTCATTTTATTTATTTTACACATTTTATCAGGAATCTTTCAAATAAGACAAGTAGAAAGATTAAACAAACATAAACACATCTATAACTAAGACAACTTTTTACATTTTATTCTCACAACAACTCTGTGACATAGATTAGGTGAAAGAGAATGACTGGCCCAAGGTCAGCCGAGTTTCCATAACAGAGTGAAGACTTCAACCTGTGTCTTTCAGATCCTAGCCTGACACTCTTACCACTACTGATTGGCAGCTTTCCCTCCTTTCTTCCCCTGGCAGTCTGGTCAAGTTGCAAAAGTTGTGTTCAGGTTGCAAGTCACTCAGCTGAGTTGTGTAATGGCCATTTCTGGGCCCAGCCAAGGTGTGTACGTTGTGTGATGATTGCTGCTGGGCCTAGGTGAATTGTGTGGCATTATGTCATCTGGTAGCCACACCACAGCTAATAACAAATTGCCTGTTGTTTGCTACTGGGCTTGGTCCCAATGAGTCCTACCTCCAAGGCAGGAGGGAGGGGAGCACAGGTGGACTGGAAGACCAAAACAGCCCTGGAAAGGGCACTCTCCTTGCCTTTTACTGTAACCAAGCCTTGATGTCTAGCAGTGCTTCTGATACCTAGCAACTCCCACAATGGCCACAAGAGGCATTCATTCATAACAGTAGAGGTGTTGCTTCTATTATTTGAGAGCAGCTTAACCTCTCCAATGCATTTTTTTCAGATTTTTCTGCAAACTTGGAGCTTTTCTCTAGTTTGTAGAAAGACCTGTCTTTTTTGTCCATAGCCCCAGTGTCCAGATTTAAATATCCACAGATGGGCCCACATTCAGAATTAGGTTATTAAAATAGCATAACAATGATATCACAACTAGACATGGGCACGAACAAAAAAAATGAACATAGTGTTCGTTGTTCGTTGCTATCCATGAACAACGAACAATGAACACTGATGAACATGATCTTGTCACGAACATGTTTTTTGTTCGTTGTTTTTGGGCTCCAGCAGGCTCTCCTCCAGCCATCAAGATCCTGACTGCACCACTCCCAGAAACCCTACCTGAGCAGGCAGCAGAAAATGTACCAATAACAAATAATAGCTTGGCCCCAGAGCCTGGCAGCAGCCCTGGAACCTGGAGAGGTAGATCTCTATCCCACCACACACAAAGAAAATTCAAGCTCCAATGCACTCACCCTGTCTCTCTAACAGCAGCTGTCTCTCCCTGAAAGCCAGAGCTGGGAGCCCCCCTCCCCCCTGGTCTTTTCCTCTTGTAACAAATTTGGAGCTCCAGTCCACACTTGGAAGGAAGACCTGCCTATCAAGCTAAATTGGGCTTAGGTTGGGGTTTCCAGGGCAACAGCAGGAGTTCAGACAGAGTTCAGACAATCCCTGCCTGAGTTGCCATGGGAATTGATTGCAGGAGCCAGACTGTCTGGTTTGATGAACAGCAATGAACAGCAACAAACGAGGCTTGCAACGACCACTTGTTCGTTTAGAATGGGGCCTCATGACCAGCTTGTTCATGAACTGCAGGTTGGGCTGCTCGTGGGTTTTTTTAGTTTGTATTGCTGTTCGTGCCCATCTCTAATCACAACATTGTAAATTCACTATTCATCATAAATTGGATTTACTCTGACACAGAAGATTTACAGTGCAATCCTAAACAGAATTACTCCAGTCTAAGCCCATTGATTTCAATTGGCTTTGACTGGAGTAACTCTTCTTAGGATTGCACTGCTAGCTGTCTAACCAGCATGTGTCAAGAACAGAACTGCAGTTTGGCCCTAATTTTAAGCATTACTTATTCAAAAGTAAATTATGTTGATTACAATGCTGACATGGGGATTAAGATGAAAGTGTTAAGATCCCTAATTCCAGGGACATGGGATAAATAATGTCATCCATATCTTGTGTTGTATATTGTGTACTATGGTAGCCATCTGGCTCAGGGAATTAAATTTCAGGTCACGCTGCAGTTTGATGCAAAATAGAAAATATTTATGCATTTCATTGGGTACCTTGCTTGAAATCTTTAGCTCTCAAGGACAGCTACTGACATGATGGCTTCAGCAATACATTATTTAATGCAGTCTGGTTTTCTTTCCATTACCTGTGCATTGTGTCTTTTAAAAAACAAAAGTACAGAATGTTGTTCCAACACTAATATACTGCCAGAATCAATTAGCAGTAATGGTTGTAACCAGGCCACACATCTATTTCTTTTAAAAAAAGAAAAGAATGTGAATAGCTTTTTTATTTGTAAGACTGTTTTAAGGTGGATTGCTACATAGTGGTTTGAATCTAGTGGAAGAGTTCATGGGAGGAATTGGGAGAACTTTCCCCACTTTCCCCTTGTTCAGGCGTAATGTTTGCTCTGGAACTCCTCTATGAGGTTTGAGACAAAAAAAGAGAGAGAGGTGGTACACATATGTAAGGTTGTGCCACTTTCCACCAATTTCCCTATTAGGACTTGGGAGAGCCCTGAAAAAGGGTGCTGGTATATATCTCAGAAGCTAAGCAGAGTCAGCCTTGGTCAGGGCCGGATCGAGGGGGCTGGGGGGGTAGTCTGCCCCCGATACCACCAAGGAGGGGGCGCCGGGCACAGATGCCCACCGCCGGGAACATGCGGGTTGCCTCCCAGCCCCCCGCACTGCCTTTCACCTGCCCTGCAGGACAGGGAGCAGCCAGCTTGCCGCATGCCCTTGTCCTGCAGGGCAGGCAAAAGGCAGTGCGGGGGGCTGGAAGACCACCCACGCCATTCGCCTGTCCTGCAGGGCAGGCAAATGGCGCGGGCAGCTTCCCAGCCCGCCACGCTGCCTCTGCCAACTCCATGGCACCCGACTTGCCGCGCGGGTGGCACGCTCCGCCCTGCATGATGATGTCACAGACGTGACATCATCATGCAGTGCCAGGAGTGCGCACGCTGTGCACATGCGTGAGGGGCCGGACTTGGGTTGTCCTGGGCACCGGGAACCCTAGATCTAGCCCTGGCCTTGGTTAGTAATTGGATAGGAGACCTCCAACAAAGATGAGGGTTGAAGAGGCAGGCAATGGCAAACCACCTCTGTTAATGTCTTGCCATGAAAACCTTGCCAGGGTTTGCCATAACTCAGCTATGACTTGAGGGTACTCTTCACCACCGCTTACTATAGGGGACTACTGTCATTAAAAAAGCCCTGCTGTTACTACAACTGAATTCAGAATCTTACAAGTAAATCTTTCAATTTTTCCAGCTTTGTAAATCCAAGTCTGGAAAATCCAGGTTCAGAGCTTTATTTTGTTCTCTTGGAAATACCTTGGGTGAACTAAACCTCTTCCCTAGTTGTCTTCCCATTTTCCATACCTATTTGAAATCTCTCACACTTTGAAACTATTGCATAAAATCAAGATCAAACAATAGCTCTTAATGCAGCCTAAATCCTTTTCTACAGCTCCCCATTTTTCCATGGCAATTATCCAAAGACTTACTTTAGGTATGCCAAAGTGCTTATATATGTCCCTGTGGGATTTTCTTTTTTTCCTTTGAAAAGCAGGCGTTGGTGCTATATGACAGCTTCATGTAAAACTCCTCTCAGATTTAGAAGTGGGTTTCATATTGCATGATGAAGTACCCTTCCAGAAATTTAGTTCTAATAAACCAAATTGCACATTTATTTGAATTCTAAACTATATATGCGTGCATTGGAATCTGTAGCCCAGGGCTGGCCATATAAATTAAAATCAACAAAGAGCATTGTGACATATTAAAAACTAACAGTTTTATTATGGTATAAATTTCTGTGGGACAGAATCCATGCTAATATCAGTACTTAGTACTAGCACTGATGGGATTGCCTTTGCATGGAATGCAGAATTCCAGTGTTCTTACTATGTACATGATACATGGAGGGCATTTCTTTTAAAAGAAAGCCCAAGTCAGATCATTACAATTAATAAAACTCCAATCAAAATTTCAAGACATAATAAATCATAATTAAACCAATTACACTGTAGTATTGTTTGTTGAATGTCCCTATTGATTGTATTGACTTATGCTGTGTAATCTGCCTTGAATCTCAGTAAGAAAGGCGGACGACAGACAGACAGACAGACAGACAGACAGACAGACAGACAGACAGACAGACAGACAGACAGACAGACAGACAGATAGATAGATAGATAGATAGATAGATAGATAGATAGATAGATAGATAGATAGATAGATGTCGATTTGTTTTAAAGCACATTCACGAAAGCAGTGATTATTGGCCTGCATGTTCACAAGCTCGTGTCTCTGGGTCACTTGCACATTTGATATGTAACCAATGTGTATAATCTATATTCTATTCCAGTGCGGAATATCCTTGTTGATTCTATGTCTATTTCATATGCTCCCCACTCCCTTCTTCATTGGTTTACAAAACAAAATATAAAGCAATCTCATAAAATCAATGTTATCCATTTAAAACATATCAGTAAGGTATTAAAACCAATAGCCTAATTATAACAGTTTTTCCCTATAAATGCTATGCTGTTGTCTAGTATTTGTATTACATATTTTTCATTTGGAGGGGATAGGATATCTGAGTTCACTGTAATTTTTTGTTTGTTGTTTGAAAGGCCTGTAGGGAATAGTAAACAGCTGTTAGAATATGTGCTGAGCCTACAAATAGTTTTTAGGTTTAACTAAAATATTTATTTTAGAACCGCCCCCCCCCCAAATCTTACGTTATATTACGACTGTGAATAGCATCACAAAAGGCTTATTGACTTCTGCACATTTCTCCTCTCCTCCTCACCTGGACAGTCTATTATTTTGTTTAATTCTCTGCACCATCCCATAGCTGAATCCCAGGTGCCCTCTACCCAGCAAACACAGGCTTTAGCAATTCATTCATCCACTTGTCAATAAACACAGAAGGTTAATGTACCTAACATAACAGGAAACAGTCAGGGGCCTATCTCAACTGGAGACTTTAGCTTGACATTCTCTTTCACAGCAAGCAAATAAACCCTGCTCCTCAGCACATCGGAAAGTCCGGTCCTTATCTAAACACTAACTTCACAATGAAGAATCAGTGTATCTTGATTTGGCTGAACTATATGAACTATTGCTCTGCCAGGAGTAATGATAGTGCTCATTTATTACTAGGTAACTGCATTTGAATATTTGCCAATCCAATTCAAATACATTCTGACCTTTAACCTTTTTAATATGACTAATGTGATGCCTAAGAAACAATGCTGTTTCAACTCAGCTCTATTATGCTGTCACAGAACGATCAACATGTATAAGTGCAAATACGGATTTTGGTGCAAACAGAGACCTAGATGGGACAAAGTGAGTCGTCTTTCTTTTATAAGTGTGCATTTTTAATAAGGTTGCCAACCTCTATGGGACCTGGAGATCTCCTGGAATTACAACTGGTCTCCAGATAACAGAAATCAGTTCCTCTGAAGAAAACGGCTTCTTTGAAGGTAGACTGTATGACTTTATACCCGACAGAGGTCCTTCCCCTCCCCCAAACCTGCCATCCCCTGGGTCCACCCACAAATCTCTAGGAATTTCTTAACCTGCAGTTGGTACCTCTAGTTGTTGAAGTCATGTAAGTTTGTGGCAACAAGGCATCAGAGGAGGCCTGACCTACTGAGTGAAGGTGGAAGGCAAACTAAGAATAGCAGCTGCTAGGTCAAGATAAGAACACACAACCTGGTCAGATCAGGGGGAACTAGCAGCATCTGAAGGAAACTATGCTCATGTGGAAAGCTCTTGAGACCTGTTTACTGACAACAAAGTGAAACTTAAAGGGCACTATTGAGTTTGAGTGAGACTGCGTCTCGGAAAACACTGATGATGTCATATTGCTCTTTAGTAGGGCTACAATTTTTTAACTTGTTTATTTATTTACTTAATTTATACCTTGATTTTCTTCTAAATGGAGGCCAAGGGGCTTACATTGTTTCCCTTTCCTCCATTTTATCCACACAGCAGCTTTGTGAGACAGGTTAAGCTGAGACTATGGGCAGGGCCGGCATGTCCATGGAGGCGGGTCTGGCAGCCGCCTTGAGCGCTGAGACGCCAGAGGGGGTGCTGGAGCTGGGAAGCCGCCTGCGCACCGCCCCAGCCACCTGCCATGCCTGGCCCGCAGCTGCTGCGCCCAGCCCGGAGCGCGTGCTGGCGGCAGCAGCGCAGGGCAGTCTGAGCGGGCAGCCTCCCAACCCTCCCACTCAGTTGTCCCGTGCTGCCGCTGCTGCCTACATACAGCTGTGGGCCAGGCGCAGCAGGCAGCTGGGACAGCATGGGGCAACTGAGCAGGAGGGCTGGGAGGCTGCCCGCTCAGACTGCCCCGTGCTGCCGCCGCCAGCACACACTACCCCTGGCCTCAGGCACCAGAAAGTCTGGCACTGGCCCTGACTATGGGTCTGACCCAAGGTCTCCCAGCAAGCTTCAGACCTAGGTCTATCTTTTTTAACCCTATCAACAATTGCCCAGACTTAAAGTTATAAAGGTATGAATGATGTTTACTAGTTCTGAACTGAAAGGAGGTGTAGCCCTTTACCAGATGGAATAAAGGGAAATTATCAAGCCTAGAAAAGACTATGATTGCTGCTTTTCATTTCTTGATTAAATTTTGAAGCTAAAGTTTGTAGCAGAAAATGGTTCAAGAATATTCACTAGACTATCCAGTTTATAAAACTAAGGCTTAAATGCCTTGCATTAATTCATGGATATGGACTAAGTAACAGTCTATTAAAACCATTTGAACTGAGCTTTTAATGGATTTCTACAAGAGCTTGACATTTTTAGTGAGAAATTCTGGGATAATAGTATTTATTTAGAAAATTTATATGCCGCCTCTCCAGAGACATGCTCTGAATATAACCAATGATGTCATTTTCAAAGAGTCTCCAAAAATACTGTACTCCCAAGTGTATATTTTAGATATCTCTCTATCCTGGTGCAATATTTTTAGAAGAATCTAAGCAAGCTAAAAATCTCTCTGTCTCTCTCTGTCTCTCTCACACACACAGTTTCACCCCCACAGTTGTCACAGAAGCAGGTCAGGAAGGACAGCTAACTATCTACTGAGCTCATTCATAATCAATCACTTGGCAAACTACAAAGCACCGCAAAGCTTGGAGATTAAAATGAAATTATTTACAATGCCAGCTGCCACTTGTCTGAGACTCAGTGGATTCCTTTATAGTTTAATGTCAGGGATGGGGGGAGGGGTAGACTATAGATCATCCCACAACAAGCTGTTGGAGGTAATGCAGTCTATGTCAGTATTTTGGTGTTAAATAAATGCAATAAACGTAGACTCAGTGGGCTGGATGCTGCAGTAAATTTCTATATTACAAGTAGGGCTGAATCCCTCTTTCCAGGGCACATTCACCTCTCATTCTGTTCCTGTGGCTTCCTGTCCCCCAGGAGCAATGTTTTGGGGAACACTTTTGGCTGTCACCAGATGGGGAAGGTGAGAAAGTTTCATTCTGCTCTTTGAGTGATGGCAGGATACAACAATGAGGTAAGACCTGGAAGTGACATAGTGTGTTTTTACCATAGAGTTTCCAACCATTCCTAGAGCTATTCTATGTCACTTCTGGGTTTTACCTGACAGTGATAGCATGACATAGCTGATGTTGCTTGCCCCAGCCCCATTTCCTCCTCCATCCCTCCTGCTAGTTACCTAGTTGTGTACTCAGGGCTAGCCATGTGATGAGGCTGCAGAGCTGCAAATGGCGAGAGTCTTCTGTACAGTTGGATCCTCCCATCACATCTAATGTACCCTTTGCCTCTTGCTCAAGAAAAAAACACAATCAGAATTTTAGTTCATGTTTCAGACTCATCACCATTTCTATACAGGCCTCAAGTTTTTATTTACATGATGATGGGCAGAGCAATGGAGGAGGTAAGAAAACACAGTCCCTACAATTTACTAGCACCACCAAGTACATGAACATTGGTTCTTCCTTCCACTCATTTTCCCCTCTGCATTACCAACAACTAAAACCATCTCTTGGCTTTAAGCAGGACTGGTCTTTCTGTTCATTTGCTGCTAGAGCAAAAGAAGAAGAGGTTTTTGATTAGCTTCTTTCCGATAGTCTGGCAGGAACCAGTACACCAACTTGTATTAATCAATAGACCTGTGGTTGACCACTACAGATTTAGAGGCTATATTAATATTTGCTGCATTAAGGAATGCAAATACCCGGACTTGGAGATCATCCAGTTTTTCAGAAAATATTAGCAACTATGGGTTCCTGCATTGAGTTGATTTGAAACTCTGCAGGGCTCCATGCTTAACTCCAGGACCTCTTGAGTGACCTTGGCAGCAATATGTATATGTAGTGCAGTACATCTCTGGTCCACCAGATATTACCATGTTAATTATATAGTGAAAGGCAGAACTTAGCTCAGTTGCCCTTCCATTAGTGATTTCTTTTAACAAGGACAATTTTTTTGCGATATTCAGTAAAAACATATGGATAGAAACCAAAATAAATCCAAATTCATTGCAATTTGTAATGCATTTGCTATTGTTCTTATTCCAATTTCTTCCTTTTCCAAATTCATTTATACACTCTCAAGTAAACTATGGCTATATCTAATGCCATAGATTTTCAACAGTGTTTATCTTGTAACAAATGCAATCTCAGGAGGCTAGACATTCCTCTGTTCAAGATAGGGAGGAGGACTGCTTAACCCTTCTCCCTCTACTCAAAATTGCATCCTTATGCTGCTTTATCACCTGAGATTAAGCTGCCATTACCTCCATGCACATGTACATGCTAGTCTTTTACTCACAAGTCTGCCTTTCTTTTAAAAAAATAAGGGGGGTTAAGATAACACATGTAATGTAATTTCATGCATTATGCATGAATTATAATAAATATGTGCATTATAAGAAAGATACCTCAATGTTACAACCATGGGGTTTTAAATAAGGACTGTGTTGCATTTTTGCCAATTTAAATATCTTATGTTTTAAGAATTGTTTTAATATTTTTCTACATGCCACAAAGGCAACTCTCCTTCACCTCTGTTATATGCATTGCTAACTGTCCATACTGGTACTTTGAAATAAATTTCATATTACATGCAAATGGATATAGGTTTAAATGTATATTCACCTACATCCACTCTTCCGTCCCAATTTCTCCTTCCCAGAGCAACTTTTTTAAAGAAATGTACTTAGCAGTCATTGCATGCATTACATACACATCATTTGATCCTCTTACTTTTGATTTCCTGGTGTTTACCATGATGCTGAGGACTTTAATAGGATGCTGAACCACGTTTGTGATTCAGTATCATATTAAAGCCTCTACACATGAACATCGGAATGTATGGGTATGTTTGTTTAATTCATTGATGTTCTACAGCAGATGAAACAACATTTGAGAACAATTCATCCTTTCATTGTGGGCAAAACAGAGCAATTGAAATTCTCAAGGAACATTTGCGAAGTATGTTTTCTATGCAGATATATCAAACAGCACTTTTGGTGCAGGAAAAGAAAGGGCTTCCCCTTCTCAGCAGCATGTTTTGATGCTTGGGAACAGCTGGGTGAGGAAGAGTCAATGTAATATAATGGACCTTTACAAAAGGACCAAAACATCTTGGAAGTAATCGCACTCTCGTCAGAATCCAGAATATTTGTATCCAGAATACTGAGTCCAGAATATTTCAAAATCCTAAACTAATATTTGACTTGAATTGGTAGGGATGACTAATTCCTGTCAGAGGAAGATCCTACTGCCAATTCGTCCTAGAACTTTTCTACATTTCCCTTGGGCAGCAGTGGAACCATGTTGACACCCCACTCCTCAGAGGTGAATGGACTAAGTTTTTATCTCATTCATTGTTTACTTTGGCACCCATGGGAAAGGAAACCCCTATAACATCTTCCAATAAACTAAAACAATATGTTGGCCAGAGTTCATTACTGGACATGAGACGTGTATTCTTGTTTGTCAGAGTTGCAGATGTGCACCTGTATCCCAGGGTCTTTTTCTTCCTCAGTAGTCAGCAGTGTATTCTAGAGCATTCCAATGAGGAGTTTCAGGCTAGGGTTCAAGGAAAAGTACTCCTGGATAGCATGATTATGTGTGCAAACAGACAAAGGGGGAAAGTCCTCCTTACATATGGAACCCAGTCCTGTGCAGTCTGGTTCTCATGGCATCTCAGCAGCTGCTTATCTTGTCAGTTGGCAAAGTTAATATCCCAGTCGACCCACCAGTTTCTAGGTTCCTACAGTTGAATCCAGATTTTCCCAAAGCAATTGGAACTCTCACACAAAATAAGATTAGAAATCTTCACCCCATAAAATGATATAGAGCAAACAAGATATAAATGAATGAATAGCAATGCCAAATAGTAGATCATCACTTCTGAGTAGAGGTGGGCACAGACCAGGAAAAACCCACGGGCCCTCAGGCCATGGTCCGTCACATTTCACAGACCATGGACCAGAAACTTTTCATGGACCCAGGCCAGTTTGTGGACCGGTACGTGGGTCTGGGCCCTCCAGTCAGCTGTAGCAAGGGGGATTTAAACTTTAAAGCACTCCTGGCGCCACTTGCAAGTGGTGCCAGGAGCACTTTAACCCCCCCCCCTTGCTCCAGCTGACTGATGGGCCCTACAGTGATCTGGAGCAAGGGAGGATTAAACTTTAAAGCACTCCCAGCGCCGCTGGCAGGTGGCACCTGGAGCGCTTTAACCCCCCCCCCCCCCATGTCTGAATTCATGGATAATGGGACAACAGACTGGCCAAAAATTCATGGGGTCTGTGGAAAATGGGCATCCAACAACCCGCCGGTTTGTGAACATTGAACTGAGCCAGTCTGTGTCAAATTTTGATCTGTTTTCTGGTCCATGCTCACCTCTACTTCTGAGTTCTCTGCTGTTACCTAACAAAAATAACTGGACCATCCTAATATGCAAGATATTGTATTTCTAACAGTCCCAACACCAGTGAGGAATTGGTGAGGGGAGGGTTCATGGGAGAGAAGATGATGATTGGAAGAGAGAGAGTGAAGGCAACAACATTGTAAGGGAAGTTTTGAGGGAAGTGATAGGTAGAAATGAGCAAGTTGATAAAGGCAGGCTCTATATCCCACTACATTTTAGGATCATCATCTACAGTGCTAACATTTTTTTTTATAATATTTTTTATTTTTCAATATCTAACATACAAAACTACTACATACATACATAACCTACAAAACAGTAACTACAAAAGACTACAATAGCACAAGGGATGGGAAGGAAGGGAGAAAAAAGAGAAAGGGAAGGGGGGGGTGGAAAAAAAGGGGAAGGTAACCTACAAACACTAAACACTACGTTTCAATGCTTTCCCTTCATACTGCCACAGTAAAAAAATAGCTTAATAAAATAGTGACGGAGTGGTTGATCATACAAATTACAAATTACAGTTCAAATTAAATCTTTTTCCCTCCCCTGGGCCTCGGGCGCAATTCCCTCTGCGCAGCTACCGCCGGAGCGCTCACTGCCTCCCCCCTCCCTTCAGGCTTCGGATCCTCTTCTTTTTTTTAAAAAAAAAATTTTTTATTGGGTTAGAACATTAATATTTTTACATTACATTACATTCAATTTTCCCCTAATTTTTCGTTTCTAACCCCCTCCCTTTCCCCCCCTTTTGTTGACTTCCAACAGCTTTCCCACCCTCTGTCCCTTTTCCCTTACTTCTATTAACTTCCTCTGTCTAAAACAAATATATATTCTCCATTATATTAAGCAGTACATCTTTAACTCTTTTACTTATTATACATCCAAACTATACTTCTTTAGATAAACAATTTATCCCATTTTCCAGTTTTGAATATTTCTATATATCATAAACCATAAAAATTTCCCACATTTAAATCAAACAATTTGATTTGTTCTCTATATATTAATCATTTCTTCTTTTTATAGTATTTCTATATAACTCATCACATAGTCAATCGTTTTAACTCTTCTATACATTCAGTTTGGTGCATATAAGTCTTATCAAGTAAAAAAAATATTGTTAATTACTCAATCCTCATGTTTAAACCGTTAATTATTCTCTATCAATATTCTATCAATTAACCTTACATATCTATATATATCTCAGTCAATTAATTAATCTAACTGCTTATAAATTCACATTTCTCTTCCTCCCCCGGTAAAGTCACCCCTCTCTTTTATACTTTTATTGTACTTCAGTAGTTCTCAAACTGCCACAGTTTTCCTCCCACCTCCCACTTCTTCTCCAAATATTGTTTCAGCTTCTCCCAGTCTGTGTTAAACTGCCCTGAGTCCAGATCTCTCAGTTTTCTTGTCATCTTATCCATTTCAGCCATATACAGCAATTTGTAGATCCAATCTTCAATAGTTGGCACTTCTTGTACTTTCCATTTCTGCGCATACAAAAGTCTAGCTGCTGCAGTCATATAAAATATCAACGTCCTATGATGGGCTGGAATTCCCTCCATTCCCAAGTTTAGCAGCAGGAGTTCTGGGTTCTTATTTATTTGAAACTGTAAAATTTCACTCATTTCTCTTATTATTTCCCCC
Organism: Eublepharis macularius; assembly: GCF_028583425.1. NCBI lineage: Eukaryota > Metazoa > Chordata > Lepidosauria > Squamata > Eublepharidae > Eublepharis > Eublepharis macularius. The sequence continues at coordinate 146,033,134 of NC_072794.1, read as the reverse complement.
CAGAACTGCCTAGCTACCTCACACGACCACCACATATGATAGAGGGAGCCCTCATGCTTCCTACATTTCCAGCATTTATTAGAAGTGTTCAAGTTCCCTAGCGCAATCTTCTTTGGTGTCATGTACCAACGATAAATCATTTTGAAAATGTTCTCTTTGATGTTAATACATGTCGTTGTCTTCATTGTAGTTTTCCACAGGTATTCCCATGCCTCCATTGTTATTTCTTTATTAAAGTTTATAGCCCATTTCACCATTTGTGTTTTAACTATCTCATCCTCGGTATACCATTTCAACAGTACTTGGTATACCTTGGATATTCTTTTCTTGTCTTCTTTAAGAAGGGTCTGCTCTAGTTCCGAGTTCTCTGTTCGTATGCCCCCTTTTGCAGAGTCCGAATTGTATAAGTCTCTAATCTGTCTGTACTGGAACCAATCATAGTTAGGTGATAGTTCCTCTTGCGTCTTTATTCTAAGTTTAGATACTTCAGTTTTAGTTATTTCTTTGTACGTTAAACATTGTTGTTCATTATCAACAGCTCTCGGATCTATCACCTCGTATGGAACCACCCACAAGGGGGTTCCTTCTTGTAGGTAAATTCTGTACTTCTTCCAGATTGTATATAAACTTCTCCTTACAAAATGATGCAGGAACATCGAGTTGACCTTTACTTTGTCATGCCATAGGTATGCGTGCCATCCAAAAATTTTTTTATATCCCTCTAGGGCTAATAGTTTCTTATTCTTTAATGTCATCCACTCTTTTAACCAAACTAGGCAGATTGCATCATGATAAAGTCTCAGGTTGGGCAGTTGCATTCCGCCTCTTTCCTTTGCATCTTGTAGAACTTTTACTTTCACTCGAGGCTTCTTGCCTGCCCAAACAAAATCTGATATTTTCCTCTGCCATTTTTCAAATTGTTTAGAGTCTCTGATGATTGGTATTGTCTGTAGCAAAAACATTACTCTTGGTAACACATTCATCTTAACTGCTGCAATCCTGCCCAACCATGACAAATTCAGTCTATTCCATTTGATCAAGTCTCTCTCTATCTGAGTCCATAATTTTTCGTAATTGTTCTTGAACAAATCTATATTTTTTGCAGTCAGCTCAACTCCCAAATATTTCACCTTACTAGTTACTTCACAGTCCGTTGTTTCCATTAACAATTGTTGTTTCTGCTTAGTCATGTTTTTGCATAATATCTTAGACTTCTTTTTGTTAATGAAGAAACCTGCCAAGTCACCAAACTCCTTGATCTTATCTATCACTTTTGGCATGTTCTCCAATGGATCTTCTACAATTAACATTATGTCATCTGCAAATGCTCTAACCTTGTATGAATAGTCCTTTATTTTTATTCCTCGTATTTCCTCATCTTGTCGTATTTGTATCATCAAAATCTCCAATACTAAAATGAACAACAATGGAGATAACGGGCAACCTTGTCTTGTTCCTTTACTAATCGTCAATTTCTTGGTCAGTTCATCATTCACTACAATTGCTGCAGTCTGGTCTCTATAAATTTCTTTAATTGCTCTGATGAATCTTTCTCCCAATTGTAGCTTTTCCATAGTGGCAAACAAAAAATCCCAGTTTAAATTGTCAAACGCTTTTTCAGCGTCTACAAAGAAGAAACCAACCTCTTTATCACAGCGCTTGTCATAGTATTCAATAGCATTGATCACTGTCCTTAAATTGTCTCTTATTTGTCTGTCCGGCAAAAAGCCTGCTTGTTCTTCCTCTATGACTTCCGAGAGCCACCCCTTCAGTCTCTCCGCCAATATCTTCGCAAAAATTTTATAATCATTGTTAAGTAATGATATAGGCCTGTAATTTTTCACGTTAGTCAGATCTTGGCCCTCTTTTGGGATCAATGATATATTCGCTTCGCTCCAAGTGTCTGGAATTCTTTGATCCCTGAAAACTCCATTCATCACCTCTTTTAGGAATGGTGCCAGTTCGTTGGCCATTGTCTTATAAAATTTAGCCGTAAGTCCATCTGGCCCCGGCGCCTTTCCTAGATTTGCGGATTGTATTGCCTTACTTATTTCCTCATCAGTTACTTCACTGTTCAACTTATTTCTCCAAGCTTCCGAGATCTCTGGAAGTTTGGTTTTCTCCAAATATGATGCTATTGATTCTTTAGTTACTTCTTTTTTATTATACAGCTTAGCATAGAATTTATAAAAGGCTCTACTAATGGTAGTCTGCTCCAGGTACGTTTTATTTTCTTCACAGATTTTATTTATTATTTTCTTTTCCCTTTTCTTCTTCAATTGCCATGCCAAATATTTCCCAGGTTTATTAGCACCCTCAAACGCTTTTTGATTCAGTCTTTTAAGGTTCCACTCCAATTCTTTATTACTCATTGCTGTTAACTGTTCTTGAAGAATTTTGATTTCCTGATGTATTTTCTTTTTCCCTGGTCTCTTTTTTAACTGTGCTTCTTTGGCCTTTATTTTCTCCTCAATCTCTTGTTTTTTCTCCTCTTTCTTTTTCCTTGCTCTGCCATTTAAGTCCATTAGTATGCCCCTTACAACCGCCTTGTACGCGTCCCAAACTTTACTGGTTGGTACTTCTTTATTCACGTTGTATTGTATAAAAAACTTTGTCTCTCTTCTCAATATTTCCATATTCTCACTTTCCTGTAACAAGTCCTCATTTATTCTCCAGGCTTTCCTTTTTCTCCTTTTTCCAAATTTCCACATAATTGGATTGTGATCTGAGCCTACCATCGGCATTATTTCTACCTCCTTAGTCCATAACGCTAAGTCCTTTGAGGCCCAGATCATATCAATTCTTGATAATGTAAGATGCCTTGCAGAATAAAAAGTAAACTGTTTGGTTTTAGGATATTCTCTCCTCCATACGTCTTCGAGAGTCTCTTGTTGAATCAACTCAAAAAAAAGCTTTGGCAATAGTCCTCTTTTCTTTTGTGCTGTTGTAGTCTTTTTGTCTAGTTCCAAATCTGTCACTCCATTGAAATCTCCAGCAAGAATTATCTGGTCATATACAAGATCATCTAAATGCTTCCTTAAATCCTCAAAGAAGCTTTCCTTTGCACCGTTAGGTGCATAAAGTCCGACTACCAACACTCTCTTTAAATTCCAATTACATTCCACTGCTACAAATCTAGCTTCAACATCTCTCATAACAAATTTTGGCTGCAGCTCCTCTTTTATGTACAACACCACTCCTCTTTTTTTCTTGTTAGAGGCCGCTGCAAATTCTTTGCCCAATTTTCCAGATTTTAAATATTTTACATCCTGTTTTCTAATATGGGTCTCCTGCAAACAAACAATATCACATTTTTGTTTTAGTAGCCAATGAAAAATATTTTTCCTCTTATTCGGTGAGTTTAGTCCATTTACATTCCAAGATAATACTTTACACTCCATATTCATGGTTTTGTTGGTAAGTCTTTTTCATTGTCCTTGATAAATCTCTCCATCTCCCGCTCAGATCTGATGCGTTTTTTTGCCCCTCCAAACTCAAAGGACACTCCTTCCGGTAACTCCCATCTGTATCTGATATTCATGTCCTTCAAAGTCTGAGTTAGCACTCTATATTTTTTCCTGTCCAGTAACACTGATCTGGGCAGTTCCTTCATTATGATAATCGTCTTGCCATCAATCTCCAATGGATCTTGAAATTGTTTTGTCACAATCCTCTCTTTCATATTTCTAGTTGTAAACTGCACAATCACATCCCTTGGTAGTTTCCTCTGGGTTGCAATTCTCGAGTTCACACGGTACGCCACATCTAGGATAGCCACAATTTCCTCCTCCTCCTTCCCCAGGTAATCAGCCAACACCTCAGTCATCTGTTCTTGCGCTGACTTCCCTTCCACTTCTGGCAGACCACGAAAACGAAGCTGCTTCTCCATGTGTTTAGTTTCTGCAACTGACATCCTCCCCTTCACCAGTCTCATCTCTGTTTGTTGCGTGTCTATTAAATTCTCCATCGCGTCTTCTACTGTTTTAACTCTCTGCTGCGTTCCTTGTAATTCACTACTAATCGTTTCCACGCCTTTTTTCACTTCTGACAGCTCCGACTTTACTGTCTGTGTAACTTCTTTGACCTCTTTAATAAGCTCCAATTTCGTGTCCTTAAGTTCTTTCATCATGTCTATAAGTTTTTTGTCCAAATTTTCTATTGCCGATTGCCACTCTTTTTTCGACATCGTGGGGCTTGCTTTAGCTCGCTCCCACGAATCTGCTCTCTTCCTTAGCTCCGTGGCGTATATTTAAACGTTTTCCTTTTTTTCAAATGTCCCAATCTTTGCCAAAATTAATTTTTTTGTATCCAAAATGTCGGGCGTCTTTTCTCTATGGTTTCTCTATGTTATTGTAATCCAAGATGGCCTACTTCCTCTTCCGCTGAAGCCGCGACCCTTCCCCTTTCAAAAATGGCGATTCCCTACTTCCTGTCCGTCGGCAAGGGCCGCTTCCCTCCAGCCACTCTATTGTTGTTACGCACTTCCTGTCTCCCGTCTTCCCACAGCAGGTCTCGCGATGGTGTCTTTTTCCCACAGCTCCAAAACCACAGGTATTCAAAACAATAGTCCGATTTTTGCAATAACTTCTTTAAATTTAGTCTCTTTTAAAATACAACTCCTGCCGAGTCTTCACCTCCTTTTCACTAGTCTGTTGCAGTTTAAAAATCTACTTTCTTTCCACTCTGTTTTTATCAATCTGTCCCGTTTCAAGAGATAGCGATCTTTACCTTCTCTTCAACTTTCTCGGGTTGTAATCGCTGTTTCGATCTTAAATTCTCCTCTCGACTTCCCTCCCCGATCGAAGCTTGGGTATGTAGGTCTTATGCCAGCCGAATTGGCCCCAAAACTGCCGCAGAGATTATAGCCGACCCGTCGCAAGGTGGGACCTCAAGGATCGGGGGGGAGACTCCTTGAGTAGAGCCCCCCCTCGTCCGAGATCTAGCTCACCCTAGGGTCTTGAGCGTTCTTTGCCTGCTCCCCGCCTGAGAGCAGTCGGCCGCGGGTTATTTTCACCCCTCCGGCCGGTTAAAACGGCAGTCCGGTCAGCTCCGCGAATGGAGCTGCGTTAGACCTCCATGAATCCCAAACCGGAAGTCGGATCCTCTTCTTTTTGCTTGGTGTCTGGTCCAAATTCTGGATTTTTATCCACAAAATCCCTTAGCTGATCTTCAGAATTAATCTTGTAAGCTTTATCTTTATAACTAAACCCGATTCCTTCCGGGAGTAGCCATTTGTACTTTATGTCCCGTTCCCTCAAAAGAGCTGCCAACATCTTGTACTTAAATCTTTTCTTCCGCACTAAAAATGGAACGTCCTTCAATATCTTGACTTTATTTCCCAGAAAGTCCAATTCCACATTGTATGAATTATATAGGATACCGTCCCGGACCCTCCTAGATGAAAACTCGATAACAATCTCGCAAGGCAGCTGCCGCTTCGTTGCATATTTTGAAGATGCCCGACGGACTCCCAAAATGGCGCTTTTCACTTCTTCTTTAGTTGCCCTCGCGGGTGTCGCTAAAAGTTCCGAGGCGAGATCCCATAAATCCTCTTTTTCCTCCTCTTTAACATTCTGGAGACGCAAAATGGTTTGTGTTCGCTCCACTTGCAGTCCGATCAGCTGGTTTTCCACCAACTTTAATTCCCTGTTCGTTGCTCTCGTAAGTGACGCACTTTCCCGGGCAGACTTCTCTGCCCCCCCCCCGCTGCTTCTTTAATGGCTTTCACATCGCTTTCAATTAAGCCCACCCTTTGATCTGTTTCATTCAGCTTGTCAACAAAGGGTTTTATGGCTTCCATAACCGCTCTTTTAACCAGTTCTTCAAGCGTCTCGCCCCTCTGCAAGGCCACCGTAACTGACTTGCCAAGAGAAGGACTCTGCTTTCTCGCTGCCATTTTAGGGGGGGGAACTGCCAATCTTCCGAGACTCTATGAGGGGGGAAAAATCCGAGTCTTCTAACCTTCAGACCCCACCACTCCTCACAACGCTTGTAGTAACAGAAGGGATTCGCTTACTTGCAGGCTTTCGCCTAATCTTGCTCCTTGCCGTTTTCCATAGCCCGGCAGCACACTAGGTGCCGCGCTCGTCTGCCGGCCTCCATAGGGACAAACGGGCGATTTACCCCCTGCCTCGATCTGTCAGAGGGCTCTTCCCGCCGCGTCCCGGACTCAGACTCCCTGCCTGAGAGTCTGGGGGCTAACCTTTGCAGATCAGCCGCCCGGCCAGGCAGCTCGGCCGCTTCCTCTCAGACCTGCCGAGAGGAGCGTCCGACATGGCTGCGAAAACGAAAACGAATCTACAGTGCTAACATTTTTTATCATTTAAAGACTGATATAAGACACAATATACATAGTTGTATATAGAATGTAGACATTATTCTTTTTCTGCATGGGTTTCTTTTTCCCATTAAGTTTATTAGATTGTTAGCTGTTGACCCTATGTCTGGGAAGGAAGGTATCTATAGCTCTGATATGCATGCAATTAACTGCCAAAGCCCTGATGAATGATACTTGGTCTGTTTCCAGAGTGTAAGAAGCAAGCTGTGTGTTACCTGTAATGTTGTGACTTGTTTGCATGCTACAGTAATTGATATCAATTACAGATGATCCATGAACTTAGAATTGGTTTGCTTACTTGTTAAGGACCTTGAGTGTGATCTGGTAGCTCTGTCACAGTGGTATAGATTACATGTGTCGTCTGAGTATTTTCAAGGGACATAAATTACAGCAATTAAAATAAGCTAGAGGAGAGAGAGAGATGCATTATTAATTGGTCAAGTCATTAACAGTCTGAAAAGAACCTAAAAGAGATATAATGTCAATACTCAAGCACTAGAAGTGACAGAGTGTGCGCTGCAACCAGTGATAGCATTTGGAGCCTCAAGGCATCAAAGACGTGAGCAATTATGCAGAACTTTATGCCTCTGCGGGTGGAGTTAATATACCAACAATGTATTAAAATGGAATATTTTATTAATTTTAAGGGACAATAATTTTCAAATAACTACTACCAAGGACTGGAATAATATAATTTATGGTCTTTTAGGAACGTCAGCATTCATTCCTAAGAAGATGCAGAAATAACTAGTCCTCTAGTCTGATTATTGCAAGAAGTAAATAGGTATTTGTCTACATTCCCACACCTGTCACCATCAGTACAATATTTCAGAGTATTATGAGCACCTATGTTGCATTTGTGTAGGGATCCCATTCCCCTGATGGAGTTGGAGAATCCTCTGTTCCCAGACTCCACCCACCTCTCATCTAGACAGTGGGGGGAGATGCAGGGAATGGACCCAGGAGCCTTGCATTGTGCTCCAGCACACGCTGGAGAACTTCCTTGTCGTGCCGGGAATGCCATAATTCCTGGTGTGACAAGGAAGTGGAAGCCCCCATGCATGGGAGGGGATGATTTGATAAAAATTGGCTCCCCAATCTAGTGTTGGGGGCTGATTTTTACCAAATCAGTCCCACGTGGGAGCCTTCATTTCCTTGACAGCATGACAAGGAAGTGCTCTGGAGCGCACACACGCTTCATGTTAAGTAAGTCCTCCTGATGTGTGTACCCTCCAACTCCCCTCCCACCCCCCAGTTTGGGCTCCAGGGGACCTGGTACCCATACATTTTTGTCACTTTTCCAACTTGATGTTAATCTCAACTGACCAGTTGACCAAACTATCTGTGCTATATTAAACTCTCATGGCACACTTTGAACAGAATGGTGCGTACAATTTTTTCTGCATAGAGATTATCTCACTGTGCCCAACGTGTTATATATGAAATGGCCCCAACTGAAGTGGGGGACTCTGAAATGTTTGTGTACCATTTACTGTTTTTTACAGGGATTGAAGCAGCAAAGGTGCAAGGAGAGCATTCCTTGAGAGTTAATTCCTGAGTTTTAAAGTGCTTTTGGCCACAGTGCTTTATCTCATTTTTGAAATCATGTAAGGCAACATGTACAAATTGTCCCAGCTTCATCTGAACAGGAATCTGCCTTTCACATGGGAAAATGGGCAAAGATCTCTTGTTATACTAATTCAAGTCTGTAAAGTGGGGTATTTATTGCTGAGTCAGTTTCCCTGGCTCTTTAGAAGACTTTCCCAGCCAGTCCCAAACCCAAAGAACCAGGAATTACAGGACTTCTTTCTTTGCTCTCTTCATCTTTTCCCTCATCTTGAAGGTCTCCTGGAGGACTGGGGATGTGCCACAAGATTGGAGAAGAGCGAATGTTATCCCAAACTTTAAGAAAGGGAAGAAGGATGACCCGGGAAACTACAGTTCAGTCAGTTTGACTTCTGTTGCTGGGAAGATATTAGAGCAGATTTTAAAGGGATCCATCTGTAAGCATCTGAAGGACCGCTTAGTGATCCGAAGAATTCAACATGGTTTGGCCCCAATAGATCTTGTCAGACCAACTTGGTTTCCTTCTTTAATCGAGTGACGAGCTTACTGGATCGTGGGAACTCTGTCAACGAGATTTACCTGGATTTCAGCAAAGCTTTTGATAAGGTTCCCCATGACATTCTAATGGGTAAACTGGAGGACTGCGGACTGCACTATAGGACAGTTTGGTGGATAGGGAACTGGTTAGAGGACTGTACCCAAAGAGTGATGGTCAATGGAATTTCATCAGATTGGAGGGAGGTGTCCAGTGGGGTGCTGCAGGGCTTGGGTTTGGGCTCGCTACTTTTCAATATTTTTATCAATGATCTGGATGAAGAGGTAAATGGGCTACTTATTAAATTTGCTGATGATACCAAATTGGGAGGAGTGGCAATCACCCAAGAAGATAGTTAAAATTCAACAAGACTCTGGAGAAGTGGGCGGTTGTGAACAGGATGCAACATAGATAAGTGCACAGTATTACATCTGGGCCACAAAAATATGAAGCACAAATACTAGATGGGGGTTGGACTAGAAGGTCTGTATGGACCCTTCCAACTTTGTGATTCTGTGATTCTGATTTATTTCCTGGTATTTCCTGCTGTTTGATCTCCTTTTCCTTCCATTTTATTAACTTCATTTATTGTTCGCCTTTCAAGTTACAGTTACAAAAAAAATCCAGTAAAGACCAGAATAATACCAACAGTGAATGATGCAATAAAATTGGATAGCATAATTAAAGAACAGAGACATAATAAAACAATACAATACATCCAATAAACTGGATTTCACAAATCAGAGAACAGTGAAAATAAAAAAAATATACACAAGTAAGGATATAGTATAAAAAGGGAAGAAAACAAAACTGAAATTTTCATAGGCAACTGAAGTTAAAATTATAACCCTGTTGCCTTTACAGAAGGTACCCTTGTAATTGGGTGTAAGTGCATGCTGCAAGTGTATACCAGGCCCAGAGAAATGATTCTTGGACCCAGAAACAATATTTGGACTGGATACAGATTTTCTGAAAACAGAAGCAGGAGGTATAATTTCCACTAATTCCTCCTTCCCGCTGCAGAATCCTGGTTTTCTCCTCATGTCATTCCCAAGGTTCCTACAGGGGCGGATCGAGGGGGGACAGGGGGGTAGTCTGCCCCCGGCATTTCCAGGGAGGGGGCGCCGGGAGCAGCTGGCAGCTGCATGGAGCGCGCGGGAGGCAGTGCAGGCGGCAGTGCGGGCAGCCTCGCAGCCCCCCATGCTGCCTTTTGCCTGCCCCGCAGGACAGGGGGCGGCTGGCTTGCTGCACACCCCCTGTCCTGTGGGGCAGGCAAAAGGCAGCACAGGGGGCTGCGAGGCCACCTGCACCATTCGCCTCCCTCTGTCCTGCGGGGAGGCGAATGGCGTGGGAGGCTTCCCAGTCCCACACGCTGCCTCCGCCGGTGCACCGTGCAGGCCGCACACTCCGCCCTGCGTGATAACATCATCATGCAGCGCCAGGGGCACATGCACGTGGGTCGGACTAGGGTTGCCCTGGGCGCCGGCAACCCTAGATCTGGCCCTGGGTTCCTAGAAATGCCAAGCAGTGGCCTGGCATCCCCAGGAGCTTCTAGGATGGAAAAAAGCATCAGGCAGCATGTCAACATTTTGTCATGGCAGATGATCTAGAAACTCTGTGGTATTACCACAGGGTTTCTAGAACCTCCACTGACATTTGGAGAATGTGATATCAGTGCTTAGTCCAATGCCATTTCTGCTCCCTACTGTTTCTCCCACTGGCCCAAGAGTTTAGTGTGGGTGGGAGGGAGGGCCTGAGCTTATTGGTGGGAGATTGCCCACCTGATGCACACACTTAGCATCCCTACCTGTTCACCAGGAATTGCATGTTGGGGAGATCAGTGGGAGCAGGCAAGAGAGAAAAGATCTATTCCACTAACAGAAGTACCTTCCTATAACAGAAAATTTAATCTGGGTCCAAACTTAGAGCTTAATGGATTTATAAACCAATAACCTTGGGGATTACTTGAGTCCTCTTGAGAAATGTGGCAGTATGCTAGCTGGCTCTTTCCTTGCCAACCTTCTTCCAGTCCATCCAAACATTTGGTTGCTACTGTGACCTACTATTCCCACAGGTGTCCCCCTCCTCCAAGTCTCTCAGTTAAAAAATATATCTCATATTCAGTGTTCATATTCCTTTTTTAAAAGTCAAATATGTTTTACACAGAAAATTATCTAGCCGTCGTACAATCAATGCAAATTCCAGTGATTACCAAATCCATAAATACCTAATTATCCCTGTTCTGATGCAGGAACAGTTAACAGGGAGATTTGTTCATTTCCATACTTCTGCTTCCTGAATTATCCTTTGAGGTATTTTTGTTCTGTATTAGCAGATACCTTGTTTTAAACTGGGAGCTGCACTTGCAATAAAAAAAACCTCTGACTGACAGTTAACCTTTCAGGTGAAATTCTTAATCCAAAAATCCCATTTTCAGGCACAGTGCCACATTTCCACAGCTGCCTTACACTTGTTGCACTCTGAAATCTTGTATTTTAAAAAAATCTAACAATCCTGTCACTTCTCATCAGAAAAGTATGGTTGAAATAATGATAATATAAAGGTAACCATAGTTGGAAGTAAAGGAGCTTTTAAAAAAAAAAACATCAAATTCTTTGTCTTCCTCCTGCACCTTACAATTGTCATTATTCTTTTTGCATCAGGTTGGTTTTATCAAAAAATAAAAAGAAGTCATTCAGTTTTCTCATGTTTTAAGGAGGCCATTTTAGAACAAGAGCAAAGCAATATTGAAGCAACTCTGTCAGCTCATTCTTGGAACAACTAAGCTTTCAGAGAATGATTTACAAACGGTGAATTACATGTGCCAACCGTATGCAGATTTGCAGCAGCCTTCCAGCCTGTGATATTTTGCCAATACTGCCTTTGATGCACAAGTTCCCATCCTTGGTGCCAGCCCATAGAAAGAACAAGATAAAATTTTAATGTGCTGAAGAATGAGGACTTCAGAAAATGCTTTATTCCAGGTACACTCATTTCACTTTTCATCTTTAGTAAGCAGATTTTGCAGGGTTTTGTGTTGTTTCAAAAAACCTGCAAAACTTGTTTGACCAGAGGAGACAACAGAAGAGTGTGTATGTCTCTGTATGTGTGTGTGTCATGGGAAACAAAGCCTTGCTCAAAGCATTCTGTTCAGTTAAGAAAGAAATATTGTCTGTCTCCAGTCTTAGGGTTTCTCAAGGGATACACCAGATCTGATTGGAGTTAGTGGCAAGACTATAAGAACTGGCAGCATCCTGGATTTCAATTTAGCAGCTTAAGAGAGTGGCAGTCGCTGAGATAGGGTTGAAATGATAAGAGACTGGGGAGTTTCTGGATTCCATGGGCAGAGAATGTTAAAAGCGGTAGTGCTGGAAGCTTGAAAATAATATGAAATAACAACAACTGTGCTATATATCACTATTCTAGACAGATTAATGCTGCACTTGGAGCAGCGAGAGGAGTGGCTTACCCAACGCCACTTTCTGAGCTTAGGGCAGTAGCAGGATTCAAACCATCAGAGTGCTGATTCTCATCCCAACAACTTAATCACTATACTACAACTTGTAATATGAATTTTCCCCTGTCCAGAGCTTTCATTTTATTTCAAATGTCATTTTCCTGAAATCAGTACTCAGAGCTCTATTTCAAACTTATGTGACACTTTTGTCTCTGCATAAGTGGGCATTTATCAAGGTAGGCAGATGAGGACAGTAGCTACTAAAGATGTGTGATTCGGGTTCAGGATTTGGGTTTTAATATCCAATTTTACCCGCTTTGGTAAGATTAGGTATTACCGAAGCATGTTCAATATTACCAAAGCAATTTGGTGATACTGAACTTAAGTTTACCAAAGGGCTTTGGAAAGCTTTGGTAAACTTTAGGAGCCACAGCAGCAAGAATCATGGCAGCAAGAATGGGAAATCCAATTCAGGGCTTTCTGGGGCTCCCTGAAACTTGGGGGGCATTTTTGACCGAATTTTATCAAATTTGCTGGAGATCTACTCCTAACTGTTCTCTAATGATCCCTCAAGTTTAATGACAATTGGCTATTTAATGTCCCCCCAAATAAGGTGCCCTCAGCCACCTCCAATCTCCATTATTCCCTAGGGGGGAAACTATGGGAGATATCCAGGGGGGTGGAGGTGGCATTTTGCAAAATAAACCTACAAAGTTTTCAGGGGATATACCCCTGACTGTCCACTAAAGACCCCCAAATTTCATGAAAATTGGATCCTGACAGACCATTTTATAGCCCTCCAAAGAAGGTGCCCCCAGCCACTCCATTTGTTTCTATTATGGGGGGGAATGGACTACCACTGCAGAAACACATGGATCATGGCCCCTCATAGGGTCCAATCTCTCTGAAACTTGGGTGATCTTTAGAGGACAATTAGGATGAGGTCCCCAGCAAATTTGGGTGAATTTTGCTTGCAAAATGTCACCCCAGCCCCATGTTTAGTTCCCTTAGATAGCTCCCTCGGTTAGCTCCTCTAGTTTTCTCCATAGGGAATAATGGAGATTGGAGGTGATAGGGGCACCTTCTTTGGGGGGTATAACATGGCCCCCCAAAGTTCAATCTTCATGAAAGTTGGGTGGTCATGAGAGAACAGTTAGGAGTAGGTCCCCAACAAATTTGGTATTATTGGGTAAAAATACAGGTCCCTGCCCAGGAATATTGTTTCCCTTTGGAAACAATGGCCAAAGCTTACAGAATAATACCAAAGTGGGAAATTGATTCAGGATTCGGGATTTCCCAAATTTCCCCCCCACTTCGGTAATACCGAACTGGGAAACCTGAATCTTTTCCCTGTGCACACCTCTAGTAGCTACTGTTGCCCATGCATAGAAGATTCTTACTTTAACCCTTATTTCTACCCTCATGCTATTTCCCTCATCAGGGACAATAGGTGGGCACACTACAGAGAATATCCTTCCCCCATTCTGGAACTAAATGGAGCCTATGGTGACCATTTTAAATCAGGGAAATTCCATGGTGGAGTCAGCCACCCCTTTCAACTGTTCTGAATCCTCCATGCCTACTTTATAGGGCCAGCCCAGATGACATATCAGGCATTCCAGATATGGTGCTACTTCACCTGATGCAATAAAACTCTCTTGATTGCTAAGATTGTAAATGCCATTGCAAAAACTCCTGGAGCAGTAGTCACCAGCCTCTTCTGTTTCTCCTCATAAGGAGAACCATATCAGTATGGAGCATGGGAAATGAAAACAACTATGCCTAGGTACTGCCCTGCTTTTTGTCACACTTAACCCTGAAATTTTTCCTGCAAGAACCAGTACATGGGAACAAGACCTCTCCACTTTATTTCTCTGCTCACTGTCCTTTAGCAGGCTCTCCTATTCATCCATCACTATGCAGCCCACCTATTACTCCTCTTTCACTTATGCTTCAGGCAGAAAGCAAGAAACAAACAAGGGTAGTGACCGATGCCAGGGGTGCCTGCACAGTTCAAGGAACAGTTTAATTAAGCTTAATGAGACTTCATAAGGCATGGTGTCATGGATGAAGGTTTTAAAACATTGTTTTCCCTTTAAGAATCTCAAAACAGAACTAAGAGTGATTATGTACAGTGTAATGGAGCACTATAGTTTGCCACAACTTTAACAAGCCCACACCCTTCTTCCCCCTCTGTTTACCCAGTACACGCGCTTAAAATCAAACTGGTAAACTATAGTTCATGTTTTTCCTGCAGACCAGGATTTGGACCCTAGTTTGTCAAGAAAGCACAAGGCATGATTTGACTGTCACAGGTGAAATACCCCCTGAAATCCTGCTCCTGGGCATCTCTTCTTTTTGGATTTTGGAGGACATTTGGGTTGCCATATGAGCAATGAGCCAGAAAAGTCATGCTTCACAGGCCAAAGTCCTTTCACTGATGCAAATGTACAGTACCCAATCCAGTGGTTGGTACAGCAACAGAGACCCTGTCTCTCTCTCTCTCTCTCCCACAGCTGCCCCTTTTTCTGGCATCTCAGGTGTTAAATTAGCAGGCTGGGAAATGAAGTCCCCAAGGTGACTAACATTAATGGCAATGGGAAAGGATACAGGTTTGTGGGGAAGAGAAAAAGCTTGTCGTCTTTTTGCTCAGGTATACAGTCTGAGCCATGAAAGAATTTCAGATCTGTAGTATTTAGCTTCACGTAGACACATGAAGACTGGCAGCAGCTTTCCAAGATCTCAAGCAGAGGTCTTTCACATCATTTACTACCTGATTCTTTTACCTGGATGTGCCAGGGACCTTCTGCAGGCCAAGCAGATGCTCTATGTCTGAGTCATAATAACCCATCCCATAACTTCATTTTGAAGCTGATCATTATAAACCTCCTATGCTCATTGTGAGCTTTGCCAGCTACTGGAAATAACTAGCTATCTACTTGCATGTGGAGAAGAAGAACTGGAGCACAAGGCTGTGGATGCCTCAGGCTCCTTCACAAAATGGCAAACCATAGTTTCCCATTATGTCAGAACTATGGCACAGTGTGCATGTGTTCCTGTAAGACAAAGCACGAGAATTCCTAAACAGTTGTTGGTGCATCTCATGAGTACTTGCTATTGATGTTTTCAGGAACTGAGATTTCCAGCTCCTCTTCCCTTTCCCTTGACTGATTTTTTTTCCAACATTGCTTGTGATTAGTTTTTCTGTACACATGCCAAAATGAATATTCTCTGTTGCTTCAGAGAAGCTGAGTGGTGTCAGAGTTCAGTTGCTGTTCTTCTACAAATGCTGCTTGATGCCAAATTGGATTCTTATGAGACTTTAAAAATAAATAAATAAATGAAGTACATACCAAAATCTGAATCAGCATGCCATTGCCCTTGGATTGGGAACATGTGCACAGAAGCTATGAAAGCAGCATCCATACAAAAATAAGCCATTAAAACCAATCTCCTTCTACCTAAAGGCAAATAGAGCTGCTCTCTTTGCATTAAATTTGATTAGTTGTTTGCTAATTAATGTTTGTTTAACTCAGTGGTTTTCAAACTAGGGCACAGTGAAACTTGTGGTTTCTTGGAAGCTTATTAGGACTTCCCTGGAAGATAGTCTCCCACTACCAATCTTTCCCTGAAATGCCAGCTTTAGGAATATTGGCTGAAATGCCAGCTTTAGGAGACCCCAAGAGGTCTAGCCAGCTCTCCATTTGAACCAATTGCACATATTACAATATGCCCCATAATCTTCTATGACAATCACAGATTCCTCAGTAGACATACAGAGCGTTCTCTACAGAGAAGAGCAAAGTCCATGTGGAAAGGACTCCTTGAATGTACACAAACTACTAATACTTTTGGATACTTTAATATTTAATATTTTATACCCGCCAATTTTAATTGTTTTGATATGATGTTTTAATGTTTTTATAATGTTTTTACTGTTTTAAGCTGTCGTTAAACCGCCCTGAGCCAGTCTGACGGGGAGGGCGGTCTAGAAATGTGATTAAATAAATAAATAAATAAATAAACATATATTGTAATGCGAATATTTTAACCTACAAATATACTTTCAAAACAGTGTAGAACCTATTGCTTTCAAGATGTTGTTGAGTTTCAATAAACAGAACCTCAAGGATTTGGATATTGGCTTGGATCTTGAGAACCATCAGTAGAAAGCGCTAACCGTGATCCAGAATTATGCCTACTCTTCCTCTCCCCTACAGCCATTTCTGATCCCTAGATCTCTAGAATAAACTTTTCCAGAATCAGAAATAGCTCTAAGTAGGAGCAGAGATTGGGGAAGATCCTATGATCCATAAATCAGTATAGGTGTCCCCACAATTGCCTGTGAAGGAACTCAAACCACCCTTTTAAAGTGAATGCAAGCCAACAATTTCATTGGCTGCATCTCACCAATTAGGATTCCACATATGCCCAAGGAATCAACAACTAGTACTTCATGTATATTCTTGAAAGCTGAAGAGTTGGAAAGAAATAATTTTGTTTGTCCTCTAGTATTTGGGAGGTGAAATTCTGTATGTTTTAGCAAACAAGGATCCATGAATGCCATGGCTGATATGACCAGTCTCTGAGCTACTCACATGGAGTCTGGTGGTACATGGTGGGAAAAAAAAATTGAAATAATGATGTGGAGGAGTACAATTTGAAATGCATATTTCTTCAAGCATTTTTGCGACTGAGCTGTGATAATGGACACATGCAAACATCTAAACAAAACTAGCCTTCATGAAGAATAACAAGCGCCTGTTTCTTTCATCTCAATAATATGTATAAATCTGATTCCTTTAACTCACCCTTTCTCATATTTTAGCAACCCAAGGACTCCTATTGTTATTTTAAAATTTTTACAGACCCAAACAATATTAATGTTTGTTTACTGATTAAGAAAAAAACTGCACTCATTAAATGTTTTATTTATTTTTATTAGCTCCAAACTTCTGAATTGAACCAGGGTTATTACAAAATTCAGTAGTATCCCTAATATGAAATAGCATCCTCTAAATTCAAACTCATCACCTGTCATGAACTTGACCTCCACAAGTAGCATCTGTGAAACTGGCTCAGTAGGGAAGGCATTAGAAAGATGTGTGGGCATCCTCAGGCTCTGAGGGTTCAGGCTAGAGATGAGCACGAACCAGAAAAAAACAAACCGTGTGGTTCATGGCTCATCGCATTTCACGAACCATGAACTTTCACAAACTTTAATGAACCAGTTTGTTTGGTTCATGAAAATGTCACATCCAGGTCAGCAAATTGTCACTTCTGGGTCTGCAGAAGGTCACTTCCAGGCCAGCAGAAGGTCTGCAGGAAGTCCATCCCCTGTTGCCTAGGAAACTGATTGATCAGCGCCAGGCTGTCTGCAGTGACAAACCAAAAAAAGAACCAAACGAACCAGCCTAAGGTTCGTGGCGGTTCATCAGAAATGGATTCTGACTAACTGCCAGTTCGCGAACCACAAACTGGCCTGGTTCGTCACAAACTTTGGTTCATATTTCAGTTCGTGCCCATCTCTAGTTCAGGCTACAGAGGTGATGGTGCTCACATTGATCCAGAAGCCAAATATTTCTCCCTAAGTCCAAGCCCCCTGAACTGGAACCTCATCAGAAGGCATCTACAATCTGCCCTCAAAATAAACAGCTCACCTGGATGGAATTAATAAATCTATGAGAGTGAAAAGGAGTATGGCAAGGAGTCTACTCGTTTAAGGTGGCCTGATCCAAAGAAATATGTGGAGTTTTTGATGAGCAGTTTGGATTGAGAAATATAAAGATTCACTGTGCCTGGTGGGACCTTTTTGTCACTCTGCAAAGTGGCCAAGTCTCTGCAATTAATGATTCTGACCACTCCCATCCCCTGCTCCTTGAGTAAGTTATTTCACTTCCCTCATCTTTAGGACATCACCACTGCAGTAGGCAGTAACAGTGCTTAGGTAGCAATGCAAACCCCAGTTAGGAATGCAAAGAATATTGCTGCTTTTGTCTCCGGTCTGGTTTTGTTTTGCTGTTTTCAAAGGTGTTTTTAGAATCCTAAGTATGGTATGCTGACAACCATTCCTGTCTATCCCAATGGCTAGTTGCCCAAAATGCAATTAGCTCCCCGCCCTCCTCTGACTACAGGCTGCAGTCCTGTGCATTTCCATGACTGCTTACTCTGTATACTAGAGCAAACATTTTCCTAAAAGATAAGAGGCTCACAAGCTCCCCGCTTCTTAGCCAGAGTATTGTTACAGTCTTCATAGAGTATCTGGACCAGGTTTGAGAAACACAACATTAATTCATTCTATGGAGTATAATTTTTTTTAAAAAATGTACTTAGACTGCACACTCAGACATGGTAGGCCAGGGGTCCCTGTGTGGAGTCCATGGGTGCCATGGTGCCTGCTGACACATTTCCTGGCACTCACTGCAGCCAGCAATGGAGTTTCTGTGTGCATGCATATGTCTGAGAGGGCAGTCCCCACATCTCTTTCTTTTTCCTTGCTGTACTTTAGATTCTGCCACCACCTGACTGTCTTTAGCCTTCTCTTTACCTGCAATTTGTGGCACTGTTGAGACTTGTGTGTATACATGCAGAAAGATGAGGCCCCAAAATCCCAGTCTCCTTTCTCCTGCTTGCACCTAACCTAGCCCAAGCAGAAATTTCTAGCATTGGCATGAACAAAACTGTCAGACGCATAAGGAGGTTCCTTGAACACAGTCAGTTTTCTTAAAAGGGGGAAGATCTTTATTCAGTGCAACCCAGCTTACACTATAGAGCACTCAAACTCAGAGAAAAGAGAGATCACCACACTAAAGGTCTTTGCAGAGCTAAGAAAAGAAAAGGAAATATTTGATGCTCTTCTAACCTTAGAGACATGGGTGCACCTTGGCATCCCTTCCTTTGGGATGGATGCAAGTCTGATGGAATTTAGGGATGTCCCTCTATCCCCTGCTGTTTCCTCCACTTTGAGAGCAACAGGCACCACCTTTCACAAGTCATCCAGATTTTTAACCCTTCCAGCTCCAGAGGGATAAATTTCCTTCCCTCCAGCCTGACATTTGGAAGTGATGCCCTTGTGGGACCTCGAGAATGCCTTTCTCCAATAATGTTGGAACACATGACTCCCAGCTTTATTGTCCAGCTCAGGTTATCCAATAGGGTTGCCAGGTCCCTTGAGTCCCCCAGAGGGAGACTGGGAGCTTGGCACTTAACCTGCACTGGCTTTGGAGTCTTCACTTGCGTGTGTGTGGTCCTGGTGCACGTGATGGTGTCACTTCCAGCAGTGACATCATCGCACAGGGGTCAAATGGCGCCCTTTCCTTGCCAGCGTGAGCTGCTCTCACTGCCACCACTACGGCCCACTCTCGTTGGGCACAAAGAGGTGGTGGCGGTGAGAATGGGTGGTGGAGGCAGCAGCAAGAGTGGGCGGCAGTGGCAGCAAGATTGGACAGTGGTGGTGGTGACAGTGGGCAGTGGCGAGAGCGGGCAGTGGCAGTGAGAGTGGCCCACTCTTGGCGCTGCTGCTGCCACCTGCTCTAGTCGCTGCTGCTGTCACCCACTCTCGCAGCGTGGGAGCACACCCCCCCCCCCCGAGGGTATGCCACGCTGCCCAGGGAGGGGGCACCCCAGGAAGCACACCACCCCACCGGCTAAGTAAGTGGGTGCAAGGTGGAAGAGTGGGATTGGGGGAATGGGAACCCTATTATCCAAATAGTCATCCGTCTTGCCCTTCCTGGCATTTCAGGAAAATGGTTTTCTCCTGGCAGGAGACTCATCTCCGCTCTGGCTCTTTGAATGTTTTATTACCCCACCCCTTTCTTGAGAGTGTTCTTCCCAGATATATTACAACCATATTCATGGCATTTTACACCACTCATTCATACAGCGCCCACCAAGTGTTTTGAGAAAGTGGGTGGGGCTCCTGCCCAGTGTAATATTCTGCAGTTTGTTTCATGTTTTATATTAGTTCTAGGGCACTAGAAGCTGGAGCAGTTCCAGTCCAGGTCTCACTCATGTCTCTGCATAAGCTGGCTAGAGAAATTGCTATGAAGGAATCTGTTAGGCCTTCATAGTAACGCCATGTATATTAAAAAGACCCACAGAATCTTCTTGGATGATTGCAGTATCTTACACCCAGCTGGCTTCTGATTGGCCATTGGAGGTCTGATTGGCTATGCAAATTGCAATAACCACATTTCAGCAGCAGCTGCCACCACAGCATTGGTTTTACTCTTTCTTACTCCTTTCCTCCCAATGTACTTTTTAAAATTACTCATCTTGTACCCTGCCCTTGGGCTTGCTCTGTGAGTGTATATGTGGCTCCGCCTCCTGCAGCAGCAATTTTGTGGTTGGCTCAACCTACCATAATGGCCATTTTGTGTCATCCAAATATTGGCAACAACTCAGCAGTTTCATGCAGGTGTTGAAAAGCATAGGGAACAAGATGGCGCCTCGTTGGACCCCAAAGGCCAAGGGGCTGAGCATAAGTCTCCCAGGAGCACTTTCTGAAACCTATTCTGGTAGGACCAGAATTTATGTTTACCTGCACAGAAAATTCCCTGCAAAAGTAGGAAAGTAACATAACAGAAAGCAGAGTGGGATAGAACTTTTTCCTTTCCAAAACATTTTTTTAAATGTGTGAGAAACATTGCAAAACAGCATGTTACGCACTTGCTGTTGTTCATTTTACTACCTCACTTTTTTTTATAAAAAAGCCTCTTTCTGCTACATGATTATACCAATTGCATATCCTGTCAGACACCAGATTGTCACTGGGAATTCCTCAACTTTGCTTTAAGAGGAGTGCTTATGGTGTTAATTTCAGTGTCATGAATAGACATGTTGCAAAGTGATTATCTTATTGTTCAATGGTAAGATTAAAAAAACATTCTGGGTAGCAGCACTATTTCATGTGTTCTTTTATCTTTATTTTAGAGCCAAGTTTGATTCTCGTAATGGCTGATCCACCCTGGGTTACTTGCTTCAGTCTTGAATGTGGGAATTGTATCAAAAAAATTTTTGCTGTGACAAATACTTTGCAGTTGGTCTCTGCCAAAATGTCTAGCTTTGATCTCCAGATGGAAACATCCAAGTAAACCAGGCCAAATGACATGAATTTCCTCCTGCATACTAGTTCTGGCATAAATAGAGTACTTCGGGCTGGAGCATCTGATAATTAACATCATTGGTGAAGGCTGAACATTTACTAGTCTTACTTTACTTTGAAATGACCAGTGGAATTTTTCTGCTGTAGGTTTCTGTTGTTCTTATGTTTGTCAGTCTGGAAATTTAAAAACAAATCTTCAGGAGACTTGATGAATTGTTGGATGGTAAGCTTAGTAACTGTTTAGAATGTACAATTGAGTGACATGAATGTCCAAACTAAATGCATGGAAAAGGTTAAAGAAGTATGGAATTATGCTATTGTTGTTGTTGTTGTTGTCAGTGTTGTTATTTTATTACACTTGTATTCCACTCTCCCTGAAAACCAGGCTCAGTAAGGATTATTTTACACTTTATTTATACAGTACTAGCAGTTTACATGGTGATTTACAGAGCGACATTTAAAACTACAAGTTCTAGCCCCCAAAAGCTTACTATCTAAAATTCGACAGAGCATGAATAGAGATGGTCACAAACTGAATTATGAACCAAAGTTTGTCATGAACAGGGCCGGTTCGTGGTTCATGAACTAGTGGTTTGTGGGAGCACATTTCTCATGAACCGTGACGAATTTTAGCCTGGTTCGTTTGATTTGCATTTTTGGTTCATTACTGCAGACAGCCTGGCACCGATCAATCAGTTTCCTAGGCAACGGGGGGGGCGGTCTCTGCAGACCTTTTGCTGACCCAGAAGTGATGTTTTCATGAACCGAACAAACTGGTTCGCAAACCAGGGCAAGTTCGTGAAAGTTCATGGTTTGTGGTTCATGAACAGCAATGAACCATGAACCAAATGAACCATCATTTTTTCGATTCATACCGACCTCTAAGCATGAGACAACAGAGAGGAAGATAGGACAAGGGTTAATTTGAAGAAAATAATCGGTTGCCAGTACATGAGCATGGTGTAGTGTTTAGAGTGTTGAACTGGAGTCTGGGAGAGCCAAGTTCAAATCGCATTCTACCATGGAATTTCGCTAGATGATCTTGGCTCAGTTAGTCTCTCTAAGCCTATCCTGGCAGTGGTTGTAAGGATAAAATGAAGGTGGGCAGGAACAATGTTGTAAGCTGCTTTGGATTCCCATTGAGGAGACAAGTGAGGCCTAAATATCCAAATAAATAAATAATGCAAGACTAAGGGGTTTAACTCGAAGGCTTTGTGGAAGAGGTGAAGTTTTAGCTGTGGGTTGAAGGACTTGCCTTGCTATAGAGACAAAAAAAGGAAATAGTAAATGAGAGTTATGTGAGCACATTTTGTGCAAAGAGCAGTCACTTCCGGTAATCTGCCATTTGCGAGTAAAACTCAGTGTGTTCCTAGCCCTTGTGACTATAGAGATAATGCAAAATTCAGAAAAAGTTGGGCATATTAATTCAGCAGATCTTCAGCAAAACTAACTTTCTCTGGTTTGCACTAATTATCTTGAAGCTGGGTACTATGATCTGCCCTGTAAATTAAAATTGTAGAATGATTTCAGATTTCGATATTTGCAGTCTTGGAAGGGGGCTCTCCACATTATGATAGTTTTGTGTAGCTGAAGGATTATTCTTTTGCAGCTAGCTGGAAGTGGAAATGAATGCCCAACTACTCTCAAAGCAATGGGGGAAGTATGTTTGATAGTTAAAATATTTTAAGTACTCCCTACACACTCAAAGAAAAGTTGTGAAAATATATCTTGCCTGCCCTTGCTTCCTCCCTGCCTCCTTTGCCGTGGCAGGGCAAACTCAGGCTTCGACTCCACTGCCTGCAGCCCGCACAAACTTTGGTCTACTACCCCTTGTCTGTACTCAGCTAGGTACCTCTTAAGATGCCTGAGCTCTTATCTGGCTAGAGTTTTCAGTGCAGGCCATGCACCTAGCCCAGCTCATTTGCTTTAGACAGATGGGAACCATAATCCTCATTCTACAGACTTTCTCTCTTCATTAGAGAAAAAGGCTGCAATCTTATGTTTACTTGGCTGGGGCTGAGCTGCTTTTAACATGTCATTTACTTCTGAGTAGGCATGCAAAAGATGGCCAGTAAAGAAAGCTGATAGAAATAAAATCGATTAATTCAAAATGTGGTCTTGGAGGAGAGTGTTTGTGGATACCATGGACAGACAAAAATCAAATAAGCAGGTACTAAATTAAATCAAACCCAACTTCTCCCTAGAAACTAAAATGACTAAGCTGAGTAGAGCTGCCAGTCCCCAGATGGGGGTGGGGGATTTTCCATTCCCAGCCTCTGCCCCCCCACCCTGCTGCCACTCACCTGGCCAGTGAGAGGAAAAGACCCGGGAACAGGCCCAGGGGGCAAAAAACCTCCTGGGTCAGCATGCAGCAGTCATGCTCCTGCTGGGTGCGATGCTGCCACTTCCTCAAGTGACATCATTATGCCCGGTGTCAGGCATTCTCCCACACCCCTGTGAAGAGTGGAGCTCATGTGTGTTTTGCACACAGACTAAGAGGTTGCCCCCAGGCAGGGCTTTTTTTCAGCTGGAACGTGGTGGAATGGAGTTCCGGAACCTCTTGAAAATGGTCACATGGCTGGTGGCCCCGCCCCCTGATCTCCAGACAGAGGAGATGGAGCAGCGCGGAGGGCAATCTAAACTCCCCTCTGTCTGGAGATCAGGGGGCAGGGCCACCAGCCATGTGACCATTTTCTCTGAGGGCAACCCACTGAGTTCCACCACCTCTTTTCCCAGAAAAAAAGCCCTGCCCGCAGGTAAGTGTCAGGTTCCCTCCCCTCAACTGACATCCCTAAAGCCAGGGCCGGATCTAGGGTTGCCAGCACAGCTTGATGATGTCATTTTGGTGACATCATCATGCGGGGCACCAGAGGCAGCGTGCGGGGCTGGAAAGCTTCTCCGCAGACGAATGGCACGGGAGGCCCCCCGCGCTGCCTTTCGCCTGCCCCGTGGGACAGGGGGTGCGTGGCAAGCCGGCCGCCCCCTGTCCCGCGGGGCAGGCGAAAGGCAGCACGGGGGGCTGCGAGGCTGCCCATGCTGCCACCTGCATGCTCCGGCAGCTGGCAGCTGCTCCCGCCACCCCCTCTCTGGCGGCACCGGGGGCAGACTACCCCCCTGCCCCCTGCCTAAAGCTGTAGTTATTATACTTGGTCACATCACAAGAAAACACTCACTGGAAAAGATGATAATTCTGGGAAAAGTGGAAAACAGTAGGAAAAGAGGAAGACCCAAAATGAGATGGCTTGACTCATTAAAGGAAACCCCAGCCTTCAATTTCAAGGCCTGAGCAAGGCTGTTGGAGGTCATTAATTGACAGGATTGTCATAAGTTGGAAGTGACTTGACAGCATGATACATACAGAATTGCATGAAAATTCTCTTACATTTAACTAAATAAATGTTCCAAGTTTATGCTTCCCTATCTATCCTTAGGGTATTTCATTAATAATTTCTGTTTTGTTTGGCATTCCCTCACTGATTCTTCTTCCCATTCATGTGTCTGTATGCTTTGTTTTAGTTGCTTATATATTTGTTTTATATATATTGGTTTTATATTGCTCATATATATTTGTTTTAATGTTTTATATTGTTAACCATCTTGGGTACCCTACGGTGGCTGGGAAGTTGGCTCTTTAAAATGTTTTAAATAAAATAAATTTCTGGTAGTGGAATCCCATCATTTACTGAAAATAATAATTTTTGAGATTTCATATGTGCAAGCAAAACAAAAACAAAGGAATTATATTGTTATGTTTTCACCCCTCTATCCATAAATTGGGCTTCCAATTAAACATTTTCTGGCTGTTTAAACATAATGTGTAGGAATCATGCATTCTTATAAAGGGAATGGGGTGGTGGTAAAATGGAAATGTTCAGTATTGTTCAGGAAGGCTCATTTCATAAAACTGTAGTATTTAGGAATGCTCCCATGCTTTTATCATGCCACAAAATGTGTGGAACAGAGTTCTTTAGGAGAGCTTTTTTATATTGGCAATCGAGTGGTAATAAAAAGCAAAATGTTCAGTAAAACAATTATTCAGGAGGGCACTTCCAATGCAAGAAATAGGAATGTAGTTTTAATGTCTGAAAATTAGACCACTTTCCCCCTTTGTATTGTTTACTGGATGTGTTGTAATTTTTTAATATCAGAATTCTCTAATTTTATAATCCAGTTTCATTGCACTGTTTGTTGAATGCATTATACAAGTCTTCATTGCACTGTTTCAAATTCTGTAATCTGCTTTGAGAGTCTCAACTAGAAAGGCAGATAAGGAGGAAGGAAGCAAACAAATAAATAAATGCTTCAGGATATTTTAATATAATGCCAACAATGCTAGCAATGCAAACACTCTTCCTGCAAGGTGAATCAGTATCACTTAGGGTTGGGAACCTTAAGTGCCTGGTAACTGGCAGGAGATGTGGGAAGCAGGGACTTCCAGATTGTGGGGGTTGATTGGTGTCCCTGGCACAATGACGTCACTTCCAGCACATCATGAAAGTGATGTCATTACAGGGTGTTGATACTCTAGTATTTGCTCAGAATTCTGTGGTTTAACTGTAGAGTTTGGGGCAAATGCTAGAGTGTCACCTGGTGTGATGTTGATTCTTCCAGATCATCCTGGAAGCAACGTGACCACCCCAGAGTTGCCAATGCTCCCCCATTTTTTCTGGGTATTTTCCCCCATCAGCCAACTGAGTGGCATGGGCAACAGGGGCTGAGTGCAGAAGATCCTTCTTTGCCAAAGGGAAGCTAGCAATCCTAGTACCACTCTTATCCATCCACACGTGGAAGGATAATGCTGTGATTGAATTTAATGCCAAAAATGTTATCACAGTCCAATTCTGATACAGAGCCAGAAGAAAAACTAAAAACAATGGACTGCTACTGTTTGACTGTGAAGGCCACCTGGATTTCCCACAATGGCATGATTGAACTGTGGTAAATCTAGGCAAATGGGCTAATGTGGATTATAATCTGCAATCTGTTGAAAATCAGCAATACTGCAGCTCTTGCTCTGCCCATTTTTTGGAAGGACTGTTGTAAGAAGTAGCTTGTTGTACTTCCCAGAATACCACAGATGTGTTTTCTGAAAGCTGTCATACCGATTCCTGTAAATGTCACTCTTCTGGTCAAGCATTTTCACTGCTGAGCATTAAACTGTAAACTGAGATCTCAGATTATCATAACTGAACTGTGCTAAGAATTGTCACTTTGAGTCTGATGCTGGAAAAAATGTATCTAAAAATTCTGCGGTATGGTGCAAAATCCTGTTAATTTTGTGAATTAAATATGCCTATTTAACTATGGCCAGTCATCTTATCATATCTTCCCAACACAATTGCTATTGTTCAACATGTAAGTCCTGAAGCAAGCAATTTTGGGATGCTTGATTACTAAGTCACATGTTGATCAAGGCCTCAATTGCCAGACAAGTGCTGTAGTACAGGCCTTGACCAACTTTCTTGAGATGTAGGAGCCAGCTCTAAACTTCTTTACTCTTCCCTATGACCAGTGCTTTTTTTCTGGGGGGATGCAGGGGTACGCATACCCCTAAACATTTTGTGAATCTAACAGGAGAAAGTAAAAAATTTTAAATGTTGGAATTCCTGCTAAACCAACTCCAAACGTATTATGGATATTTATGTGATTTGTTAAGTTTTATGTAGCGTATGTTGGCAACAAAGATGTTTAGTTATATTTAAACTCACTAGGAGCGCTGTTCGTCTTACAAAAAATGGAACATCTTTGAGCATCGAAC
Source organism: Eublepharis macularius (assembly GCF_028583425.1). NCBI lineage: Eukaryota > Metazoa > Chordata > Lepidosauria > Squamata > Eublepharidae > Eublepharis > Eublepharis macularius. The sequence goes on along the minus strand of NC_072794.1, from coordinate 146,006,378 downwards.
ACGCCACTGAGATCACTGGCATAATCGGTGATCGTTAGGGTGCAGACAAATACAAACAAGTCTTCTCTAAGCCACTTGGAGATCAGGTAGTTGGAATCTAGCATGGTGATTGGTCAGTCTTGTTGCTACCCCAGATGGCGGCGACCAATTTGTATATTTGTGTACATTTTGCGCAATGAATGCAAAGAGTTTTTCTATACCGAAACTCTTTGGTTGTGCGCACGTATCACTATAGAGGGGCTTGGTTGGCAATATTGATACCCATAATTCTCATCACCGACGGTCTGATGTCATTTCCTTTCATGGTGTTTCCTGAGTCTCAGATGGAAGCGAGTGTTTAATCTGTGAAGTAGTGTGGTGTTTTACTGATGAAAGTTTGACCTATAACTTCATTGAGTGGCACAGTGAGCTGTGTAATATGAGGTAATGCATGTTCTTGGTAATTTTGTCCATTGACTGCATTTATTTTTTCCGATTTGAACTATAAAATGGTGATTTTCTTGAGTCAAACTGAGAGTACCCCTAATTTTTTTTTTTAAAAAAGCACTGCCTATGACCAGGTCCTACCCCATAGAATCATGATTTAAAAATGCAATGAGTGAGCATTGAGTTTCTTTGCTATACTTCATCCCTGGGTTTCAGACTTTGAGGAAACTCGATACATTTTCAAGGTCTTAAAATCAGATTTGGGATACACAAACGCCACAAATTGGCATTCATTTAAGCAACTGACCCCGTCACAAAGAACATTTATTTATTTGCTCCAAGGAGACATGGAAAAGCCCAAGAAGGCATGTTTGTCTCACAGATAAGGCTTACAACATAGAATCATAGAATCATAGGGTTGGAATGGATCTCTGGGGTCATCTAGTCCAACCCCCTGCACAATGCAGGAAATTTACAACTACCTCACCTCCCCACACCCCTAGTGGCCCTTACTGCATGCCTAGAAGATGGAAAAACACTGCCAGGATCCCTAGCCAAACTGGCCAGGGGGAAATTGCTTCCAAACCCCCAGGTGGCGATCAGCCTTACCCTGGGCATGTAAGAAGGAGCCGCAAGAACTCAGCACTGATATAACCCTTCCTGCCCTCCATCTCATGATCTGCCTAGGTTCACAGAATCAGCACAGCTGTCAGATGGCCATCTAGCCTCTTCTTTAAAACCTCCAAAGAAGGAGAGCCCACCACTACCTCCCATGGAAGCCTTTTCCACTGAGGGACCACTCTAACTGTCATGAAGTTCTTCCTAATGTTTAACCAAAAACTCTTTTGATTTAATTTCAATCCATTGGTTCGGGTCTGACCTTCTGGAGCACCAGAAAACAACCCCACACCATCCTCTATATGACAGCCCTGCAAGTACTTGAAGATGGTTATCGTATTTCCTTCTCCCCAGATTTTCTCCTCCCCAGATGGTAAGCAAGCATCCTTGTATGGGGACAGTTCATATCCAAGACTGCTTCAAATGTGGCCAAAGGGCTGGCTTGGCATCCAAGGGCTCCCTTGTCTCTGTTTCCTTTTCCTGGCTAACAGCCACAAGGCCATCAAGTTCTAAAAAAGATGGAAACAAATGAAACCAAGCTGCACTGCTAAATCTCTGGTGAATGGACTCTGCAGCCTTCTCCTTGCCTCACTGTACTTCCATGCCTATAATGCACCACATCCCCAGGTTCCATTTCCCTACTCCAAAGGTGGAGGGAGCCTAGTATATGCTGCACATGAGCAAAGCCCAGCTGTACCTCTATATGACCATAAGCTAAGGAAGAATCACTAAACACCAGTCTCAGAAGGACTCGAGGATGTACAACAGGTGGACAGTGCCTGTAAATCCAGCCCCTGTTTACACCAACCAGTAGTAACAGCATCAGCATTCAGCATAGAATATTCTGGCTGTAGCTGCCTTGGTTCTCCCAGCTAGCACCCATAATTTGCCCCCCTCCTGACCTGAGGCACTGTGTGATTCTGAGGAGAAATTGCTGCTTCAGAGCTGAGGCAGAAACTTGGCAGTCATGATAGTATCTGCAGCATCTCAGCCAGCTCCAGTGGGCTTCTCCCACAAGACATGGCCCTCCCATTAAAGGTAGCTTAGAAGCTGCAATTGCTATGGTGACCTCAGCACCTCAGTCTCACCTGGGACGTGACAATTTCCATGAGGCTGAAGTATTGCCTTCCCATAGCATCGGGGGGGGGGGGGAGATATACAAGGCAGTACACTGAAATTTTTCATTGCTGTGGTGTTCTGACATCTGGGATTTGTTAAGCCTTGTCATAACTATTATTTATTTTACTAGACATTTTACTCAATTATATTTCTGGCTTTCTTGTCAGAAGGCTATGGTTTATTTGCTAGTTGGTAATGACAATTAGTCTCTCAAATTCTCCAGTAACTATCCACCAGTAACTTATAAGCAAGCTGTGACTCACGAAAGCTCATACCCCACCACAAATTTTGTTAGTCTTATAGGTGCTACTGGACTCTTGCTCTTTTCCACTGCTACTGATAGACTAACATGGCTACTCATCTTGATCCACCAGTAACTTGTCAGCATTATCTTTTATCGTTGGGGTTCACATTGGAGCTTGAGATGGAAACATGTACTTTCCTAGTATGGGAAATCTGGCAGGAGGCAAGAAGTTAGGAACCCTTGCCACACCTGCTGATTTTCTGAGTAAATGCTTCATTGACATGAAGATTTTCCCCTGTTGAAGTAAAAAAAATGTCTTTGGAGGGGCATTCACTGTGGAGAATTCTTTAACTATATACAATTGGCTAAACACCTGTCTCTGCTGCTATTTTTCATGTTACTTACACATTACCCATGTTTGTCATAGGAGACTGGCTGTTAATTTGGCAGTCAAGCTTCTGAACTGAGAACCAGCAAAGAAGACATCCACACCTTGTGAAATAGCTTTTTGTTTTATAGACTTGGACTTTAATCGGTCACCTGAACACTCTTATGACAAGTGGCAGAGCCTTTGCCATCTTCTCTGTGAATCATCTTATTCCTGTGCTACAAGTGGCACTCCATTTCTTCTGTTAGTTACAGGCTCCAAATTACTGGGAGTTTATTTTTTCTTTCATTAACATGTAATTGTTCTAGTTTTAAATTTGCAATGGTAAATTCTACAAATATGCTAATAGTGGAATTTTATATGCTAAGTTATAAATGATGCATTTTGTGTTGTTCAGTTGGTAAGGAGAAGTAGTTTAGGCTCAATAAAAAAGAAAGTATCGTCTATATTTCAATTTCCCCTCCTCAAAAAAAATAATCATTCTTTTTTTAAAATTTCTGGAAATTTTGCATCTCTACTTATAATACAGATCAGCATGACCCCAACTGGAAGATGGGGTCTTGAATTTCTTGACTGGATGGTAACAAACTCAGTGGTTTAAATCTAGGTCTTTTCCAATAAAATATAATAATAATAATAATAACAACAACAACTACTACTACATTCAATTTATATACTGCCCTTCAGGACAACTTAATGCCCACTCAGAGCGGTTTACAAAGTATATCTTTGAAACCCTCTGATCTTGTCAGAAGCGGAAGCAGCAATCACCCATTGGGAAGGGTCGTGGTGGTTCCAGAGAGGGCAAGGTTCAAAGAGGGACGGGGAGCTTGACAGGGAGAGGAGGACAAAGAGGACCCCAACATCCACCATGTTGGATTGTGCAGACTGCTCCGGCAGAGGCTTGTCTGCCCCTCCTGTGTCACAGTGGAGGCTGTCGCCAGCATCACTGACCTTCCTGCCTTCACGGAAAGGATGGGATGGACAGGACAAGAGAGGTTGTTGGGAGGTGTCAGAGTGGTTCCAGAGAGGGAGAGGTTGGAAGAGGGACTGGGTACTTGTCAGGGAGAGGAAGGTCCGTGCCTTCGCGGAAAGGATGGGAGTCATGGGACCCATTCCCCCCATGCACAGAGGGGACAGCAGTATGGGAACCTTGCATAGGGGGCTACGTGCTGTGCAACCATATTTGCAACAGCTCTTGAGCTGTTGCACATGTCCAAAAGCAGCAGCAGCAGCAACCACTCACCTTCCTGCCTTCACGGAAAGGTGGGTGGGAGGGACCCATTCCCCCAGGCTCAGAGGGGACAGCAGGTGCCCATGGATAGAGGGCACCATGCAGCACAACCGTATTGGCAGAAGCTTTTGAGCTGTTCCCTGTGCCCGCAAGCTGCTGCAGCTGGCATCACATACCTTCCTGCCTTCACGGAAAGGAAGAGATGGGCAGGACAAGTTGTGGGGAACGGTCGTTGTGGTTCCATCCAGAGAGGGCGAGGTTGAAAGAGGGACCATCCAGGAACTTGTCAGGGAGAGGAGGACAAAGGGTTACCAGCCGTGGAAGAATCCCCAAGAACTGAGGGGGCTAGAGCCCACTGCAGAGGAAATTTGCCTACGACCACAGTAGACTAGGGTGGCTCAGAGCCCAGGTAGGTTTCCAGTCCTGAAAAACACCAGGCTAACAAAACATTCTATACCTGACAATAGCCCTGCAGAGAAGATTAGCACATCAAGCACCAATCCATATGCAAAAGAACCTCCTCAGGATACAGTGAAGCCTCCCTCCATTAGCATTCCATACCCTGGGAAACTCTTACAGGATGACTCAGCCCAACCCCAACCCTCCTGAGTAGATATAAATGACCTGCCAACATCTTTTCCACATTGTGACACTGAGAGATCTCTGTCTTTTGGTGCTACACCTCTGAAGATGCCAGCCACAGCTGCTGGCGAAACATCAGGAACTACAATGCCAAGACCACGGCTATACAGCCCAGAAAATCCACAACAACCATCGATCTCTTTTAGGTTTTCAAAGATTTGGGGGTAAAATGTTCTGTGCTTTGGGTTACTCTATGCCAGCACTGCACATATGCCATGTTGGATTTCCTTTAGCTTTCTTTTATCTTTTGCTCCCCCCACCCTGGTTAATGCCTTAGTGGGAGGTGGTGTAGTATAGCCCAATCTCAGAAGCTAAGCAGGATCAGTACTTGGATGAGTGATCACTCTGATGAGGAAGGCAATGGCAAACCACCTCTGCTTCTCACTTATCTTGAAAGCCCCAGCAAGGGTTGCCATAAGTCAATTGTGACTTGATGGTGCTTTACACACACATACAATGCCTTAGTGCTGGGCACCTTTGGTCGTCGTAACGTCACAATGTAATACTATTGGGTATACATGGAAATTTAAAAAAAATAGTGGTGGTGATGTGATGGCACTGGTGATGCCTACAGTGATGCCAATAATAACGTCCACACCTCACCACATAACCCTCTTTATTTCACGATGATGCATACAAAAAAAGACAGATCCCACATTGGGATTAAAAGCAGTGAGCAGAAAGGTAGGTGACCAATACGTATCTGATCCTTGAAGAGCGAACACTCAAAAAAAAGAGGAGTAAATCTCCTATATGGAACAGACTTTACACAGGTGTCAGTCATTCTCCCTCTTCTCTTTATTTCCTTTTCTTGATTTCCTTACACAAAGGACATTCTGCAGTGTTTATTTACATATTCATTTATTTAAGGGGATTTATATGCCACTGCTGATCAGCAACCTGTAATTTTTAAATCACTTTTACTGAGTTTCCAGTTGCAATCAATGCATTTTAATTTGGTCTGTGTGGTACATGCAAAAGTACAGATTTTCAGAAAAATGACACTGCAGCTCAAAAACATTCACAATTCAAAAACCTTCTACAACATCCCCTCTCCTCAGGCTGCTGAATATTCACAGAAACATAGAATGAAGAAGCAACATGTAGTATGGCATGTTGCTTGTATAGGACAGTTGCTTAGTTGAGAGGTCTACTTGTATTCTCTTCCATGAACAGGGAAAAAATTATTTTTTTTCTGTGAACAGAAAGGAAAGGGATAATTTCATATGGGTTTGCTTCTTTGGCACTACACCGCTCGTGCAAGCAGATAACAGTTATACGTGCAGTTATCTGATTTCCTGTTTATGGAAGGGATGTTTACTGAGATTTTGCAGTTCTAACCTTATATTTCTTATCTGAGCTGTTATCTGCAACAGTCAGCCAACTGGGATTTCATATCAAACTTCTCTAAAGTGAATGCTTGAACGATAGTCCGATAGCCATTTGATTTTAGGGTGCGTTTTTTGCTCTCTGGCTGGAATCACAGGGTGGGGGGTAGAGAAGGTACATTCTGTTCCACTTGATCCCAATAGTCTGCCACTCCTGTGCCTAGAAAGTTGTGCACGTTTCTTTTAGCAAAAGTTTTGAACTTACAGCATCAGTTTCACTGTTCCGAGAAATGTTTTCAAACTAAGCAAACTTCCTGCTTCATACTTTGTGATGCCCAAGGGGGGTATCCACTTTAATTTGCAGTTTATTGTAATCTCAGCTCTTTGTTAATGCCATTTCATCATAACTCAGTGCATCATCTGGCAGCTATTTTTTTCCCAAGCTTTGCAACACCCCCTACACACAACACCCGTGGCATGTCACCTTTGATTAAGCATTCACAAAGCCCTTTCCTCAGCTGCTAAAGGGTAAAAGTCAAAAATCAATAATGTGCTAGTCCTCCCTGAGTGCAGTAGCAGTCAGAGGTAAATGAATGATTAAACATGATGAATAACGGTGTAATGGAAGACGCAAAGTAGGGGAAAGTGCTCACTTTAGCCTAAACTCTGAGATTTATTGCTGAGTACTACATATAATGGAATCATCAATCTTCCAAGGACTAAAAAAGGCATCCACTGCAGTAACTTTAAAAGGAGTGAAGGAAATCGTACCACCTCATCCTTGAGAGTTGTCATTACCCATTTAGTACTGTCACAGTACCCAATTAATAGGTAGATAGGAAGAGTGTTAACTATGCCATGGAAAGAAGGTGTTGATGTGGTAGATGAGCCACCAGACGAGCAACTTGCATTAGTTGTTCCCTGGACTAAGTTCAAAGCTCTTCTGAATGGGCTTGGCCTTTATTATAGTGCAGTTGTCCATTTGACTTCTGAAAAATGTAATGCAAAAATAAATAAATGACTAGGCCTTATCAGATTAGTTGATCTATTTATATCTTTGTGTTTAAAACATCCCAAAATTAGCCTAGTTCATACGTAACTATGGTGAGATAGTCAATAATTAGCAATGTGCAAAATGACCTTTTGCCAATTTTAATCGTGTGTTTTTGCAAGTATTATGTTGCACTAGGAAAAGCTTGAGCATTTGGCTTAGGGAGGATCAATATGGTAAAAGTTTTAGAACTTCTGTAAGTCCCTTAACTAACCATGCACACAGTCATCTTGTGACCTTGACTCTGTAACCCATGTGTTTAAATTTATACACACACTGCAGCTTCATTCTTATTTGTTTCACTTATTGAACTGGAATATGCTTTCCAGGGGTCATTTTGTAGAAAAAGAGCTGGAGGAACTCATTAGCTTAACTCATTAGCATATGCCATGACCCTTGACATCACCAGAAGTGTGTCATTAGCATAACTGATTTGCATATGCCACACCCCTGACATCACCTATCCCGGCTGTTTTGGACCCAATTTTGGCCATTCAGGGCTGAAATTGGGCCCAAAATGGCAAAAAGGGGCTGAAAATGGCCGAAAAGGGGCCCAAAATGGTCAGGATCAGGCTGCTGCTGAGTGGGAGAGTGATCTACCACCCATCAGAGGCCTGATCTGGGCCGTTTTGGCCCTAATCCAGGCTGAAACGGGCCCAAAATGACTGAGAGTCAGGTGGGTGGGGCCACCTGACATGTGACCTCTTTGGGGAACTGCTGGAACTGCGTTCCTGCACGTTCCCCTTTGTTTTTTGTTTTTTTAATTAATAAATGTTGATTGGCTGGGTCAATATATCATCAGATTAAAACACAAATACAATCCATTTCAATTCCCACAAATATATTTCCCCACCCCCTCCCCTCCCCCTTTTCGATGTTGACTTCCAACAGCATTCGAACCCCCCGCTATTAATATCACATTATTTCTATATTATAGTTGTTCTTATCTTATTATTAGTAAAGATCTTAACTATATCTTATCTTACTTAGTATCATTAAAACCCTTCAAAAGACCATAATTGTCCCTTAACATCCCATTTCTTTTCCATATATTTTTTCAGCTTTTTCCAATCTTCCAAAAATATTTTTGGTTCTTGATCCTTCAAGTTTCTTGTTAGTTTGTCCATTTCAGCCATGTGGAACAATGTGTTTGTCCATTCTTCAATTTCAGGTATCTCTTCTCTCTTCCAGTAGTGAGCATATAATATTCTTGCTGCTATTATCATATAATATAGCAATGTCTTATCATTTCTATTAACATCTTCTAAGTGCAAAGATAATAACAGCATTTCTGGATTTTTAACAACATTATACTGGAGTATCAAAGACATCTCAGCACATATTTTAGCCCAAAAGTCTCTAGCCTTACGGCAAGTCCACCACATATGAAATAGAGAACCTTCATGCTCCTTACATTTCCAACACTTATTGGATAGCTGCTTATTAGCTATGGCTAATTTTTTCGGTGTTAAATACCATCTATATAACATTTTATAGCCATTCTCTCTAATACTGGTACATGTTGATATTTTTAACGTATTTTTCCACAATTGTTCCCATGCTTCCATCATTATTTCATTGTTACAGTTTATTGCCCACTTTACCATTTGTACCTTGACTGTTTCATCTTCTGTGAACCATTTCAATAACAATTTATACATTTTAGAAATTGCTTTATTACTATCTCCTAACAAAAGTTCCTGGAATTCTGAATTCTTAGTTCTAAAACCTGTCTTCCTTTGATCTGTATCAAATAGGTCTTTAATTTGTCTGTATTGTAACCAACCATATTTAAATGGCAACTCCTCATTTGGTTTGAGTTTTACCTCCTTATCTACTACTTCTGTTAAGTCCTTGAGGGTAAGCCATTCTTTTCCTTTATATTCTAGGTTTGGGTTGATCACCTCAGCTAGTATAATCCACAGTGGTTTCTTCTGATCTATAAATTTTTTATATTTTAGCCAAGTCAACAATAAATTTCTTCTCAGATAGTGGTGCTGAAACATTGCATCCATTTTGTACTTCCTGCACGTTCCCCTTTGAAATGAGCCCTGATGCTTCCCAAGTATGTATGTTAGGATCTCTATCAGGGTCAGTTTAATCTATCGAGGCACCCCAAACACCCTCTTTCCCTGCTGCTCTGGCAAGTTCCAAAAGAATACAGCTGGACCACAGTGTGAATACAGAGAAAACCAATAAACACCATGCTGTAAACTGGCAATTAAAAATGCAAAGCTTACTCTTACAATACTTGACAAATTAAAATAAGGTGTGTACAGGCAGATATACAATCAAATGAAAGTCATTCTCAATATACAGGAAACTTTCTTCCCACTTTTCTATACAGGAAGGAAGTTTCCTGCATATTGAGAATGACTTTCATTTGATTGTATATCTGCCTAGCAAGTTCCAAAGCAGGGTGCACAGGAAAAACCTCCATAGCCTACTTTATACTCAAAGTGTCTCCTGTACCAACACAGGAGAAGACAGCCAATTGCCTCATTGAGTAACCTCTTCTCACACTACCATCCTTTTCTGGCTTGGAACTCAAAAGTCACTTGGGTTGCTTGAGTGGTGAACCAGCTCAGATTTCACAGTTTTTCATCACTCATCAGTGCAAGCCCTCTTTGGTGCAAACCCTGTCCCCAGTCTGTTGTCAACAGTCTGTTGTCTTTTCTACAAACACTGTTTGCAGAAAGAGTAGATTCTTGGAGGAGAGCTGGTGCTTGGACCCTGTTGGTGTCCAATCAAGTCACACAAAGTGTGATCATGTGACCTAGACCTTGAGATGAGCTTAGAATTAATACAGGTTGTTCCCCAGTATCTTTAAACCGTTCCAAACTGAGATGGGGCAGCTCACTCTTCACTACTTATAACCCACCCTATTCAGAATTGGCAGAGTGTATCATAAAATAAGCTCAATAAATGATAAACAATATATAATAATATAAATATGTATGCTTATGGGTCCCAGGCACAGTGTGTCCTCATTAAAAGTGCTAATAAAAAAGTACAATAAAACCCAGCAAAGGTATTTTTATAAGTAGTTAAGATGGATGCGTTTAATAAAAATTATTCGAGGATACGTATCTTCTTAAGGTTGTGTATTTATTTTGGCAAATAAAATGAACTGATACTGGAGTGGCTTTTAGACCTTCAGTAAAGCAGGTAGAAAAACAAAAATGTGTGTGTCTAGAAGTTTCTTATTCTGAACTGTTGTGTAGCATCTGAAATGGAACTTTAGTATCTCTCCTATGGCAAGGAGAGCCAGTTTGGTGTAGTGATTAAAAGCGGCAGGACTCTAATCTGGAGAACCAGGTTTGATTTCCCCACTCCTCCACTTGAAGCCAGCTGGGTGACCTTGGGTCAGTCACAGCTTTCTCAGAGCTCTCTCATCTCACGGGGTGATTCTTATGAAAATAATAACAACATACTTTGTAAACTGCTCTGAGCGTGGCATTAAGTTGTCCTGAAGGGCGGTATATAAATCCAGTGTTGTGGCGATGGTGATGGTGATGATTCTTCAACACTGGCCGTTTGCTCATCTTGCTTTTCTGCTCTGTCATACATAAAGTTCCCCAAACCATTTCCTATTTAGCACAAATACTCCTGAAAGCTCTAGCCTCTGATTCAGTTCCAGGACATAAGAAGGATCCTTCTGTATCCGTTTAGGCAACTGTCCTTGGTTGCTTGTGCCCAACAGTTGGCATTAAAAAATATGCTGCTTCTGAACATAGAGCATTTGGCTAACAGCTTAGGACAGACTGGGAAGTTAAAATGGGCCAGGAGCAAGCCAAGACAATTGGCCCTTGTGGCACTGCAAGCTGATGTGCAGGATCACACAACCCAGTGGTATCAATAGTGGGCTCACCCACTGTCTCCTCCTGCAAACTGGCATCAGTGCAGGAAGAGGCCATTGGTGAGCTGACACCAGTCATCATTGCCACTGAAGGTTCCAAGCCACAGAGCCCCTGAGGCCCTGGCAGAGTTGATGGGACTTGCTGCTTGTTCCAGTGGAAAATTACTGTCTAAGTAAAAGATCTCGTCTGCCCCGCACTAACAACCTTTTAATCGTTTTAGCCAATGGCCATCTTGTGGTAGCAAATTCCAATATTTTCATTCTGGATTGTATGAAGAAGGACTTCATTTTTGTCTGTCCTAAATCCATTGCCAATCAATTTGATCGCATGAATCCAAGTTCTAGTACCATGAGAGGAAGAGAAAATTTTCTCTGTATTCACTTTCTTCATACCATTCATAATTTTATAAGCTCTATTAAGTCCTTCCCACGGTAGTAATTTTTTTCTGGGGCAAAATCCCAGGTTTTCCTCAGATTAACGTGAATCATGCTTCTGTGAAGATAGTTTTTGGGAGGTAGCCGTGTTGGTCCACAGTAGAATAGCAGGATTTGAGTCCAGTGGCACCTTAGAGATCAGCAAGATTTTCAGAGTGTAAGCTTTTGAGAGAGAGACTGAAGACGGGAGCTCTGACACTCAAAAGCTTACACCTGAAAATCTCAGATCCTGCTGTGCTTCTATGAAGCAGTCTATTCCTTTTAAAATTTCTGGTTTATTGGATGTTACATTGTCTTTGACATAAAGAGCAACATCAGTCCCAGTAGAACCTCTCCTGCCCTTCTCCTTTCTGTTTTTTAAAAAAGGGAGGCTAGAGGAGAGTTCCAAAAAATGAACCTGTATCCCAAAATGGCACAGTAATGCAATATTTGCCACTAAAGATGGCACAGATTTTTTCCAGTATACATCCATGATATACATGTACCCAGGGCTTTTTTTCATCTGGAACACGGTGGAATGGAGTTCTGGCACCTCTTGAAAATGGTCACATGGCCAGTGGCCCCGCCCCCTGATCTCCAGACAGAGGGGAGTTTAGATTGCCCTCTGCGCCGCCGAGATCAGGGGGTGGGGCTGGGCCACCGGCCATGTGACTATTTTCTCCAAGGGCAACCCACTGAGTTCTACCACCTCTTTTCCCAGAAAAAAAGCCCTGCATGTACCGCATTTACTCAAAAAGAAGATGACCTTGAATGTAAGATGATGCTATGTTATGCCCAATGTTATGCCCAAACAATTTTTATTACTGGAAATAAATTAATAAAATAATTACATATGAATGTAAGACAACCCCCTCTATTTTTTTATGACATACCTGGAAAAAACCTCATCGTGCATTTGTGTGAATGCAGTGAAACTTGGAGAGGACAGGTTTGGGGAGGGACCTCTGCTGTCATTCTGAAAGAAGTCCGGGCTCCACCTGGAGGTTAGCAACTTTATTTTGTTCCAGTCCAGGAGAGCACTCCTTGTATTTTTTTATAGGCACTGTCTCAGGTTGTGTCAAGAGCTGGATGCAGTCCAAGATCCAGAACCAGAATCCAAAAGTGAGGTCAAAACCAGGCCATGGGTTTGGATGTTGAGCAAGCAGTCCAAACTACAAAGGCCAGAGGCAAGAAGCATAATCCCAGGTGGGCACGGATGAGTTTCAAGATGCCAGATAGGGTTAAGCAAAGACAGTAACAGGAAAGCTAGTGAGCTAGTCCTCACTTGCTGTGGTTCTCCAGACTGAGGAGTTAGCCTGCACAAAGAAGAACATGCTATTGAGTTGCAATGGACTCATGGCGATCCCATCCTTAGGGTGTTCCAGGCAAGATATGAACCGAGGTGGTTTGTCATTGCCTTTCTCCACATAGCAACTCCAGTCTTCCTTGGTGATCTCCCATCCATGTACTAACCATGCCTGGCCTTGCTTAGCTTCCAAGGTCTGATGAGCTTGAGCTAAGCTTGAACAGTTAGGCTGTAAGCCTGGAGGCTTTATATAGCCTGAGACTCTTTTATTGGCTCCCTCAGTCATGTGCCATAATACAAGTGATCTCAGCCTAGGAGAGAAACTGCAGGCCAAGGGCATGGTTGTGTTGTTGCAACAAACTAAAGTGGCACAAGGTAAACAATGCTGCACCTGGACCAGTAGAAGATGCTGTCACCTTCCAGAGCAGGGCAGAGGACTGCTTTTCCTAATGGTACAGTACATGCATCCAGACCTCAAATGCAAGTGATTTCCTTTCTTTGCAACAGAAAAACAGGCTATAGCAAGGGCAGCTAGAATGGTGGCTGCCGTCCTAAGCAGACCTATACCCTTCCAAGCCCCTTGACTTCAGCTGAGGATTGTTCCATAAAGTAGGGGATATGTGGAACATTGCAGAAGAAAGGATAGGCCAAGCCTGCTTATTTTGTACCTCTAAAGTGAAAAAAAGTAATTAAAGTAACAGTTTCTGTGGAGACTTATTTAATGATAGCTGGATATTGCTGCAGCTCACTTTTTCCTGTGGCTAACTACAGAGAAGAAGATAAAAAGGTTGAGACCAGAAAGTTATTTCTTTGCTTTAAAGAGCAATATGCAAAAGTAAATGAGCCAAGAAGGTCTGATAAGATATATTAAAACTACATCAACAGCACTCCAGACTGCTTGTCTCTTCTGACCTCAAGTAATAAGAAATGTCTGCACTGTGGTGGGAATCCTCCAATATAAACTTGATGTGCATGTAAATAGTTTAGGCTGGGTATTTAGAGTCTTCTCTCTAACAATGAAAAATTAGAGCAGTTCTGTTATTAGGGAAGGTTGCCTAGGACAGTATTCTGTGATGGTCGGAGGTACTGTTTTCCCCTCATACCTTGAGAGAGAGAAAAAACTTTAAACGTTATATGTTTTTGTTTCTTAGGTCAGCTTCCTGTCTGTGAGTATGCACCAGCTTTTCTTTGGAGATGAATCGATAGGTTTGTCAAATTTAATCTTGGTTTAGCTTTACATCTGCAGTGAGGCTAACTATGGTTAAGGACAACCAAGTTCATTTTGCAAATCCTGATTGAGATGGGAAGCCGGATTAGCATGAAATGTCTGTCCACCAGATTTTTATTCTATCCTTTCTCCAATGATATTTACAGTGTAATCCTGAACTGAGATACACCCTTCAAAGTCCATTGAATTAAATGGGTTTAGGAGGATGTAATTGTTGAGGATAGGCTTGCCAACCTCCAGGTAATAGCTGGATATCTCCCTGAATTTCAACTGATCTCCAGCCACAAAGTTCATTTCCCCTGGATATAGATCCAGAGGAGTTAGCTGTGTTAGTCTGTAGTTGCAATATAGTAAAGAGTCCAGTAGCACCTTTAAGACTAACCATCTTATTTTTAGCGTAAGCTTTTGAGAACCACAGCTCTCTTCATCAGATGAATGCCATCGTCCATGCATCTGACGCTGTGGGGGGCCAATTCAGCATAGCAACATGGCATTGGAGGAGGAGGAGGAGGGGCTCCTCCCTTCCCCCTGCACCATTTTCCTGAGTCAAAATGGTGCCAGAGGAATGATGGAGCCTGGGAAAATAGCACAGAGGGAAGGCAGGAAGCTGTCCTCCCATTCTGCACCATGGTCCCCTGCTGAATTGTGCCGCTCAACACGGTTAAAAGGAATCCCCAGCAAGAACTCCATGCCTCCAAAATGGTATTGAGTCCTCATGATGGATTCGTGCATGTGTTCTAGTCTAGTTTGGCTTTTAGTAACATTCCTTCCTAGTCCTGGTACCTAAGGTTCTTTTAAGTAGAGATACTGGGGTTGTTGGAATATGGAACCTTGTGCATGCAAAGTATGTGCTGTACCATTGTGCTATAGCCTTGCTCAAAAGGAAGAGCAGATTGGTTGTTGTGGGTTTTCCGGGCTGTATTGCCGTGGTCTTGGCATTGTAGTTCCTGACGTTTCGCCAGCAGCTGTGGCTGGCATCTTCAGAGGTGTAGCACCAAAAGACAGAGATCTCTCAGTGTCACAGTGTGGAAAAGATGTTGGCAGGTCATTTGTATCTACTCAGGAGGGGTGGGGTTGAGCTGAGTCATCCTGTAAGAGTTTCCCAGGGTGTGGAATGCTAATGGCGGGAGGCTTCACTGTATCCTGAGGAGGTTCTTTTGCATATGGATTGGTACTTGATGTGCTAATCTTCTCTGCAGGGCTATTGTCGGGGATAGAATGTTTTGTTAGCCTGGTGTTTTTCAGAACTGGAAACCATGCTCTGTTCATTCTTAAGGTTTCTTCTTTCCTGTTGAAGTTTTGCTTATGCTTGTGAATTTCAATGGCTTCTCTGTGCAGTCTGACAAAGTAGTTGGAAGTGTTGTCCAGTATTTTGGTGTCCTGGAATAAGATACTGTGCCCTGTTTGAGTTAGGCTATGTTCAGCCACTGCTGATTTTTCAGGTTGTCCAAGTCTGCAGTGTCTTTCATGTTCTCTACTGTCTTTTGCTGATCGTAGCATCTGCTGTATTTTTCGGGTGGGTCTGAATACTGCTTGAAGGTTATGCTTTTTCATAAGCTTTCCCATCTGATCAGTAATTCCTTTGATATACGGCAAAAACACTTTTCCTGTAGGAGACTGTTTTTCCTTGGTTGTTTGATTCATCCTGGGTTTGATTGCTCTTCGGATTTCATTTCTGGAGTAGCCATTTGCCTGAAGTGCGTGGTTTAGATGATTAATTTCCTCATTGAGAAAGTGCGGCTCACATATCCGTCTTGCACGATCCACTAATGTTTTCATTATGCCTCTTTTCTGTCGGGGGTGGTGATTGGAGTTTTTGTGTAAGTACTGATCAGTGTGAGTTGGTTTCCTGTAGACAGGAATGACTCAGGATGACTCAGCTCAACCCCACCCCTCCTGAGTAGATACAAATGACCTACATCTTTTCCACACTGTGACACTGAGAGATCTCTGTCTTTTGGTGCTACACCTCTGAAGATGCCAGCCACAGCTGCTGGCGAAACGTCAGGAACTACAATGCCAAGACCACGGCAATACAGCCTGGAAAACCCACAACAACCATCGTTCTCCAGCCGTGAAAGCCTTCGACAATACGAAGAGCAGATTGTTTGTCTCTGCAGGACTCAAATTCAGGGTCTTAGCATTTTTAATATATGCAGTGCCAAATGATGGTTAATATTGACAATGAAAGGGGTTAGAAGAGTCAGATCTCATACTTCTGGCTTCTGATTTATACAATACTTGGCAGAAATACCCTGGTCTGTCTGCACTAGGCTGAGTTTCTCCCAAGTCCAATATTCTCCTTTTACTAACTGTTCTGTTTAGAATAGGCAAGGTGAGCCAAAATTTTATGGCTAAGCAAGTAAGCACTGACACAGGAATAGATATAGGTGCTGGGAAGGTATGCTATGGCAATTATAAGTGGTCTGCAAGCAATTGCCTAGTTATTTTCCAGGCAGGCAGTGAGAACAGATAGGTATAAAACAGATTGGGGGGGGGGTGCTTCATAAAATTGGTTTGAGAAAGAAGCTGTTATTCTCCCCTGTAGAAAACTTACTTTCATTTCTGAGGCTCCTGTTCTATTCACGATGCCTCTCTTTAATTCTGTTTCACTCTCACATAAAAGACCTCGTACATCAGTGCCCTAAGGTCTGTTCTCTCCCAGGCCCGCTCACCATTTATTATGTAAACAATTAATTGGCTGTGGGGTGGTGGTGATATTGATCTTCCATCCTAATTATAGTCAGTAATAGGTTAATTCCTGTTCCTAGATCTTTTTCTCCTTCTCATTAATAACCACTGGTTAATCTGCACATTTTCTCTAATGTGCTTGGGGAAAGGTCATGGCCAGATCATAGCCTCGTCATGTTCCTGATTGGGTTTGCAATGACAGTCAAGTCAGGGTTAGTATTCTTTATATATGGGAGATGGTGCTCCAAAGAATGTGAATGAATTACTTTTCCTGTTAATGTTGCTGTGTGTGTGCACTGTGGCCTTGGACCCAAGAGAAATATTGATACTCTCAAACAGACTTGCCATGAGAAGTCCAGCCTCTTCAGCAATTCTCCCCTGGCTTGATTTAGACTACACACCATCTGTTGTTACTTGTTGGCTTTCGTTCTTTTCCTGACAGTTCCTTCTGGTTTTTTATTCATTTCTTGGGAGGGGGGATGTATATTTAATGCCCCCTGAGCTAAAAATTGAGAATTTCACATGCATATTTCATGACTAAATGCTTCAGTTTTTAAAAAAAATCCTTATTTTTTTCTTTTTTCTCCAAAAACATCTTTTAACCCATTTTGTGTCTTGGTAACAACTGAAGCTATCCAGAATGCCTTGTTCATGTCACAAAGTCCAACAAAGAAGTTAAGAGTTGTTGCATCTTCCAGAGAGCAAGAAAAAATCTGTTGTTCATTTGCATACATTCATTTAAATTATGCAAATTTGAAATTGCCCACTAAGAAGCATTAAGGTTTGAGCAAAGGAAAATCACTGATACCACTCCAAAACAAGTTAAGCAGTAGTAGTGTGTGTTTGTGTGTGTGTATACACACTCACACATCATATATTCTAATTCTCAATTTAGCCAAATCTGAAGATATTTAAATCCAGAGACTGGAGCTGTGAACAGACAAGACAGATCTTTCTACAAATCTGAAAAACACCCTAGCTTTACAGAAAAAAAATTCTAATCTAAATCTACACACACACACACACACACACACAAAACCAATGATAAAAGGAGTACTTGCAGCTTTAAGAAATGGGTGCCTTCACCATCCCTTGGTTTACGTACCTACAATTGGCCAACATGGTAAACAAAATACACCTAAAAGATATAATAATGGCACCAAAAACACATTTTGAAGAACTTTTAGACACGAATACTCATCATAAAAAAGGGCTGATCTCAAAAGTCTATAAAATTATTATGCAGCTTCACAAACCAAAACAATATACTTATCAAAAAAATTGGCAGCAGGATTGTGGAACACAAATATCTCAAAATCAGTGGAAAGAAATTTGGTCATCTCCCACCCTAAACTCGAAAGCAATAAACATAAAACTCCAATCATTTAAAATTCTAACATGTTGGTACCTGACACCAAAGAAATTATCAGTTATCACATCAAGATACTCACCCATGTGTTGTAAGCAATGTGGGAACATAGGTATATTTGCCCACCTATGGTGGCAATGTCCCAAAATTAAAACATTTTGGGAGGAGATCTTAAAATAAATAAAATTGATAACAAACTATGGCATACCATTAGAGCCTCAATTGATTTTCCTAAATTTATGGCAAGGGACAAACATACCAACAGCGAAACGAGACTTAATTAACAACTTACTTGCTATAGCGAAATCATCAATAGCTTTCTATTGGAAAAATCAGTCCCCACCATCTTTGAATCACTGGTACTCCAGAGTGTGGGACCAACTTATTATAGATAAAATAACAGACAACTTATCTGTTAACTACTCTACATCTAACTATTATGAAAAATGGTGGTCTTTCTTAGATTTTATCGATAAAACTGAAACACTTCCTCCTAATCATCTTTATCAGAATATATTGAAAGTCTAGCACTACGAACTGAACTAGCTATATCTACATATTGTAAATTTTTCTCTGTGTCATCCAAATATGCTACAGTAAACAAATGTTTTAAATGTTTCTCATTATACTTGAAATCTTGTACAACTGTTACATCACCTCATGTATGTGCTATTTAATGTTTATTGTTATTGTTACTTTTATATAACTAATAAAATCTTGTTATTAAAAAAAAAAGAAATGGGTGCCTTCAATGGCAGTTACTAGAAAACCACAACAGTATTATCAAGGCCAGGCTTCTGTCAGGAAATGTGGGAGGGTGCCCTTTCCAGGGCTGTTTTGGCTTTTGAGAGAAAGCTTATCAGAACTAGGCCTGGAAGCAACTGCCAAGTGACCTGTAACCACCCAACTTGCATAACTCACTTAGGCGTGGCTGCTGGCAAGTATGAAACAGCTGCTACCATGTGAAAGCCAGTGTAGTGTAGTGGTTAGAGTATTGGACTAGGAGACCCAGGTTCAAATCCCCACTCTGTGTGGAATCTTACTAGGTGACCTTGGGCCTAGGCTTGCCATTTCCCCGCCCAGGGCGGAGGATCCCCTGCTCCCACCTCCTCCCCCCATCCCCACTTACCTGGCCAGCGGGGGGCATGCTCCCTGGGGTGCCCCCCCAGTGGCACACTCCTGCGCCCCAGGAGTGACTTCATTGTTCAGGCCATGTGTTGCCCTGGGAGAGCTCCCGAGCTCTGCAGAGGGCTGAATTGGGAGACTGGCAACCCAACCTGAGAGGCAGGTTAGGCTGAGAGTGTGTGACTGGATCAAAAGTCCCCCAGCCGGTCTGCACAGCCACCTGCAGCTGTGTGGCATTGCCATGGGCTGTGGAAGTGGCCAGCATCCCAGGCAGCCAGCCTCTTGCACGATGCCAACAGGAGTGGGCTGCTCACCTGACCTCCTGCTTCTGTGTGGTCCTGCCCAGGAGTGACCAGGTAGCCTGGATGCTTAGATGGCTTCCTGCAGCTGTGCAATGCTTCCCAGGAGTCGCCAGCCATTCAGCTGGGCCCCGGAAGGGGTTGGCAAGGTGATGTCATTTCCTGTAGTGATGTCATCATGCCAACCTGGAGCGTGTGTGCATGCTGCACATGCAAATATTAAACAAAAGTAAGTGCACCTACCTCTCCCTAGGGTTCGTTATTGTTCCAGACCCCATCTGGCAACCCTAGCTTCCACAGCTGAGTGGTGATTGAACCTAGGTCTCTCATATCCTACTCTGAAACTCTAACCACTAACATTACTCTGGTTTGTGGGGTGGGGGCTGCCATTGCACAGTAGTAAGTAGCCAGGCCTGGAAGAGTCATGAAAGTCATGTGGTATCAAGTTGTGTGGTGGTTGCTTCCAGGCCTAACTGCAATGAGTCCTCGAAGGCCCTTCCCCCTACCCCTTCTTTTTACTGACAGAAACCAAGCCTAGAATACTGGCTAAACTGTTATGGTTGCCTAGCAACAGCTACTGAGGGCATCTGGTTAAAGCCATAGGCGCTCCTTTTATCATTTTGGGTCTTTTTGTTTAAAAAATGTATTTTTTTTAGATTTCAATATTTCTGCAAACCTGGGACATTTTTCAGGAGTGTGGGAAGATTAGTTTTGTCCTTTCATAGCTCCAATCTCTGGATTTAAGTATCCTTAGATCAGGGCCCCTTGTCTATTAGTATGTAAGATAAGACAGTAGTCTAGTACAGTGATTATTCTAGGAATCATCTTCTTTTTACTACTTTGTCTACTACATCTGTAATTTTGCTATATTTTGCTTAGGTGGTAAGTTGCTAACACTGCCTACTAATTTTTTAATCCTACTACAATTGCATTGTTCATTGTATGTTTTATGGTATGTGATTGTATTTGGATTTTTAAAAACTCTATGATAAACACAAATGAAGAGGTCTTATACTCAGTCAGACCATTGGTCCATCAAGCTCAGTAACTGGCAATAACTCTCCAGGGTCTCGAGTATCTCACATTACCTACTGCCTCGTTCTTTTTTACTGGAGATGCTATGGATTGAACCTGGGACCTTCTGAATGCAAAGCAAAGGCTCTTCTACTGAGCCACAGCCCACCTCCTTGAGTCTCAAAGAGAAAGGCAGGCTGTAAATAAAGTAAATACATTTATGTATTGATTTAAATATGTTTACCCAACTTTTCTCCCACTCTGAGGAATTCAACACGGCTTCCAAATACGCAAAACAAAATAAAGACATGCAACCCAGCACAGGCCCTCAGTATACACTGGAAGCCAGCGATAAATCACAGGGTCAGTCCTAGCTGGTGCTGCTACCACAACTGTAGCCACAAACTGCCATGGCTATAAACTCTCGCTGTTTTGCTCATGAGAGTCAGTTTGGTGTAGCTGTTAAGAGCGTGGGACTCTAATTTGGAGAACCGGGTTTGATTCCCCACTCCTCCACTTGAAGCCAGCTGGGTGATGTCAGTCACAGCTTCTAGGAGCTCTCTCAGCCCCACCCACCTCACAGGGTGTTTGTTGCGGGGATAGTAACAGCATACTTTGTAAACCACTCTGAGTGGGCATTAAATTTTCCTGAAGGATGGTATATAAATGAATTATTATTGTTGTTGTTGTTGTTGTTGTTGTTGTTGTTGTTGTTGTTGTTATTATTATTATTAAATTACCTGCAAAAAGACCAGGACAAATTCTGAAGTACCCCAGACAATTATCTACTCACTAAAGGTGAAAGCGCTCTTTTTTTTTGTTGTTTTTGGCTATACAAATACAATGCAATGGGGTGTTTTTTAAAAGAAAGAAACAAGCTCTCAACAGGATGCACTTTCCCGGTGAGTAGGCAGAGACCATATCAGACTCTCTTTGAAATACAGATATTCGCCAATGTGCTCCTTTATACAGAAATGAAGGCTTAGGTCCTAGACAGCTGGTTTATTTGTACATGGTGAGTAGCTGCAACGTTGCCTTGGCAGGTTCTTTATTTTCTTCTGGAAGTACACATTTATATGAGAGTTCTGATCTACTGAGTGTTTAGTAAATTTTTAAAATTTATGTTAAGTTGCTTTAAAAAAAAATGTTTCCAGGGCCTTAAATATTTCCAAGAGCTTAAATAATTAAGGAAAGTGATTTTTAAACACATGCCAATTGATTGTCCTACTGCAATACCAGATGACTTGAAATAAATAAATCATTAAAGCCGCCTGATACTTCATAGCAAAGCACATGTTTTGATGGACAGGCCGCTAGTCGATTCAATTAGGGTAACAGCAAGCAGTGTTGGGTTTTGACAGCTTTGTGTAAAAATGCAACCTGGGCATGTTGTGGAATTTGCAGAAATGAACTACCAGTGTATTTCAAAGGGCGGTTGACATGAGCCTCCCTTGTTCACAGGACAGGTACGCTATGCTGAGGGATTGTTGAGTGTGTGTTTTTTTTAAATCTCATTATCCAGACAGTGATGATTATTAGTACTGCAGAATAGTATAGCCAGAAGAATACCATATTGAACACCTGGGACAGCCTGTTAAATAGACATTGAAGTTGGCCTACTTTTGTTGCACTTTAACTTAGCAATGGGGAGAACTATGCTCTTAATCTATACTATTGCACAGAGTGGTTTTACCAACTGAAGTGGAATTATTTCACTGCACATGAAGGCAGGGGGAACGGGGACTGAGTGAACAAGCTTGAAACTTTTCAAGGCTCATTCACATAGCTGGAAACCACGCTTTATCTTTGTAGAGCTCTGTAATACGCTGCAGCATAGTTATCCTCAACGTTGCACCCATAGGTGTCATGGTGCCTGCCAATGTATTTCCTGGCTCTTACTTTCTTCAAAGCAAAGCAAAGAGCCATTCCTCCACTTCAGTGGCATAGAGGGTGTTTTAGAAGAGCCCAGGAATTTTCGGTGTTTTAACTGAACACAGCCCCTGCGGTGATCATTTTGTAGTGGTGCCCACAAAGTATTCTCAAAATTCAAGTGTCCACAAGTTTGGGTACCTGGTTCTTTTTTACATGAATCTGGACAACTGATCAGTGTATTACTTTAAAAAATCCAGTGCATATGATACTCTGCTTGGTTTCTAGCACCAGCATGGATGTGAATTGATTACGTCCTCTTTAAAATGACTGGCATGTACTTGCAACTCAAATCAATGGGTACGTGATAAATATGTAACACTGGGCACGATTCTTAATGAAAAGCGTTATAATTTATTTGATGCTGTTTGAAATTCAAATCTTCCTTTCCTTTAGTTGTTTTTTGAATAAAGGGATAATTATTTAAAACCTTAACAGTCATTTTGACAAACCAACCCTCCTGTACGTTCTGCTTGTCTCCATTGTTTGTTTTAGAAACTAGTAATCTTACTTAATTGCTTTCTATCTTCCATGGATGAGATTTGTTTCTAGGATAGAGTTTCATAGGACATCGTGCATATTCGCTTTAGCTCATTTATCGAGCTTGCCGGGGTGTAATTCTTTGGAAAACTCAAAATGGACCTACAGATGCTATATTTCTCTCTGACAGTCCAGAATAGGGTGACGTTTATTTATGGAGAAGTTCATGGGATAAGCGATGATTCACTTTTTAAATAGTATATAAGCTCTTTCCTCCCACCAAATAGGGAGATAAATTTCTATTTTTAAGCTTTTATTTCCAGATATGAGCCATATATGCTGTAAAGCTAGGTTAATAAATTAGTTATGCCAGGAAAGACCTAACACATCTTTGAAAAGAAAAAAACAAAGCCTTATTTGTAGAAAGTAGGAAACCACTCCCTTGAAGTCAAAAGAACGGGATAGAAACTCCTGAAACAGGAAACTGCATTGCTGCTATTCATAGAACCAATTGAAGCACCATTGAGCCTTTGTGTCACCTGATCTCTGTTGACCTGGAAGTAGTACGCCCCAGTGGTGCTGGATGCTATAGATTGCAAGCCTGCCACTTTTAGATAGCTATCACAGTGAAAGAGAGAGCATTGGTGCCTGGTCCCTAGTGTGAGATCCCTGAAGTTTTATACTGAAAAATGTTTGGTGTGCATATGCAAGAAGTGGGTCTTCTTTTTTTTCTATTGAGGCATTCATACTGTGCTGAAGAGGCAATTTAAAATCTCCTCTGCCTGAGCATAGTACTGCAATTTGTGATCTTGTATAAACATTGCTACTGAAAGCAACACTACGAATACAAGATCATACTTTCATATTCCAGTATTTAGTAGATCTGGATCTGTACTCAGTTTTCTTGTGTGCAAGAAGATTTCAATGAAGCTTAATTATGTTGGTATAGTCATGGTGCAGCTTTTGTTTCATTGCATACTTATGGCGGGAATTCTGGATTCTAATAGTCAAGACTGACTGCAAGCAGAAAACTGAGGAATAGTACTTACTATAGGTTAGTGTGTAGTACCAGCTTGTACATTTGTGCTGATCAAGTGTTATGTGGCATAGACCCATAGCCAAAAATGAAGGCACCTAAAGATACACTGGAAGGTATCATAAGCCAAAACAAAAAGAACACACCTAGGCTCAAAACCAGTGATACTCACTTGGTAGCTCAAGAGGAACCACATATGGCTCTTTCGTGTGCCACATGTGGTTATCCTGAGCACTGTTTCCCATTGTGGCACCTACTCTGTGTTTCAGGAAAGTGGACAGGCTCCTTTCTTGTTATGGCTTGTGGATGGCAGGTGGCTTCCTTGTTGAAACAGCTGCCACTGGAGGAGCAAATAAGCTGTCAACGTTCCTGAAGTGCAGGCCTCATGCTAGAGATGGAAGTAAATGTGACTCTTTTGGTTGACGATGGTGGCTGGCCATGGACTGAGTACCAATTCTCTGAACTCTGTGATGACCACTGACAATACTCCATTTAAACCGGAGGTTGCATTTGTCCAGTGTCCAGTGTAGCATTATTTGACTCAATTTTTTTTGCGCTTCATAAATATAAAATCACAACATAATTATTAGCAGTATTAATAGTGGTAGAAATACATGGCAGTAATAAATGATGGTATGATAGGTAACTGGTAGGCCTCTAAATAGTTGGAGGAATAATAATAATGTGGAAGTTATTCTGAATTCCTTCTCAGAATTAACCTCCAAGAAAAGGTTTTAATGGGAAAGAAAGACGACCAATGAGATGACCAGAGATGCACATGGTGAGTATATAATATAACTATACTTTACTCCGTATGTAAAATGCACACCCAAATATCAGGTAGGTTACTGTATAATGAGAGGAAATGCACTTTTCATTTGCCCAAGAGTGGTCTCTCTACCAGTTTGCAATTTTGGCACTGGGAACAGGGCTTGTCCTTGGTGAGAATGGATTTTTCCTTCTCAAAGATCTTATTGTTCTGTACTAAGAGAGTATGGGAGTTAAGACTGCATGGATGTTATGCCCTCTACATCCTTGCTTTTGTATAATGTTGTATTTGTCTGCAGTGAGAGGATCTAGAAAGAGAGGAGAGTTGTCTTTAGAGGATAGACGGTTACAAACCCCCAATCCCAACCCATACTTTATCTATGTGCTCACAATGTAAGTGTGTGTGTAAAGTAGATTCTCCTGTAAAACTAGTTGGATAAACAATGTGTTTTAAAGCCACTAAGGAAAATTTATCCACATGACCAAGACTATGTATACCTGGCTTGTACTTCAGTACGTTTGCTTGCTGCTGATTTAGATCAGGACCCAAAGGAAATGTAACTGAGTAGCATGTCCACTACCTTAATTTGTATTTGAAGTTTATTTCCATTATTATTAATATGTTTTGCCCCCAAATAAATAATATATGGAGATATTTGTTGCATATATTTGCAATGGCTTGCATACATTAACAATATTTGTTGCATAGGCAGAATGATAGCCTTGGATCTGGGCCATAATGGCTGTAGAGCAGGGCCGGTGCTTCCATTGAGGCAGAACCGGACCCCACCTTGGGCGCTGAACTCTGAAGGAGGTGCCATGCTGGCCCCCCAATGACCGGCATTCCCTGCAGGAATTCTCCTCTCTTGGCGCAAGGCATTTCTTTTGGAGTGCAAAAGGGCAGCCCTGTCTTCCCGCTCAACCAGCACCTGAGGAGCTTCGAGTTCAGCCTCATCAGCGGGGACATTTCTTTCTGCCCTTTCCCCCCTCCTCCGCTCTCTCTCTCTCTCTCTCTCTCTCTCTCTCTCTCTCTCTCTCTCAATTTAAGCCTTGGGCAAAGCTTTTGCGAGCAAGAGACACTGTAGCTGGCTGGGGAGCAGTGAGCTCCCATCTTACTTTTGTCCCACTTGCTCCCTCCTTTCTTTCTTTCTTCCCCGCCCCCCTGACATGTACTAAAAGGAATGACAGGAGGACTGCCCATTGGAAATAATAGGAGAGGCTTGAAGGCCCATTCGAGATAATGGGAGCAAGGGATGCCAATTTACTTGCCTGGGCTCCATTGAAATGCATCACAACAAAAAAAGTTGCAAAGAAAATGTGGAATGGATTTTCCATAAAGGTCTCTGGGACCAGATGGAATACTCTGGGAGTGGAATGACAGCCCCCAGAGTGCAATGACAGTCCCTAGCTATAGAGTTTGTGCTCCAGGCCCAAAAGGACAGGTTTCAGAGTGGAATGACAGTCCATGGAATAGGCTCAGTGGTTTGGGACTGGAAGGACACCCCCCAAAGTGCAGTGCAATGACAGCCCCAGGGAGTAGAAGAAGCATTGTGGGACTGGAATGACAGGCACCAGACTGGAATGACAGACCTGGGAGGAGCAGAAGTGTTCTGGGACTGGAATGACAGCTCCCAGAGTGCAATGACAGCCCCTCAGAGCAGAATCTGGGAAGGAATGATAGGTTGCACAGTGGAATGACATCCCCTGGTAGTAGAGAAGCATTCTTGGAGTGGAATTACAGGCACCACAATGGAATGACAGCCCCTGGGAGTAGCAGAAGTGTTTTTGGACTGGAATGACAGCCCCAGAGTGGAATGACAGCCCCTAGGAATAGAACCTGTGCTCAGGAACTGGAATGACAGGTTGAAGAGAGGAATGACTGCTCCTGGGAATAGGGTCAGGGCTCTTGGACTGAAATGACACCCCCTGTCATTCCACATCCACTGCCATTCCAGTCCCAGACCACTGATTCTTCTCCTAGGGACTGTCATTCCACTCTGGGGCCTGTGTTGATAGATCAAGATGGGTATCTGTGTTTGACTGAAGCAGTAGAAAAAAGTGTCCTGTAGCACCTATAAGACTAACAAAATTTGTGGAAGGTGTGAGCTTTCATGAGCCACAGCTCAATTCTTCACTACTGGCCTCTTGCACTTTTTTTGTGTTGTAATGCATTTCAATGGAGCCCATGCAAGTAAATTGGCATTCCTGGCTCCCATTTTCTCCAACGAGCCTTCAAGCCTCTCCCATTATTTCCAATGGGCAATCCTGTCATTCCTTTTAGTACATCCCTTTCCCCCTCCCCAGCAGGCATCAATTCTACTTCTCCCCTTTTCTCAGGCTTTTGGGGGAGCTGCTTTTGGTGGAAAGAG
Organism: Eublepharis macularius; assembly: GCF_028583425.1. Lineage (NCBI taxonomy): Eukaryota > Metazoa > Chordata > Lepidosauria > Squamata > Eublepharidae > Eublepharis > Eublepharis macularius. The sequence continues at coordinate 145,979,441 of NC_072794.1, read as the reverse complement.
TGGCTGGTTGTGTGTGCACACGTGAGGAAGGAGGAAGTGAGGTGAGACACACACAATTCTCTTTTAGTCCCTGTGGGACAGGTAGGAGCAAATCACTGTTGTTGGGTTTAAAGTTGTTTTAAATTCTATTACTTTCCTCCTCCCTTCTCCCTTTCGTTCTCCCTCACCCTTGCTATTCTCCAATCTCAATGCTGCTCCCCCTTCACTCCAGAAGAGCAGCACCCCACACTGCGCCCCCTCTTTATCACCTTCCTTCTTTCATTCCCTAGCTTACATATATCACCCCACCTTCCACCTCTTCCCCAATAGTTTATTTCAATATTTATATACCACATGCTTATCTGACAGCTGCCATTCACTTCAAACCCATGGGGGGGGAGAAGGATGAGCATGGAGGGTAGTTCCTGAAAGGGATCTCTAACAAAGGTGATCAATATTTTATGGCTTGGAGAGGGTCAGAGAGAAAGAGAAGGCTTCAGCTCAGTCCCCCTTCCAAACATCTCTCTCCTCCAAGCAGGCCCTGTAAGAGAAGCCCTCCTTCTACTGCCAAGAGTCTCTGGGTTCAGAGAGAGGTGGGAAGAAAGAGAGAGGGAAACTTTTTTACACACACACACTAAAGGAGATGTGCTGAAAACTTCAATGCAAGTCGCTGTTTCTGCTCACAAAATAGATTTTTGGCTCACAATAAGAAAAACAAATATTGTTGTTATTCTCACACTTATTTAAAAAATTAAAATTTAAAATTTAAATTAAGAAATAAAAATTAAAAATGTAAAAAAAATCAAGTTTTGTGCTTTTCATTTTCCCTACATTTCTTCTATTTTTAAAAATTGGTTAGTGGGGGGCGGGCGCAAGTAGGTATCTCGCCTCAGGCGCCAGAAACCCTGGCACCGGCCCTGCTGTGGAGAAAACTTGAGGATGATGGTATGCCCAGCTCATGGCCAAGCAGAGTGTTGGAGGTTTGGAGAGGCATGGGCAGGGCAAACATCATGTGTGCCCCTATATCATTTTCTGGGGAATACCCAGACGTGAAATAGGGTAGATCAAGGAACCACAGGAAACTCGATGGTTTTACCATAAATTTTCTGATGATTACTAGAGCTAGTCTATATCATATCCAGGTTTTCTCTGAAAGTGACATAGCAGCACATGACACTGTCATTTTCTTTTTCTTCCTGCCCCTGCTTGGAGCAGCAGCAGGCAAGGATGGAGGGAAGCCTGGCAGCCTTATACATATGTTACTCCTTTTAAAGCTTAGCTTGCAGAACATAAAGGGATCTTAGAGCCTTGCTACAAGTGACATTTTACACGTGAAGGATAAAGGATCATTTTCGCATGTCTTTCTGGGAACTGAAGTTCCTCTCCCCCACTCCTTTTCCTTCTGTTCCTTCCCCTCGCTGCCTGAAGAGACAGAGAGAGCCTACGGCAACATCAGCTTTTGCAAATCGTCTTGCTGGGGGAGGGGGAATGCTCCAGAGAAAGATGAGAAAGTTGTAGCTGCCTGCCCCAAAGATCATTGAGAGCAGGCTTGTGAATGGAGTTACGATTTGCAAAAGTTGCTGTTGCCACAGGCTTTCTCTGTCTCTTCAGGCAGCGAGGGGAAGGAACAAAAGGAAAAGGGGTGGGGGAGAGGAACTTCAGTTCCCAGAAAGACTTGCGAAAATGATCCTTTATCCTTCACGTGTAAAATGTCACTTGTAGCAAGGCTCATAGTCTCAATTTCCCTGACTCAGAATAAACAATGCCATTCTAAGCAGGTCTGCTCAGACTCCTACTTAAATGTACTCAGTGGAGCTTATCTCCAGGAGGGTGTCTTAGGATTGTAGTGATAGATGTCTGCTTCCCAAGGTACTAATGATTCTTGAGAATAAGTTTCTACAGGAATTGCGGTGTGTTTTGTATGTGTTGAAACTATTAGAGAAATGGTGAATAAAGTAATGATGAGACTGTTGAGAGCATGGCCTTTTTTTCTCATTACACCTGCCTGGTGATTCTGAAACAGCAGATGTTTAGACAAACAGATTTCTGGCTGTACTAGTCACTCTTTATTTTTGATTTTGTCCTGCAGCGTTTAGAATAAAATACTAATTATAGCCTGAGTGCATGCAATCTGTTACGTGCTAAAAATATTCTATCGTATATTCTTTCCTCCACAGGTGCTACTAAGTTTTAAAATAAATGGTGTAGATTTTTTTTAAAAAATTATATATATATTATTATGGCCCTTTTGTGAGAATAGCAGCCAAAAGATTTGAGGAAATAATGGCTATAAAAAAACAAAAGGGACTGGAATTTCAGTAATTGCTTATGAAATTCATCACACACAAAAAGAGAAACACTTTGTACTTCTGTAATTATAAGGAGGTGTTTTATAAAGGAAACAGATGATTACAGTAGCAAGCAGACTTGCATGTTAGATCATTAGCAACGACGACCCATTTAAAATCTCTAATCTTGCACTTTCTGAAGGCAATTTGACTATTTCTTTGTGGAATACAAAACAGAACGTTTGGAGAAGGTGCCCATAAAAGGAAAAATAAGGAGGTGTTGTGTGTAGTATACATCATACATTTCGTTTGAGGAGAGCAAGCCAAAAGTGAATACAAAAAAACAATTTTCCAAGAGGTTCTCCATGCAAACAGTATGCATGTACACCATATAGTGTGTTTGCAATCATTTGATAAAGCCAATCATCTATATCGCCCTGTCAAGTGATAAGGAAGATATTGTCACCACTGCAGCTTCCTCAGATATCTTATATGGTACTGAAGTGCAATGAAAATTCTTCTCATTTCTTGGCAGTATGATACAGTTGAACAGCTTATGAAGTGGTTATATCCATACTGAAATGAGTTGCCACCTGATAAATTATTGTATTAACCTTAAGGTGGAATGGTTTATCAATGCATTTTATCCTCCCTGCCCTTCTCAAAGTGGCCCTCCCGTGAAATCAAGTAGCAGATCAGGGCTGTAGTTGTACAGTCTGATCCATGAAGCTATAATGTTGGCATCCTGAAAAAGCCTGGAACGAATGTGTCAGTTAAAGTGTCTTTATAATATGGGCAGATAGGCAAGGCTCACCACTCAGTATCCGGGCAGAGTTTGTGTCCAGAAAAGGCACTGATTCAAGGAGGAAGAGCAGGTTGTACATAAGAGCAGGTTGTACGTAAGAGCAGCAGTAAGCAGGCAGGAGGCTGGATGGATCCAGAAAGGAGTAAATATGGGACAGGAAATCAGATAAAGATGGCCAGGAGGCAAAAACAAGGGAGTATTTTAGAATCAGCTCCCTGCGAGCTTGTGTCCTTGAGCAGTGATAGGCATTTGCAACTGTAGAAGCCTTAATCACTGCATTGCATTGACATTCTGGACTGTGTGAAGTAAACAAAATGGCTTGGAGAAATCTGTCAATTGTGCTTAAGAATGGCTCTACAGCTGGAATAGAATTTGCTATAGAGAGCCCAGGATTTGTAGGGGAGAAAAATCAGAGAGTCTTTCATGAGATTTGGAATGCATCCCATTTTTTTCTCATAGTCATATAGGATACTGGGCTCAGGAAATCTTGATAGGACTTGGGCATTAACTTGGCAAGCCGGGCTGAATGGCTCCTGCAATGTTAAGCAGAGCTACTGGAGCCTGGCTCTGTGCATTCCTGGCTGCCAGTAACTCTCCCAGGCAATGGCTGATCAGAAAATTCCTCTACAAGTGAAATGGCCAGTCAGCCCCAGATAGTGCTTTCAACAGCAATCCATTTTGAGAGTCAAATTAAGTTCTCCTCTTCAGAAAGATCACTTAAATGAACCTCATCAGCCATCCTGACTCAATATCTGAGCCCCCTGATATTCATGAATGGCATGGGACAGGACGGGCCACTGATTCCAGCACAGACCTTTGTATCTGCTGTCCAAACCGTATTAAATTTTAGTATGCATCCAGTGTCCAAACCATTGGCAAAGCATAATTCACATTGGACAATTATTTTTATCGATACTTTTTACTGGTTGCTTTTTCCAAACATGCAACAGCATCAAAAGAAACTAAAGGGGGGGGGAATGAAACCTCGTGTACAACCAGCTGGCGCTCATGCGGGCACAACTTTAAGGACCTTAAATTGAACATTTGAGTCCTTGAACATCAGTGCTTTTATTGAGAAGCTAACATTGCAGGACCAAAAGGTTTAATCATTAATTAGAAACTGAAACCATTGTCTGAATCTTTGTCCTCCTTGGCTGCTGCAGTCAGCAGATCTTGGCAGCTGCCTTGTAGATGCCAGCAGCATGCAGTTCTGGCAGCAGCTCAACAGGGTCATTCCAGGTAAGTACAACTTCACTAGTGATGTGCATTATGCTACTTTTCCAATATCTTCAGCAATAAAAAGTAGAGCAATGAAAACACACACATCTCAGTGTAAAATATTTTAGCACACTCCCATCTTTTCTGTACATGTTAGGCAGAGTTTTAAAATAATGGCACTTATTCTGTTTGAGAATATTAATTGGTTCCCTAACCCTCTTCCCTTCCATTTATGGTTCAATGTAATCCTGTCCCATAGCTGACTTTTTTCATAACTCTTTTTCTTTTCCTATCATTATCATGGGCAAGGAAATGAGGGAAGGGACTGTGTAGAAATATCCATAGCTTCAGTCATCCTACTTTTTCTTTGGAAAGGACTTGCCCAACTTCTAATTGAATATCTCAAGTCTTTTCAAAGGTGCTACCAATTCAGTAGAGAATATATACTGTATACCTAAGTGACAGTCAGTGGTCCAAGGAAGGACATCAAGGATTTCACAGTAACGCCAAAATTACCAGAGCTAGAAATACTTGGGAGTGCAGTGCACATTAGGACATTTTTCTTCCATTTTTCCCCTAGGTAGTAAGGGATAATTTGCTGGGATTATTTGCCAATTAAATGTTGTTACGATATATGCAGGGCTGGTCCAACCATATAGGTATGGTGTGCAGCAGACATGGGCACAAATCGAAATACGAATCAAATTTTGTGATGAATTGGGCTGATTCGTGTTTCGCAAAATGTGTTTCATGGGGCCAGGGTTTTCACGAAATGCATGACTTTTTGGGCCAATTTGTATGATTCGTGATGCCAGACAGGCTGGCACCAATCCATTGATTCCCTACGCAACATAGGCCCGGAATGTCTGCAGACCTTTTGTTGCCATTGGAAACCCCAATCTTAGCCGACATAACCTTGATAGGCAGCTCTCCCTGCCAACTGGAGAGCTTCCATTCTGCCCTATACAGCAAGGAGCAGGGGGGTTAATCCCCTAGGCAACTGAGGAGATGGGCCTTCTGTAGCCATGGGAACATCAGTCTCATCCCTCCAAACCCTGTTAGGCAGGTCTGTCTGCCAACCAGAGACCTCCTGTTCTGCTCTATGTGAGCATTTCTTATATAAGGCACAGCTCTTTCCCTTGTGCTTTTCAGTTCCAGTAGACAGAAGGAGAGGGAGGACCTGTTGCTGGGATTTGGGGTGAAAGAGTGGAATTGGGAGCTTTTGGCTGAATTTGCTGCTGCTTTAAAAGAGACTGAAAAGCCTCTTTTTTATTTTCAGCTCTTGGCTTTGCTGAGAAGGTCATTGGGTGAGGGTACCTTCTTTCCTCTACCCCACCCAAACCCAGTCTCAGGGCATTGCCTGGCTCTGGGGCCTAGCCTGAATGAGGTCTACCTTTTTTTCTTTAATTTTCTTTGCTTATATTCTTATTTAGAGCATTTGTTCTTGCTGGCTTGTTGAGTAAGGGTGGGTGCAGGAGAGCCTGCTGAAGTCTCCCTGCGAGTTTGGCATCTCTGGGTATGGGGGACATTAAAGTGCCCTGGGTTCTGACGAATCACAAAACTAACAAATAGTTTCACAAAGCGGGACAATTTCATAAAAGTTCGTGATTTGTGGAATGTGACGAAACATGAAACACTCGTTTTGTTTTTTTCCCCATTTTGTGCAGCTACCTAGGAAAGCAGGCTTTAATGGACACCCAGTTAGAGTCAGGAATTTATTTTCTCTATTTAAAAATATATTACTATATTATAATGATTTTCTTTATATTGGATGGGGAATGCCAAAGTCTTTGTTTTTTAGGGTACCAAACCCCCAGAATGTGGGGTTGGTTGGCCAGGAATGAGAGATGGTACTTCAGTTTTCTGTCTTGTACACTCATTTAGAAGATGGCCAAAGTTTGAATCCAATAGCACCTTAAAGAACAACAAGCCAGGGTATAAGCTTTCCACCAAAATCACATTCAGAAGAGGACTTAATACAGTCACTTAGTTCGTTTTCTTCTGAGACCAGTTCCCAAGTTTGCACCCCTGACATACTTCCAATAACATTACCAGAAGAGTAAAAGGGAGCAAACAAAGCTACGAAGCAAATCCTTTCACTGCATGTTCTTTTCTTCCTCAATATGACTGTTTCCTGCTGCTGCTTGGTAGGAAACTGCTCCACAGCAAAGCAACCAGCTTTAGGGAAGTGGCAGTAACAGAGCAGCTGTTATGTATTGACTTAGCTTCTGTCTGAGCTAAGGCTCCTGAAGTCTTCACTACTATTGGTTGTTTCCTGCTGGCAGCAGCCAATCAGCGCTGTATAATAAAGACCAATCACTGTACTGTAAATAAGTTACTTTGTATATAGTTAATGCAAACTAAGGATTCTAGTTATGTGTGCCTATTGATTGTTGCTTGAAAAAGGGGTGTAACTTGTGTGTGTATATAGTTGGCTCCTGATGAGCCTGGCTTCAGTCTGTCTGCTTCCAGTTTTCAATAAAGCTGTTACTATGAGCTGAAATCTCAATACTTAATAGCAGCCTTCCAGTGGTTGTATCATATACCAGCATTGGATTCACTACCTAGTATAGTCATACTTACATTAAAATGATTGTTCTGAGCAAATTCACAGTGTCAAGCCTCTTTTTAATGTATATCTTATGCAGTCTACCAATATCTACAGTCATTTTTGTCATGCTTAGACCAATGCTTAAGACAACCAAGGTATGACAACCAAGAATGCAACAGTGAATTTCAGGCAACTGTACCCCCCCCCCAAGTGCTCAAGAATATCACAACAAAAAAGCTTCCTAATACTGAGTCTGGCTATTAGCATCAAGTATTGTCATCTTTGACTGGCAGTAGTTCTCCTGAGACCAAGGCACAGCTCGTTTCACCCATGCAATATGACAGGAGGATCCAAGTTTTTTTAAGTCATGGGCCATATGATTAGAGATGGGCACAAACAGGAAAAAAACCAAATATGATGTTGGTTGTTCATTGCCATCCATGAACAGGGACTCACGAACAACCACGAACATGGCCCTGTTCACAAACATGTTCGTGGTTGGCTGCTCATGGGGGCCAGCAGGCTCTCCTCCAGCCATCATCCAAGTCAAGATCCCTACTGCACCACTCCCAGAAACCTGACCTGAGCAGGCATCAGGAAAGGTAACAATAATAAATAATAGCTTGGCCCCAGAGCCTGGCAGCAGTCCTGGAACTTGAAGGGGTAGATCCCTACCGCACCACTCCCAGAAACCTTACCTGAGCCAGCAGCAGGAAATGTACCAATAATAAATAACAGCTTGGCCCAGAGCCTGGCAGCAGCCCTGGAACTTGAAGGGGTAGATCCCTATCCCACCACACACAAAGAAAATTCAAGCTCCAATGCACTCTCTCTATCAAAATGCCAACAGCAACTCTCTCCCTCTCCTCTGTCTGCAAACTAAGCCAGAGTTGAGAGCCCCCCTCTCCCCTGCTCTTTGCTCCCTTGTAACAGATTTGGAGCTCCACACTTGAAAGGAAGACCTGCCTATCAAGCTTAATTGGGCTTAGATTGGGGTTTCCAGGGCAACAGCAGGAGTTCAGACAGAGTTCAGACAATCCTTGCCTAAGTTGCCAAGGGAATTGATTGCAGGTGCCAGATTGTCTGGCTTGATGAACAGCAACACAGCAATGAACGAGGCTTGCAACAACCACCTGTTGGTTTAGAATGGGGCCTCATGAACAGCTTGTTCACGAACAGCAGATTGGGCTGTTCATGGCTTTTTTTTGTTCGTATTGCTGTTCGTGCCCATCTTTACATATGATCAGTAATCCATATGTGTGCTGGCCACATGATTTTTTTTATTGATAATAGGGGAGAAGTATAGACATCTATTCTAAATATGGATAAAACAGTCCAAAACAGTTCAGTCAACTTTATTCATACCAAAGGGCACAGTTACAGGCCTAGGGCTATCAAAAGGAGTCCAGTCTTTAAGACTAACCAACTTTATTGTAGCATAAGCTTTCGAGAATCACAGTTCTCTTCGTCAGATGCAGTTCTCTTCATCACAGTTCGTCAGAGAACTGTGATTCTCGAAAGCTTATGGTACAATAAAGTTGGTTAGTCTTAAAGGTGCTACTTGACTCGCCGGAGATAGAAGGAAAGACAGCGCAAGAACAGATGACTGAGGTGTTAGCTGAATACCTGGGGAAGGAGGAGGAGGAAGTTGTGGCTATCCTTGATGTGGCATATCGCGTGAATTCGAGAATTGCAACCCAGAGGAAAGTACCAAGAGATGTGATTGTGCAATTTACAACACGAAACATGAAAGAGAAGATTGTGACTAAACAGTTTCAAGATCCATTGGAGATCGATGGCAAGACAATTATCATAATGAAGGAATTACCCAGATCAGTGTTACTAGATCGGAAAAAATATAAAGCGCTAATCCAGATGCTGAAGGACATGAAAATCAGGTACAGATGGGAGCTTCCAGAAGGTTTGTCCTTTGAATTTGGAGGTGCCAAAAAGCGCATTAGATCTGAGCGGGAAATGGAGCGATTTATAAGGGACAATGAAAAAGACTTACCAACAAGATTATGAGTATGGAGTGTAAAGTATTATCTTGGAATGTAAATGGACTAAACTCACCGAATAAGAGGAAAAATATTTTCCACTGGCTATTAAAACAAAAATGTGACATTGTTTGTTTGCAAGAGACTCATATTCGAAAGCAGGATGTAAAATATTTAAAATTGGGAAAATTGGGTAAGGATTTTGTAGCAGCTTCAACCAAGAAAAAAAGAGGAGTGGTGTTGTATGTAAAAGAGGAGCTACAGCCAAAATTTGTAATGAAAGATGTGGAAGCCAGATTTGTAGCAGTGGAATGTACTTGGAATTTAAAGAGAGTGTTGGTAGTCGGAGTTTATGCACCTAACGGTGCAAAAGAAAGCTTCTTTGAGGATTTGAGGAAGCATTTAGATGATCTTTCATATGACCAGATAATTCTTGCTGGAGACTTCAATCGAGTGACAGACTTGGAATTAGACAAAAAGACAACAACGGCACAAAAGAAAAGAGGATTATTACCAAAGCTATTTTTTGAGTTGATTCAACAAGAGACTCTCGAAGATGTATGGAGGAGAGAATATCCCAAAAGCAGACAGTTTACTTTTTATTCTGCAAGGCACTCTACATTATCAAGAATTGACATGATCTGGGCCTCAAAAGACTTAGCGTTATGGACTAAGGAGGTAGAAATAATGCCGATGGTAGGCTCAGATCATAACCCAATTATGTGGAAACTAGGGAAAAGGAGAAAAAGGAAAGCATGGAGAATAAATGAGGACTTGCTACAAGAAGGAGAGAACATGGAGATATTGAGAAGAGAGACAAAGTACTTCATACAATATAACGTGAACAAAGAAGTACCAACTGACAAAGTCTGGGATGCTTACAAGGCGGTTATAAGGGGCATACTAATGGACTTAAATGGTAGAGTAAGAAAGAAGAAAGAGGAGAAAAGACAAGAGATTGAGGAAAAAATAAAAGCCAAAGAAATACAGTTAAAAAAGAGACCAGGGAAAAAGAAAATATATCAGGAAATTAAAATACTCCAAGAACAGCTAACAGCAATGAGTAATAAAGAATTGGAGTGGAACCTTAAAAGACTGAATCAGAAGGCATTCGAAGGTGCAAATAAACCTGGGAAATACCTGGCATGGCAATTGAAGAAGAGAAGGGAAAGGAAAATAATAAATAAAATTTGTGAAGACAATAAAACGTATTTGGAACAGACTGCCATTAGTAGAGCCTTTTATAAATTCTACGCTAAGTTGTACAATAAGAAAGAAGTAAATAAAGAATCAATAGCGTCATATTTGGAGAAAACGAAACTTCCAGAAATCTCGGAAGTTTGGAGAAATAAATTGAACAGTGAAGTAACGGATGAGGAAATAAGTAAGGCAATACAATCTGCAAATCTAGGAAAGGCGCCAGGGCCAGATGGACTCACGGCTAAATTTTATAAGACAATGGCCAATGAACTGGCACCATTCCTAAAAGAGGTGATTAATGGAGTTTTAAGGGATCAAAGAATTCCAGACACCTGGAGTGAAGCGAACATATCATTGATCCCAAAAGAGGGCCAAGACTTGACTAACGTGAAAAATTACAGACCTATATCGTTACTTAATAATGACTATAAAATTTTTGCGAAGATATTGGCGGAGAGACTGAAGGGGTGGCTCTCGGAGGTTATAGAGGAGGAACAAGCAGGTTTTTTGCCAGACAGACAAATAAGAGACAATTTAAGGACAGTGATTAATGCTATTGAATATTATGACAAGCGTTGTGACAAAGAGGTTGGTTTCTTCTTTGTTGACGCTGAAAAGGCGTTTGACAATTTAAACTGGGACTTTATGTTTGCCACTATGGAAAAGCTACAATTGGGAGAAAGATTCATCAGAGCAATTAAGGACATTTACAGAGACCAGACTGCAGCAATTGTGGTGAATGATGAAGCGACCAAGAAATTGACTATAAGTAAAGGAACAAGACAAGGTTGCCCGCTGTCTCCACTGTTGTTCATTTTAGTATTGGAGATCCTGATGATACAAATACGACAAGATGAAGAAATTCGAGGAATAAAAATAAAGGACTATTCATACAAGGTCAGAGCATTTGCGGATGATATAATGTTAATTGTAGAGGACCCATTGGAGAACATGCCAAAAGTGATAGATAAGATTAAGGAGTTTGGAGACTTGGCAGGTTTCTATATTAATAAAAAGAAGTCAAAGATACTATGCAAAAATATGACTAAGCAGAAACAACAATTATTAATGGAAATAACGGACTGTGAAGTAACAAGTAAGGTGAAATATCTGGGAATTGAACTGACTGCAAAGAATATAGATCTATTTAAAAACAATTATGAGAAACTATGGACTCAGATAGAGAGAGACTTGATTAAATGGAACAGGCTGAATCTGTCATGGTTGGGTAGGATTGCAGCAGTTAAGATGAATGTGTTACCAAGAGTAATGTTTTTGCTACAGACAATACCAATCATCAGAGACTCTAAACAATTTGAAAAATGGCAGAGGAAAATATCAGATTTTGTGTGGGCAGGCAAGAAGCCTCGAGTGAAAATGAAAGTTTTACAAGACGCAAAAGAAAGAGGCGGAATGCAACTGCCCAACTTGAGACTTTACCATGATGCAATCTGCCTAGCGTGGCTGAAAGAGTGGATGACGCTAAAGAACAAGAAATTACTAGCCCTAGAGGGATATAAAAAAATATTTGGATGGCATGCATACCTATGGCATGATAAAGTAAAGGTGAACTCGATGTTCCTGCACCATTATATACGGAGAAGTTTATATACAATCTGGAAGAAGTACAGAATTTACCTACAAGAAGGAACTCCTTTGTGGGTAGTTCCATATGAGGTGATAGATCCGAGAGTTGTTGATAATGAGCAACAATGTTTAACTTATAAAGAAATAACTAGAATTGAAGCATCCAAACTCAGAATGAAGACGCAGGAGGAACTATCACCTTACTATGACTGGTTCCAGTACAGACAGATCAAAGACTTATATAATTCGGACTCTGTAAAGGGAGGTATACGAATAGAGAATTCGGAACTAGAGCAGACCCTTTTTAAAGAGGACAAGAAAAGAATATCTAAGGTATACCAAGTACTGTTGAAATGGTATACTGAGGATGAGATAGTAAAAACACAAATGGTGAAATGGGCTATAAATTTTAATAAAGAAATAACAATGGAGGCATGGGAATACTTGTGGAAGACTACAACGAAGACAACGACATGTACTAGCATTAAAGAGAACATTTACAAAATGATTTATCGTTGGTACATGACACCAAAGAAGATTGCGCTAGGGAATTTGAATACTTCTAATAAATGCTGGAAATGTAGAAAGCATGAGGGTTCCCTCTATCATATGTGGTGGTCGTGTGAGGTAGCTAGACAGTACTGGGGGGAAATAATAAGAGAAATGAGTGAAATTTTACAATTTCAAATTAATAAGAACCCAGAACTCCTGCTACTAAACCTGGGTATGGAGGGAATTCCAGCTCATCATAGGACGCTGATATTCTATATGACAGCAGCAGCTAGACTTTTGTATGCGCAAAAATGGAAAGTACAAGAAGTGCCAACTATTGAAGATTGGATCTACAAATTGCTGTACATGGCAGAAATGGACAAGATGACAAGAAAACTGAGAAATCTGGACTCAGGGCAGTTTAACACAGACTGGGAGAAGCTGAAACAATATTTGGAGAAGAAATGGGAGGTGGGAGGAGAACTGTGGCAGTTTGAGAACTACTGAAGTACAATAAAATGTAGAGGGGGGTGACTTTACCGGGGGGGAGAAGAGACAAACGTGAACTTCTAAGCAGTTAGATTAATAGATTGATATATATACTGATATATACAGACTAATAAACAGAATATCGATAGAAAATAACTAACCATAAGGGCTGAATATAAGGACTGATTAACTAATAATATTTTCTTTTTGGTAAGACTGGTATAATGTACCAAACTGAATATGTTTATTTGAAGATATATATGAGTCAAATTGATTGATTATGTGATGATAGTTATATAGAATTATTATTGAAGGGAAACAGAAATATTAAAGTAATTATATATAACTAAAAGAATGAGTAACATATAGAGTATAAGTCAAATTGTTTGATTTAAACGAATGTATGATCTATATGGTTTATGATTTATAGAAATATTTGAAATCGGAATTATGGAAATTGGTATAAATTGTTTATCCAATATGGAAATAATGACTCATAGTTTGGGTATAGAGTATTAAAAATAGTTAAGAATGTATTGCTTAGAATAATTGGGAGATCATATATTTGTTAGATAGAGGAATTTAAAAGGAGTAAGGGAAAAGGGACAAAGGGTTGGAAAACTGTTGGAAGTCAACAAAAAGGGGGGGGAAAGGGAGGGGGTTAGAAATGGAAAATGGGAAAATTGATTGTAATGTATAAATAATTGATCCTAACCCAATAAAAAACTTTTCTAAAAAAAAAAAAAAAGGTGCTACTTGACTCTTTTTGATTTTGCTACTACAGACTAACACGGCTAACTCCTCTGCATCTAAGGCCTGGGGCTAGTAACTGATTACTTTTGATCAAGTCATTGATTAATTTTTATCAAATCAATGAGAATACTGGTATTTACCAGATTTTTTAGAACTGTTGGGTATATTCATTCAAGGCACGCCTTAATTCTGACTTCAGGTTTACATTGCTGATAGTAGCTTTCAGCTTTGATTTCAGCAGTTTTATGTGCCCGGGGTTTAGCCACATAATCAGAAATTTCAGGATAGTTCTGGGATTCATATACTTGTCTCCAGAATTCTAGGGATGCTGTGTCTTCTTGGCGGGCTTTGTTCACCTCCAGCTGAATCGGTTTCTTTTGAAAATGAACTGCACTTTATAGGGAAGATGCTTGTCAGTAATTTTTCAAAATGCCCCAGTTTCATGTTGCCATGGTAGTGGAATTCAAATTGAACAGCTCAAAGATTTTTGCTAAACTTGTCAGGCGGGTCCCATCCTTGGGCCAATAGGCTGTGTGTTGGATGCACTCGCTATATGACATTCTTTTAACTAATCTATAGGGATTGAACTTTGGACCTTCTGTTTGACATGCAAACCCCTAACACCTGATCCCTCTCCAGCAGTACTGAAATCTAGCCAGTAGCAATAGCGATAAATATGGACTTGCTCCATTACCTCATCATGTACCGTTAATAATAATATTCGATTTATATACCTCCCTTAAGGACAACTTAACGCCCACTCAGAGTGGTTTACAAAGTATTTTATTATTATCCCCACAACAAAACGCCCTGTGAGGTGGGTGGGGCTGAGAGACCTCCTAGAAGCTATGACTGAACCAAGGTCACCCAGCTGGCTTCAAGTGGAGGAGTGGGGAATCAAACCCAGCTCTACAGATTAGAGTTCCGCACTCTTAACCACTACACCAAACTGGCTTGCCAGGTCTGAGCTAAAGACCTGAAGATACAGCAAGCAGCAGGTAAAATGAACCAGAAGTGAGCTCACGGGAGCAACCCCTGAAGGAGCCATTTCACTCAGCTTGTTCCTGAGCCACTTTAGTGCCTCAGCCTGTCAGAAACTCATGCTGTAATAGCAGTCATATGGGAATTGTGTGGCTTCTCTCTACACAAGGGGGACTGAATAGTATTCACACACCCTATTTCAAATATCATGCCATCCCTTTCCAGTGGTGTGTTCTACTGCACAACCTTCTCCCTGCCACATTCAGGCAACCGCAGGAGTGCAAAACGTAAAACACCTTTATAATTAAAATAAGCGGATCTCTGAGGCTAGAATAAGACAAGTACGGTTAGCCAAAAAAAAAAAATCGTATCGGGATGGTGCCTGTTTTCATGGATAATTTTTGTTTCCAAAGTATGTAAAATTAGAGTTTGTTTATTTATAGTTTATTCTCAGTGTCCTTTTATGTGGTTTCAGTATGATAAATGCATTTGCTTTGAAAGGAACAAAATAGGGTCCCAGATTTGGTCTAAACTATAGCAATATTTATCTTGAACACCCTGAATTTGTTAACCTTCCAGAAATGCTGCAAAGCTTGAGGGTTTTTTGTGTCCTTTATGGAGGGAACATTGTTATCTAGTGGAACTGTTCATGGAGAATGCAAGTCCTCAGATTCAGCATGCAAGGAACAGAATGTTTTGAGTGATAACAAGATTATTTGTAAAGGGCAGAGTTTGTGAACAGTGGGGAAGCTAGAGAGAATTCCCAAGATCCATCTTTCCAGGCAGTAGCATTTGGAAAAGGTGTTCTATTATCTCTGTTGCTGCACTGTTTGGTTTAGATGGGGAGAACATCCTGCTGGTGTCATTAGGTTGTCCTTACATCCCAGGCTACTCAGTTTGAGAATATTATAAAGAATGAATATCTCAGCCATCCTCCTTGCTGAATCAGGCAGCCGTTTCAGTATAAGAACTGATGCATTGATTTATATATTTTTCTCCTCCATGGGGACCCAAAGTGGCTTACGACATCTGTCTCCTCTCTTCTATTTTACCCTCACAATAAGCTTGTGAGGTAGGATAGGCTGACAGTAACTGGCCCAAGGTCAGCTGGAGAGAGCCAGTTTGGTGTAGTGGTTAAGAGCTGCTGGACTCTAATCTGGAGAGCCGGGTTTGATTTCCCACTCCTCCACTTGAAGCCAACTGGATGATCTTGAGTCAGTCATGGGTCTCTCAAAGTTTTCTCAGTCTCACCCACCTCACAGGGTGATTGTCATGATGTTACCTGAATTGGTCTCCTTGCAATAATAGAATTGTGGGAGGAATTAGCAGCAAGGAAGACAGCTATGTGAGAGGCGGTAACTACGGGATCTTTTCCACCAGTTTTTACTGAGTCCCTTCCCAGATAGCAGACGAGGCTGGTGCTTTAAGTTCAGAGGGCAATATTTTATTAAAATGCATACACACGCACAGGAGTAAATAGTAAAAATGGTTGCACACACAGAGTCCTAGGAAGCAAGTCAGAAGTTGGAATAGAGTGAGGGAGGGCAAAGTATATCTACCAATCCTGATGAGTAGTCCAGTCCATGGAGGAAGAGAGCAGCCTCAAATGCCAGTGTTCTCAGCCAGGAGAGCAAGAACCTTACGGCAATCTCAAGGGAACAGCGCCTTGAATCCAATAAGCATGTACAGAGACAGAGTCTTAGGGAAGAGACCCTAAGGGAGCCGCATCCTGGAAGCAGGGGTCCTGGAAGTGTGCATGATTTGAATGGGGCAAGGGCACTACTCTTATAGGATAAACGTGACCTGAGGCGGAAGAGCCCACCTAGCTGTTGGAAAAAAGACTGCAATGGTCAGTTCCTGGGAATAATAAAGGTTTGATTACCTTGATTGCATTTTCTTTTACATGCCCCGGCAGCTAGCAAAGTCTCTCCTGGACCTGCACAAAGGGGCAGTGTGTTAATGGAGTCGAGCTAAGTTGATGAATTTAGTCGGGGAATGTACCTTTCCCAGGAATGAATGATAAATACATATGAATGCTAACTGATTTGCTCCTCAGTCATGGGCAGGCGATCTCATCACGGAAGGAGAGAAAGGAATATGTTAAGTGGGGTGACTCTGCGAGACTTTTGTTGAGACTCTGGATTCCTTTTGGGGCTGGGGAGTCTGTAAATTAATCACCACTGGTCTCTTCATATTTCCATGCGGCATTCCATTCATGCCTGGGTCTCCTGGGCGGGACTCAGCAACTGCTAGCTGGAATTCCCCTGGTTGCAATCCAAACTGCCATTTTAATCCAGAGGTCTTGTTATTTTATATCACAGGAAGCTATATTAAATAGGTATTAAACATAGTGGAGGCTTGGCCGACTGCTTACAATGAGGATAATAATAACACACCTTATAAACCACTGTGAGTGTGGCATTAAGTTGTCCTGAAGGGAGGTACATATCTTGAATGTTGTTGCTGTTATTCATGACAGAGCAGGGATTTGAACTCAGGTTGAATTAGTCTCCTGAATGGTACAACGTGTGCCTGTACTGCAACTTGAAATATCCTGAAAATATTAAAATTAAGTTGATCCAGCCACGTAAATGGCATCTAAGAGAAACATGGTGTGTAGGGCAGTGTTCATATTGTTTTGCTGGTTTAGTAGAATGAATTGAATGTAGTAGTTGAATACTGAAATTAATTAACTGAATAGTCTACTTCAAATTATGGAGTTGAGGTAGATGATCACTGAAGACAGAGGCTTCTTGGTGTTGTTGATACCTCAACTCTGGTATGCCCTCTCCACAGCTTTGTGCCTGGAACTAAACTTTGTTAGCTTTAGGCTTCAGGTGAAGATCTTTCTTTTTACACAGGCATTTGGGTTAGCTTACCTTTCTTTCTCATGTTTGCCTCAAGTGAAATATATAATGGATTGTATGCTGGTTCATTACTGGTTTTATTACTATCCTGATAAGCTTTTTTTTTTAAAGTTTAAAGCATTTAGGCTGCTGTTTTACTGATGTTTCACAGTATTAATGCTGTTTTGTGTTTTTTATTATCTGTGTTTTTATTACTGACTGCCTCAAGAGTTGAGAGTTTGTAAGTGACCTTGGGTTTGTCACGGTCTCTCAGCCTAACCTACCTCACAGGATAATAGTTGTAAGGTTAAAAGAGGGAAGGGGAGAATGATGTTATAAGCTGCTTTGCATCCCCATAGGGGAGAAAGTGGGGTATAAATATCTTTTACAAACCCAAATAAAATTAATTTTACCTTCTTCAAATGGGAGCAAGAGGAAGGCCATGCATACTGAAGCACATCCTTTTCTGCAGTTGGTCAGGGATCTCCAGCCTTGGTGAGTTCATAGGGTCGTCACCTTCTAAAATGGTCCCTCTCTCTGTCCCTTTAATATCAATTTTATCTGCAGCAAATACAAGCTGATGTCATTTACCCCCATGCCATTTCGGCTGCCCATTTCCACACGTTAAGCCTCTAGGGACAGGACATTTTTCTCCTGACCGTTTGTCAACCCTGTGAGTTGATGAGTGGATTAGTGTATGTCCTCGTAGAATACTCATAGACCTCCCACAGACTGCAGGGCTAATAGGGAAACAAGGCATTAGCAGACATCCGATGGAGCAGAAGAACCACCATTGTTGGATGGTTGGAGCGGCATTTGTTGCACTACTCCCCATCTGTAGGGATCATACTCTTAACTGATTGACGGGAATTTTTAGCATATGAAAGTCAGAGACTGTTAATGAATCTATAAAATCTTTTAATATTAATCTAAATCCACTGATTAAAAGAAACTACTTGGTATGTGTAAGGTCTAGAAACAAGCCATCCTGCTCTTGCTTCACGGAGCTTTCCCTGAACAGAAGTTAACTTAATAACATACTTGACCTTTAATCTCCCGGTAAGAATATTCCCACATGTACAATTAAGCTGAAGGCAATAAAGAGAAATATTAATAAAGCTGCAGATATCAAAGGTGTTGGGCAGGCTTTTGAAGATGCATCAAAACAGGTTTATTAAGCTGGTTAAAGTCAGTACTTCATGTATATACGCAACAGTGTTGCTGTTAGGCTGTGAAAATTATGGCCTTGCAGATGTGTGGGGAGAAAGAGAAATAAAGACTATGCATGCTTATGCCAGAAACTTTTCTATACTTATTAGGGTTGCCAGCCTCCAAGTGGTGGCTGGAGATCTCCCAGAATTACTGTTGATTGCCAGGCCATAGAAATTAGTTCCCCTGGAGAAAATGGCTGCTTTGGAGGTGGACTCTTTAGCATTATACAATGCTGAGGTCCCAAATCCCATCCCCGCCAGTCTCCACCCCTGAAATCTCAAGGAATTTCCCAGGCTGGAGCTCGCAACCCTAACAATTTCATACTTGTTTTTCTTAATTTAGTGCATTTTAAGAGCATTTCTTTTAAGTAAAAATTTGTGCTAAGTTTGGAGTAGAATATGAGATGTAAGCAGGGCTTTTTTTCAGGGGAAACGCGGGGGAACAGAGTTCCAGAACCTCTTGAAAATGGTCACATGGCTGGTGGCTCCGCCCCCTGATCTCCAGACAGAGGGGAGTTTAGATTGACCTCTGCACTGCTCAGTGGCGTGGAGGGCCATCTAAACTCCCCTCCGTCTGGAGATCAGGGGCGGGGCCACCAGCCATGTGACCATTTTCTCTGAGGGCAACCCACTGAGTTCCACCACCTCTTTTCCCAGAAAAAAAGCCCTGGATGTAAGCAAGAAATATACTTACGTTTGGAGGATTCCCAGTGGACACAGTTTACCAGGAAGTTCTCCTAAGCAGGCCCCATGGAAATGAATGAGAGTTGTTTAAGCATGTAGTCCTCTTGGGTTGCTTCAATTCATTTCCACGGGACTTGCACAGGAAAACTTCCCTGCAGATGGTGCTTGGTGCTCTCAATTTCCACTGGTGAACCATGTCTCTATCTCTATAACATATGCATTTCTGAAATCCTATTCAAGTCATCTGTTATTTATTTTTAAAGCAGTGGGCCAGTGAGAAAATTTCTAATAACTCTGCTATAATAGAGAAAGAGGCATTATGCTCCATTGTAGCTACCCACCATCAATCTCCTCTGTAGCCAGTATTATGCCCTCTGGAATAGCCATCTGAGCCATAATCCTTAGGCTTTATGATAATGGGTGAGGGTGAGCACGAAACACTTTGAAGATTAAATTACAGAAAGAGCCACCTTTTAGCAAACACAGATGTAGCAGAGTGGCCCATGAGACCATTTTTAAAAAGCAATACATTTCTAGTTGTAAAAGCTACTGAGCCTGGTTATTCTTATCTTAACTTTTATTACACCTCTAAACATAACCCAGCTTTTCATGAGCACTACCGCAGACCAATGTAAATGGAATTTATACAGCTTTCTGTATGAGTTCACAACTTAGGGGAAGGACAGGTTATGTGGCTTGTGAATGTAAAGCCAGAAACAAATGAACTTCTCCAGTGATGTCAATGTTTATGAGGCTCAGGGATGGGAGTATGTACACAAATATACATTAGTGGTCATACCGCTGATATTTATTTAGTATGGTTCAGTCTGAACCATTAACTACGTTACCAAAACAATTTAGGTAACTACCCCCCCCCCCACCTCCCCTACTTGGTTTTAATAGCACCAGCAACCTCAGGGAACTCAGCCTCTTAATTCTCCTTCATTCAGCTCAATTGAAATGATTACAAGAGTTCTAATGAACTTCCTCTTGGGAGTTCTATGGATGCTAAACTCATACCGGGAGACACAATGGGGTTTAAATTAGCCACTTCGTAATCATAGGGCTGTATAGAGTGAATTCAGAGTAGAGGACCCTACCTAGAAGATGAGCCACTACTTCTTTGTATTTAAACCAGTAGCTTAGAAGAAGGGGGAGGCACAAATGGCCCTTCCATCAGCCTGACCGGTCCGGCTCCCGGGCTTTAATCAGAGGCCAACCAGCTTGCAGAAGGGGGCAGAGGGAGGGACAGAATGCAATCATCTTTTTGTGCTGAAAAATAAATGTGAGAGAAAACAACAACAACATATAACTTGGTTGCATTTCATAACCCATTTCCAACAGCCATAACAATGAATTCCTGTCAATGTCTACAGTGCTTCATAATAGCAGACGCTGTAGTTACTGCATTTTTAACTAAAACCTCAAATTAATAGATAGCTGTACTAAGTCAAAGTGTTTGAAACAGAGTAGGAATTTGGCACCTTAACAAGTAATGGAAGAGTACAGCTTTGCAAATAAATTCAAAGATACAGAAAAAGAGGTGTTTGGGTGGGGTCAGTATACATGTGCACTTCATTTTATAGGATTAGTAGTTACCCATTCAGCTTAGTTGATTGAGTACTTATACTTGGCCTCTGATAATATTCTACATCTCATCCTCCTCTTCACCACATCTCTCTGCCCACAGCAAGAGAGAGTCTTAGGCCTAATGTGGGATACAGCCACACAGAATAGGGTGGGATGATTCAATGAAAAAGCCCCATACTATATTTTAGCAGTTTTCCTTCCAGGCAGTGTCAAAGCACAGATGCTTCCAGTGCAGATGGGCCCGCAGTGCTGAATAAATCTTCTAATGCTGCTTTTTTATGTGCCAGTGGAGCACAAAAGTAAGCCTAAGAGTCTATAATTTGTGCACAAATAGGAACTCAGAGGATTATATGTGAACTTTCCAAACCAACTCACATACAGGCACAAGCTGCTTGTATTAGCTTTAACAATGTGGCTACACAATCTGTCTTCAGATTGGTTCCCAGATCCAGTAAAGACCCCTCAAAAGTGACTATTTAGGGACAGTAGTAGTTAACAAGAATAATGGGTTCAATATGCCGATGACTAGGACTTGGCATATATTTTAATTGTATAAACATCATTCTTGGGAAACAATGAAAATTAGAATGGCCCAGAATGTGGAGAGTTGTAATATCAAAACCATGAAAAACATGCATATTAGGTTGTACAAATGAGATACATAATGCAATACCTTTCTTTAGACCAGCAGTCTTTATAGAGCAACTCATTCTCAAGCAAAACTTCTGCTTTGCAAGATTCTAGCGCTATTTTTACATCAGGCTTTCACCTGTTTTGCCTGAGGCAGGGGTCCTTTAAGGGGCATGGATAGTCCAGAAGCCTCACAGAGGCAAGATCTTTGCCACATGAACAGGGTTTAATAAAGAAAAAGTCCATAATACAGACAACAACAGTGGTCACTTACATTCCTCTTAGACAGGGATGAGGTATACTCCTTAACCTAGCCCACAGCACCACCTGA
The DNA here is from genome assembly GCF_028583425.1 of Eublepharis macularius. Classification (NCBI taxonomy): domain Eukaryota; kingdom Metazoa; phylum Chordata; class Lepidosauria; order Squamata; family Eublepharidae; genus Eublepharis; species Eublepharis macularius. The sequence continues at coordinate 145,957,809 of NC_072794.1, read as the reverse complement.
TCTCTGATGAAACCCATACTACTACTACTACTACTTCTTCCCTTTTAAAACTCTCTTCAGCCTAGGGATCCCAGGTCTCCCAGTAGGGGAGGGGGATCCCCCACTCCCACCCTCCGCCCCCTGCCACCACTCACCTGGCTGGTGGAGTGGAAAGTCAGGGGAACAGGCCTCCTGGGTGCACTTCAGGTGCAGCATGGTGACGATTCCACACAGGTTATCTGCCCCAAGTTCAATGCTTTTCAGACCCAGGTTTTTTTGTTGCTTCCTTGCAGCATCGTGGTACATTCCTGCACCTCTGGGGGTTTTCCCAACTTTTTTCTGATCTTTCTCAAATCTGCGTTGCTCCAAAGTTGTGGGAAAGATTACAATGAAGCCTGGGGGTGTGAAAATCCAGATTTTCTAGCTCACATAGCAGCCATTTTCCATGTCCCTGTTCAAGCAGCAGCCATTTCTTCCCCTCACCACCAGGGGAGCTTCTTTTTAAAAAAAAGAAAATATGAACTAGAATATCATTATATTGATATACTGTGGTAACAATAGATGTAGCAGGTCCTCTGAATTCTCAGCTTTCATTCTTAAAAAATCTGTAGCCTAGGGTTCCGAGTCCCCTGGTGGGAGTGGGGAATCGTCCACTGCCAACATCTGACCCCCCACTACCTCTTACCTGGCCAGTGGAGGGGTGTGTATGTGAAGGGAATGGGCCCAGGAGCTCTGGAGTACGCTCCTGTGGGTTCCAGAGTGTTTGTTGTTGCACCAGGAATGATGTCATTCCTAGTGCTACAATGAAAGGAAGGCCACTGTGCAGGGGTATTTTCCTTAATATCAACCCAAATCAGATGATTTAAAAGAAAATACCTCCATGGAGGGACCTTTCCATCATTGTCACACCAGGAATTATGTCATTCTTGGTGGACAAAATTGAGAGGGTGCAGAGGAGAGCGAAGAGAATGATCAGGGGTCTGGAGACAGCCCTACGAGGAAAGGCTGAGGGCCTTGGGAATGTTTAGTTTGGAGAAGAGGAGGTTGAGGTGGGACATGATTGCTCTCTTTAAATATTTGAAAGGCTGCCATTTGGAGGAGGGCAAAGAGCTGTTCCAGTTGGCAGCAGCGGGTAGGACGTGAAGCAATGGTCTTAAATTACATGCACCAAGGTACCGGCTGGATATTAGGAAAAACTTTTTCACGGTCAGAGTAGTTCAAAAGTGGAACCAGCTGCCTAGGGAGGTGGTGAGCTCCCCTTCACTGGCAGTTTTCAAGAAGAGGCTGAATGAATACTTGTCAGAGATGCTTTAGGCTGATCCTGCACTGGGCAGGGGGTTGGACTAGATGGTCTGTATGGCCCCTTCCAACTCTATGATTCTATGATTCTATGTAACAACAATGGCTTCAGACAACACGTGCGCTGTGCATATGCATGAAGTAACAACCCTCCGAGCTCACCCACCCAAGACACCCCCCCATCACCCGATTTGGACCCCAGGGGACCTGGCAACCCTACTCTAGCACCTGCCCTTGAGTAGATATATAAGAAAAGGCATTTCTTTGTACAGGAAGGAGCTAGTGCACCCGAGTGCTCCGGAGCATTTTCTTGTCACTCCAGTATATCCAGTTTGGTGTAGTGGTTAAGAGCGTGGGACTTTAATCTGGAGAACTGGGTTTGATCCCCCATTCTTCCACTTGTAGCCAACTGAGTGACCACGGGGCCGGCCACAGCTCTTCCAGAGCTCTCTCAGCCCCACCCACCTTACAGGTTAATTGTTGTGGGAATAATAATAACATACTTTGTAAACCGCTCTGAGTGGGCATTAAGTTGTCCTGAAGAGTAGTATATAAATCGAATGCTTTTTATTAAATATTATTAGACAGTTACTTTAAAAAAAGAGCTAGTGATTCAGAAAACCTGCTACACCTCTTGTTACCATGGTATATCAATAAAACGATATTCTTGTGATATATTTTTTAAAAAATTGCAAAATCCTTTGTGATCTGGGGGTGGCCACTTCTGGGGTATTGGGGCAGCTAACCTGTTGGGAATCTCATCTGGAGCTGCACCAGCAATGAGGAAACTACAAAATCCCATCCATGTCTGGAAGCCACCTGTAAGATCATAGCAATGACAATAATGAATTATTACAAATGAATCATTGCAAACAATACAAAAAAGCAAAAAAAAATTACTATTTTTCCTATTGGAGCCCTTACTATGTTGATCAACCTCATAGCTGTACGTGTACCGATGGCAATTCTGATAATTTCCACTTCAAAACAAGTTCCATTTAAGTTGCTGTTTTATGTTCCCCTCGACTGACATGAGAAGTTAGGGCTTTTCATGAACAGAATTGCAATGGTCTTTGCATTACATTGACTTCAAAAACAGGAAAGAATCTGCTTTCGAATGTGCGTAGTGCAAATGTTAAACTATGCAATAGGTAAAATATAAATTCCATTTACAAATTAATGTTTTCTATCTTGCATTAATAACTAGGCTCATCACGGTGTCCCACTATGGCAGGAGGCCTCCTGCTGGTAATCTTTGTTGAGGGGGAAAAAGGCAAAGTAGATCTGTAAATCACCAGAAACTCTTCTTGGTTATACTTGGAAGTGATCAGGCTCCATCAGAGACATTGCGCTCACCCAAGCCTGGATCTTGGGGGGGGGCAGGGGGGTTGCCTGCCCCTGGCGCCATCAAAGAGGGGGCGGCAAAGGGGTGGATCCAAGTTTGCCTCCCCAGCAAATAGCCGCTCGTGCCCAGCTCTCCCGCTTGTTTTTTTTTCTGCCTCAGCTCTCAAGAATAAAGCACGCCAAACGGTGGGACAGCCAGCAGAAGGCATATGTGTGTGGAGGGGAAGGGCTCCACTGCTGCCCCCCTCTGGTCCCGGCAGCCGGCAGGCGCCTCTATTTGCACCATCAAAGAGAGGGTGGCCCCATGCGCCGGCAAGGAGGGGGATCCACGTTTGCCTCTCTTCCCAGCAAATAGGCACTCGTGCCTGGCTCATTCGCTTCCCCCCACCCCCACCCCGTCTCTGCGTTTGTGCGCTGCTGCCTGGGATGAGAAGAGCTTGAAGTGCCACCGCCCCAAAAGGTGGGACGGCGCAGAGTGCACGTGTGCATGGAGGGGTAGAGGGAGGGTTCTTCCATCGCCCCAGCAGCAGGCAGGCTGTGTATTTGTTTGCTGTATTTGCTCCGAGGTCAGCACAGAGGGAGATGATCAAACCATGGCAGGAAGGTAGGGGCGTGGGATGCTAGTATACTTTATACTTTTAAATTTCATTATTCCACATAGCACACTTCTATATGCTAAGTTGTTAATTCAATAAAATAAGACGTGGTTTGACAGGAAAGTAAGTTAAGTATTGCACACATATCAATTTCCCCCCAAATCTCCCTGTTTATTTTTCTGTAGGAAAAAAAATGGAGGAGAGCCCTTTTTCTTATGGCGTCAAAATGTGCGGACATTTTACACCTCTAGTAAGAACAGTCCTTAGCATCCAGCCTTATGGGTATGGTTGCCAGCTTCCAGGCTGGAGATCTCCCAGAATTAGACCTGATCTCCAGCCAAAAGATTCCACATAGCACACTTCTATATGCTAAGTTGTTAAATCAATAAAATAAGATGTGGTTTGACAGGAAAGTAAGTTAAGTATTGCATACGTATCAATTTCCCCCCAAATTTCCCAGTTTATTTTTCTGTAAGAAAAAAAAAGGAGGGACCTTTTTCCTATGGCGTCAAAATGTGCGGACATTTTACTCCTCTAGTAAGAACAGTCCTTAGCCAGGGACGGATTGATGGGGGGGCAGGGGGTAGTCTGCCCCCGGTGCCACCAAAGAGGGGGCACCGGGCACAATTGCCAGCCCCAGGAGCGCGCTGCCAGCCCCGGGAGCGTGCCTGGGGAAAGGCGAACGGTACAAGCGGCCTCCCAGCCACCCACGCTGCCTTTTGCCTTTCCCGCAGGACAAGTGGTGGCCGGCTTGCAGGAAAGGCAAAAGGCAGCATGGGTGGCAGGGAGGCCGCCCGCGCCGTTCGCCTTTCCCCAGGACAAGGGGCGCGCGGCAAGCCAGCCGCCCCTTGTCCTGCGGGGCAGGTGAACGGCGCGGGCAGCCTCTGAGCCACTCGTGCTGCTGCCAGCTCCGTGGCACGCCGGAACAGCCGGTTTGCCGGGGGGGGGGGGCGCCCCAGCATGATGATGTCACAGGAGTGACATCATCACGCAGCGCCAGGAGCGTGCACGCGCTATGCGCGCACGTAGAGCCTAACTACAGTTGCCCTGGGCGCTGGCAACCATAGATCCGGCCCTGTCCTTAGCATCCAGCCTTATGGGTATGGTTGCCAGCTTCTAGGCTGGAGATCTCCTAGAATTAGATCTGATCTCCAGCCAAAAGACATTCCACATAGTACACTTCTGTATGCTAATACATTTTAAGTTGTAAAATCAATAAAATAAGTGGTTTGACAGGAAAATAAGTTAAGTATTGCATACGTATCAATTTCCCCCAAAATTTCCCAGTTGCAAACGATGAGGCCTGTACATTTTCAACAGAAGAACGATTCAAGCATGAGATTAACATGGGTTTTGACAGAATCCTAACAGAATTGCATACTTGAAAACACCAAAAGACTAAACACAGATTTTTCTTTTCTTGGTGGTGAAAAATTGATGAAAATGAGTAGCTCAGACTTAATGGTGGCTGCAGAACATTTGGCAAAAAAATATTAAGAGGACTTAAATATTAACGAATTTAAATGTGAACTTGAAACATTCAGAGATTAAGCTCATAATTTTTCTAAAAATACAGAACAAATTAGCTGCCTAGATCTATTATCTGTGATTTACACAAATGATTTACAGGATGCATTTCCTAATTTTTGTATAGCGTTAAGAACGTATGCCACTCTACCAACAACATCAGCATCCTGTGAGAAGTTTTAGCAAAATGAAGCTTATAAAAACCTGTCTCAGGTCAGCAATGTATCAGGAGCGTTTATCAAGCCTGGCTATATCGTCTATTGAAAGTGATGTGGCAAATACCATAAATTATGATGATGCAGTGAGAAATTTTGCAGGGAAAAAAGCCAAAAAAGTTCACTTTTAGTTGAAGTTAAGTAGTTATCTGCATTTTCTCCTAAGGACATGATGCCCTAGCAAGAGAGTTTACTTTTCATATATCTCTACTTTGCATCTGCTGTAGATTCTTTTGGGTGTCAGAAACTTGCCTTGGCTAACTAATAAATGTTATTTTTCTAGAATAAAGAATTTGAATCTATTTTCTTTATTTGGGTAGTGGGCTTCCATTGTTGGAGTTTAAATTTCCCCCATCATTGTGAATTTCCTACCACATTTGTCTTACTGGAATATTGACAGCTTGAGCTTGCAATAGCTCTTGTTTTAGGAGAGCCCACCCTTCACTTGCTCCTCTCCCTTCCAGTATTTTTTGCCATGGAATGACTCTCGTCAGGCCTCTGAGTTCCTTAAACTCTGTCTTCCTAATATCTAACATGCATGTCTGCCTATGAACTCCCTTAGCTCCCTACAACAAAAGGAATTCTAGGAGGAATGCTTAGCTAATGATGGATAAGATAATGTAAAGTTATTATTAACAATTCATAGAAGTCAACACAATTTATTCTTTTAAGAGTTGTTTATTATATATATTAAAAACATTGATCATATATGTATATATAAAGAAAAATATAAGGGGGTGCCATTTTTCACTTTTGCCCCCCCCCCTCAAAAATATGTAGATCCGGCACTGCGCTCACCTCTAGGGATCCCATTCCATTTGTGGGGATGAGGAATCCCCCACTCCCAGCCTCCACCCTTGCCCCCACTCACCTGGCCAGCAGAGAATGGGCCCAGGAGCCCCACAGTGCACCCCTGAGTACTCCGGAGCATTATCGTGTCACTCCAGGAATGATATCATTCCTGATGTGACAAAAAAAGTGCTCCAAAGGTGAGACCTCTCAGTACACAGGCCCCCCCCCCATCCCCACTTCCATCCCTCTCACTGGTTGTCAGCCTAGGTCTTTCAACCCTATTAATATTATTTATTTACTTACATTATTTATAGTCTTCTTTTCTCACTGAGACTCAAGGTGGATTACACAGTGTGAGCCAGTACAGTCTGTAATAGGATATATAAATGCAAATTTGCCAAGATTTAAAACCAGAAGAAATCCAGTGAGGAAATGCTGATGTAGGCATTGCAAAAATTGCAGTTAGGGCTATGTTGAAAATACTCTATGTCCTGATAAACTAATGTCTGGGATATAGGCGTTTCCACACATTCTTATAGGCACGGTCCACCCTCGGGACTCTGGCGGCTGTTCCTCAGGCTTCCTCATGTCTACGTTTGCAAAATGTTTGCATGCTGTTTTGTTACCATTTTTCAGTGTCTTTTCTGGGACTGCACTTTTACTGGTGTTTTCTTTTGAAGGGTGTTGACGGTCCGGTTCTTTAGCATTCTTTGGCATCTGAATGGTTAAAGCGCTTTGAAGAATCCTCCTATCTCTGCCCAGTTCTCCCCCCAAAGCACTTTCCCTTTTCATTCAGCCATGGAAGCCTCCTTGCAACACACACTTAAATCAGGCAAAGGTCAAGAACGACCGGCTTTGTGGAAATTGCCATAGTTTGCATTCTTCCACTGTTTTTATGGGATATGTTAGGTATATTTGAGAACAAGATCCACGATGTTAGGCATAAGAGAATGTTTTGAAGGTCTGAAGGCAGGGACAAGTAAAAAACTGAAACTGCTTTAAGAAGTTTTCTGAGGTTTTTTTTTAAAAAAATCATAAAACTAGAATCCATTCTTGATTGCATTGCCATTTAGAAAGAGCTCTGAAGTCACGGCAATTTAGTGAAGTGCTCATTTCTACTTTTCACTTTAACACATTTCTAACTTCATAGCAAAGTGTTCTAAGTTTTAATGCTATAAGTTTGGGTTTGTGCACATAGTATTATCCAGAAGAAAAATATTTATGCTGTTTGTTTTCCTTTCCACACCCATCAGTGGAAATGATAAATATCATGGAGCTAGGGAGGAAAATGAGATGGCTTGACTCAATAAAAGAAGTCCCGTCCTCAAGTTTGCAGGATATGAGCAAGTCTGTTAATGATAGGATGATTTGGAGGTCTTTCATTCATAGGGTTGCCATAGGTCAGAGGTGACTTGATGGCACATAAGACACAGGGGCTGATTCCGCACACGTTGGATAATGCACTTTCAATGCACTTTATCAAACATTTGAGGTGGATTTTTTGTTCCACACACAAAAAAATCCATTCCAAATGATCTATAAAGAGGATTGGAAGTGCATTATCCAACGTGTGTGGAATCACTCAGGGAGAAAAAATATAGAACAGTGAACTCGGGTTTCCATCACAAATTATATTATGAGATTTATAGATTTATAGATTTATATGCAAAAGAACCTCCTCAGGATACAGTGAAGCCTCCCGCCATTAGCATTCCACACCCTGGGAAACTCTTACAGGATGACTCAGCTCAACCCCACCCCTCCTGAGTAGATATAAATGACCTGCCAACATCTTTTCCACACTGTGACACTGAGAGATCTCTGTCTTTTGGTGCCACACCTCTGAAGATGCCAGCCACAGCTGCTGGCGAAACGTCAGGAACTACAATGCCAAGACCACGGCAATACAGCCCGGAAAACCCACAACAACCATCGTTCTCCGGCCGTGAAAGCCTTCGACAATATTCTTTAAAAGTTAGTGTACAGTATATATTCTACTGGTCATACAAATAAACGGTTAAGTACACACAACCCCGTGTATGTTCATTGAGAGATTCTATGAAAACATAATCTGCATCTTCAGTAATGTAGGTACCAGAGCACATATTCCAGATAACAATTTGAGACAGCTTTTAACAGCTTCAGTGCTACTTTGTTATGAAAGGCATGTATGTCAAGCAAACAGAATATAATGTTCAAAGGAACAAGGCTTCCTTCCAGGTACTCTTACATGTTCAGTAAAAATGTTCCAATATTGTCACACATCTCATTGTTAGGGTTGCTTGGTTGGCAGTCTTTGGAAGGATGGGGGGAAAGGACTATGGAAATTGGTGTCACACTATGCTGCAATATCACTTCTAGTTTTGTACTCAGAAGTGACAACATGGCATCACACAGTGCTCTAGGAATTTCCTGATGTCACTTCTGGGTATGAAACAAGAAGTGATGTCACTTCTGGGTATGAAACCAAAAGTGACATTGCAGCTCTACATGATGCTATTTGCTCTAGGGTTGCCAGTCCTCCACTGGGGGTGGCGGATCCCCCAGTTCCACTCTCCATCCCCCACCCCCACTTACGTGGCCGGCGGGTGAAAAAGTAGGGAATGCACCTCCCAGAGTATGATCCTAGGTGGCACAGTGCGCTCATGTGTGCTGTGGCAGCCCAATTCGGCTCAAATCCAGCCCGATTCAGGCCGAATTGGCACGCTGTGGAGCACAGGAGCACTCCAAGGCCCCTCACCCCACCCTGGCAGCACTCCCACGCTCCACAGTGGCCCAATTTGGCCTGAGCGTTCCCAGGGGTGGCACGTGCCCTGCTGGGAAGTGACATCACTTCCGGGAAGTGACATCATCACAGAGGCCGGAAGTGCACATGCACTTTGCACATGCGCAAGGGGACCAGCAACAGTAAGTGCCATGTCTCCCACCTCCCGCCCAGAGGGTAAGGGGACCTGGCAACCCTAATTTGCTCCCTTATTTTGCTCCATCAAGTGGCAGCAGGAGCCCTGGCACCCCCTACTCATTGTGTTCCTGTGATCCTTTGCCAAGAAACCAAGACCCTCTGTGTCATCGCAGTTTTATTAGACATAAACATAATATGCTATGAAACAATATTTTTTCAGTACACATATTTTAATAGTATAACAATCCATCAATTCTGTGTATGCACCTTTCTGGTATGATAAATTACACAGCATGTGGAGCTGTTGCATTTAAACTTTTGTATTTCCTATGGAAACTAAATGAGTAGAAGCTGCAGCAATGCATATTAAACATGCTTTTGAGATTTTTCTCTTCTTCGTTTCCTTGCAGGACAGGGCCTAGGCATATATTAGTAGTATGACCTGTGTTGGCTTCAGGGTTTTTTCCCCTGTAAGGCAGATTCCTCAAAGTGTTGCTGGGGGACTGCTGCTTGACCCTGCTTGGGTATTGGCTCATGGTGTCCCCCAAGGCTCCATGTTAAGCTGTTCAACCTCCCTGTGAGGTCACTGGGGAATATCATCTGGTGACTAAGGGGAATGTGTAATCATTAACGTGTTGGTGATGCACAACTACACCTCTCGTCCAGGGAGGGGAATTCCTGGCTTACCAGTAACCCACATGACAGGAGGGAGAGGCCACTTAAAGGGACACGGCCACCCAGATAGCTGATCAATGGAATCCTGGGAAGGCTCATAAGGATAGAGTGTCAGAGCCCAGCCATGGAGCCAGCCAGCCAGCGCTTCTTTCATCTTTTTCACAAGAGGCCAGAGACAATTGCAATTGGCCTTTAAAAGGGGCTGGGAAGCAGGCTGATTGGCTGCTTCAAGCTCCATTGTATGCAAATGAGAGAGCCAAAGGAGATGTGGAAGAAAAGCTTTAGCTTTTTTGCACTTTCCCAAGAAGTGCTGAAGGCCCCAACTCTTAACTGCTTTTCACAAGAAATAGATAGCTGTCCTTTTCAGGCAGATATTTTGGAGTTAATCAGTAACTTTTCTTGTTGCTTTCATTCTTAGGTGCGTGTGGGTTAGGTTTTTGGTAAACCTGCCATGGTTAGGCAAGATGATGTATAAATATTTGCATTGAAAAATAAGATACTGGATACGTTTTTATTGTCTTGACTAACTTTTATGGTGGTTAATTGTCTTGCTTTCTTTTTACTGGCTAGGTTTGTTTGGCGTTGTTTTAGTGAGACCCTCAAACAAGTTCTGGAGAGGAAATGTTCAAATTTTCTAAATAAATAAAGTCCAAACAGTCAGGGCAGGAAATGAGAAGCCTGTTCGGTCCATTATCGTGCCTAGTGCTGCATCAAGAACACGGGAAAGGACGCGCAGCTGCTCCAGCTGCGCAGAGAGAACTGAGACCGAGACGTAGGGGGGGGGAGGAAAACCTGATCCTGAATATAGTCTGTATTGTATAAGATCTACCAATCTGATAGCATATTAGAAAGTTAACTTTTAAGAAAAATTGCAGCATGAAAGGAATACAAGACATGTAGTGTAGCGTTTGTTGTTTGTATGTTGCTCTTCCCTTTTTCCCAGTTCCCCCTTCCTTTTTTTCCCCCCTTATACTTTTGTAGTCTTTTGTAGTTTTTTATGTTAGATATTAAAAAAAAAATTACAAAAAAAAAAGAACACGGGAAAGGACAAGGTGCATGCCAAACCTAGCCAATGCTAAGCCTGTCTGGGTAGTTGAGAAGCCTGAAGTCCCTATGAGGGGGCAGCCTGAGGCCCAGTAGTTTAACAAGAGGACAATGTATCCCATCCGTTTGCTGAATACTCGTACTTGCCAACTCTAAAATTACCTGACGTCTGTCCAGTCCCTTCAGACTGTGCTGGAGAGAAATTGACGTTCTATAAAAACTCATCATCTAGAACTTTCTTGCTAGTGAGCCTTTGTGGAATAACCAGCAATTCCCAAGGAACTTCTGTTGTTGGGTTCTGCTGTGCCACAATTCTCTTCATTTTCCTGTGTTTACTTTCTGTATTATATCCTCTGACCCGCCTACCATTAAACTCCACGGTTAAAATTACCATTGATTTTGTTTTCTCCCACTCTCTGTGGTTCTTACACAGTGAAAGAGAACTGGAAATTAAAAAACTGCCTTTAAGCAGAAGGGACAGCATTGAGTGTGCAATAAAATCTGGATATCTGGAAAATTATGTTTCTGAAAGGCTCATTCAGTCTCAACCTGGGTGTGTTTTTTTTGCCAAATATAGTTTCTGCCTCTAATGATGATTACTTGTTTCTAAAAAGGCACACATAAAACTGAGTGACAAGCGTCTGCCACCTCTTCGAAGGAGGAGAGGAATTAAAGCCTCTCATAATTCTGTGACAATCTTCAGTAACAAAGAGAACTGGTTGGAGTCTCCAGTGCAGTTCACATTAATAAAACCAAGTAAGATATAAATCAGCCAAATGGGTAATTATGCCATGTTTAATACTGGTTGAAACTCGGGTAATTAATTATTTGGAAGGCTCAAAATGCCAGTGAAGTCAGTGTACTGGAGTAATTATTACCAACTTCTGTCAGACTTGAAACAAATTTAGAGTAAACAGAAAATCCTAAGGCTACTAACAGGGAACATGTATAAAAACTCTTTTCCTGTGGTTTGAATGCATATGAGTTGTAATGGGGTGATTTATTTTGTGAAATACAGGAAGCAAAGAGCATCTCTGATTGGAGAGATGTCCTAAAGGAACAGGCTGCTCAGAGTTCTGTACCTGTGTGATACTAGATATGTTGATTCATGAGAGTTATGTTTTGTCCCTTCTGTGTGACAGTGCCACAGGTTTGGAATGTACTCCCTTAACAAAGTCACTTTACTGGTTTAGACATTTAGAGATCAATCCTCCTAAGCAGATCTACTCAGATATAAGTCCTATTTTATTCAGTAGACCTCATTCTTAGGATTATACTGCAAGTGCAATCAAGTAGTTTTGAGGAGCAAATATGCTTTCAAGGCGTACAAAAATGCTCTCCAAACCCCTCACTTCCCACATTTTCTGAGCTGCTTTGTAAACGGTTTGTGGCCATTGTTCCCTGATCTGGTGGTGTCATTTCTGTGCCATTTTTAAAAGCACAGAAGACTTCTCTTTCTTCTTAACTACATAACCTCTCCCGATCAGGAATTGCATTGTGAATGTGATGATGTTACAGAACTAACCATATTTGGTTCTGTGGCAACTTTACCAAGGACAAAAAGAGCCACCTAGTCCTCATACACTGGAATGTACATCCAAGTTCCAATCCCATTAAGCGCAATAGAGTGCAGATAGGCAACATTGACAAATGTACATGGAGGCCAACAATTCTGTTTTCCCATGCTATGTTGAATCAGAAAATCCTGTATTCAAATGTTGCCTTACCCACAAACTTACAGAGAGTTTTGCAAAGCAGCCCAGTGATAAAACAAGGAATGGCAGCTGAGCTGTTGAAGTAATAGGGATTAATTTTCCTCCACTGCTCCCTGGAAACACTTTGGTGAGCTGGAATATTGCCCAAAGTAGTTGTTGCTTTTCAAGGGGTATAAAAATGTTCACAAAACAGCCCCCTGCCCTCATTTGATAGCTAATAATAACATTTGATTTATATATTGCCCTTCAGGAGACCTTAACACCCACTCAGAGTGGTTTACAAAGTATGTTATTATTATCCCCGCAACAATCACTCTGTGAGGTGGGTGGGTCTGAGAGAGCTTCAACAAGCTGTGACTGACCCAAGGTCACCCAGCTGGCTTCAAGTGGAGGAGTGGGGAATCAAACCCAGTTCTCCAGATGAGAGTCCTGCGCTCTTAACCACTACACCAAACTGGTTAACATGGTGTTGTTGCTGAAAGTAAGTTGTGAGGGACATAATCCTAAATTCAAATATTGCTTTAGACACAGACTCACCAAAAGGCCTTAAGGAAAGGAAGCCATTTTTTCTCTTACCTCTCCATCCATTAAATGGCCTGTTTCTCAGGATAGCTTTATTACATCAGTTTCTAGATAATGTATGATATGTATTTGTAACACCCTCAAAACACTATATTCAGTTTTACTGATTTGTTTGCTTAGTTTCCAGTAGGTCTCTGAGGATCGTGGAGAATAGTTGTGTAGATTGGTCTTTTAGGGTGTCAGCCGTATTACAGATTTCTTGATGCTATTTTTATGGTGTGTTTTATATTGTTTAAGAGAATACTCTTTCTTTGTATTCTATTCAATGTAGAAAAGTTATATAAAATTTATAAGTAATTTACATGAATATCTATATATACTAGGGTTGCCAGCTCCAAGTTGGGAAATTCGTGGAGATCTGGGGGGTGAAACCTGGAGAAACCTGGAGAAAGTGGGGTTTGGGGAGGGAAAGGACCTTGGCATGGCATAATTTCATAGAGTTCACCCTTCAAAGCAGCCATTTTCTCCAGGGGAATTGATCTCTTTGGCCTGGAGACCAGTTGTAATTCCGGGAGATCTCCAGCCATTACCTGGAGGCTGGCAACCCTAAAATATACACTTCTGTCTCTGTTGAAAAAAATGCACATAGAGCCCAGATGCCTTGTTGGTTTAGAACCAGAAGTGAAAGAAATTATCTGAAGAAAAAACAGCAAAGTTTTATGTTTTTAGATGCAGTTTTTCACATGGATTGTCTGAAGTAACTGACAGAATCATAGGGCTAGAGTGGGCATCAAGGTTTCCAGCCTCTGAGCTCATCTATCACAGTCTGGTTACTTTACATATCAGCCAACAAGACTGCTACCGCATAATCAAGAAACAGAGCTCGAGAGTGATTAAGCTGCAGCACAGTAATATGGCTACATTTTATGTATTTCTATAAAAGGCTGTGTAGTATAACTGAATAGAGGGTGCGTTTATGAAGGGGACAGTCTATCCCATTGTTTATTGTATTATTATCTTGCTCTTACTACATCGTTTCTACAGTTCTCTTTTTGGCATTGTTTATGACACCTCATTTAATAATTTTTGGCATTGTTTTTAATATTTCTGATCCTATCCTGTTGCATTGTTTGTCAGATACCTCATTGCATTGCATTGTCTTACACTCTTGAGCCTCCTTGATTCTGTTTGAGAAAGGTGGGCAATAGCTTTAGTAAATAAGTAAGTACAATAAATACATTTACATTCTTCCTACAAGCAGTATTATGTGCACACTACAACCTGTCTCTGTGCACCTAGATACACATGCACATAGGTCATTTAATGGGTAATGAGAAAGCAAGTTTTCCTTCTTACCATTGATGAAGAAGTGTTGAGGAGGGAGAGAGGTCCTGCTTCATGAGACAAGTGTGTGCCCTGTGCTGTGATCTTCCTGAACCATGTCAATATGAGAAAATAGAAATTAAAAACATCCTGAACTATATGCTATGTCACCACCTAAGGACAAGCATGGACTGCTGGTTGCTTACACATTGTGTAAGACTGATTGACAGAACAGCTTGAAGTGAGAAGTCATGATCCAGAATTAACTGTGCAGTGTCCTCATGAAGCTGCCATATACTGAATCAGACCACTGGTCCATCAAGGTCAGTATTGTCTACTTTGACTGGCAGCAGCTCTCCAGGACCTCACGTAGAGGACTTTCACATCATCTACTGCCTGGTCTCCAGTTAGATACCAAGGGCTGAACCTACATGCAAAGCAAAGGCTCTTTCAGTATGCCACAGCCTCTTCCTCATGATTGTGCATGCAGTTGTGGTGCTGATATTTATAAAAGATTATTTGTTTGCATATGTGTGCACAAAGCTTGTAATTTTGTGTACAGCTCTCCTCTGGAAGACTTTAAAATCTGAATATTTTAAAGCTGTATTGGGTGGGTGGGTATGCAAATATAGAAAAGGTGAGGTCAAGTTAAGCTGGGTTTTAGAAGCAAAACACAGATGAGTAGAGCTCAACATCTGGCAAACACTAAGCCACAGCTTCATTTGCTTTTTGTTTAACAAAATATCGGAATAACCGCATTTTAGTGGCCATCAATGGGACATGTTTTATTTTTTTCACATTAACTGTGGCAAACAAGGTCAGGGTCCCCATGCCTTATCTCTGGAACTGTTTTGAAAGTCAGTGGTTTGCCTGTGAGATACACAGTGACGAACAGTATGCCATTCACTGTGATTACTCAGCCCTGAGTATCTACGAGCAAACCCAGCACATCTGGGATTAGGAGAGAGGGTTTCCAAAGCAAAGATGCAGTTTCCAAACAGGCTCGAGTCCTCCAAATCTCTTGCTTTTGTTATTAAACACTGAGCAAGGTTTGTGTGCAAACCTGGTGATGCCGGGGTGGGAGCTGTTCACTAAGGAATCCCAGGAGAAACTATCTGAAGGGAGAATTTTTGTATCTGGAATCTTTGTTGAGGAGTTTCCATGCAGAAACAATTCTCTCAAGACACACAGCATGGGAAACTCACCTGCCAAGGGATTTAAGTATAACATTCTAATTGGACCTTGCAATATAGTTTTTTTACCGTTCTATAGACGGTAAACACAGACGAGCCGAAAGGTTATACAAAGCAGTAGGCATTCCTAGTTTTGGAAGCAAAACATTATGTTCCAAACCTTCCAGACCTATTCTAGTTTCTACTAGAAACTGTTCAAGAATATTCAATTATTCCCCTTCCAAGCTCATACTAGCCTCCACTGCTCACCCCATGCCTCCTTTGCCTTCATCCCTTACGCAATATGCAATTACATGCCATCTAGTGCCAAATTAAAGAATTGCAAACACCTACTTTGCTGTTATTAATCATAAAAGTGTAGCTGTGCCAGTGTTTCTCTTGACATTTTTCTTTTCTTGTAGCTTGATAGGTTCACATGCTGCTTCTTACAGGTTTGTTGTGCATCCTCAAAGAGCAAAAAGAATGACCAGTAGAGACCCTGGCCTTGTGTCAGGCAATAAGCTGGGCTGCTTACCCCTGAGTAAATCCACCGACTCAAAGTGCTCCAGCCTGCTGTTTGAACTTTGCCTGGCAGGTTACCTTCTCTAAGTGTGGGGAAGGAAAGATCTTGAGGAGCCAAATGTTCTTCCTCATGTGCCTAGACCAGCTCTCCTACCCTGCTGTTTGAAATGGCAGCCATGGTACAGAAAGAAAACACATTTGTTCTTAAGTAAGAATCTGCTAGCTTGCCATCCCAAGTTTGCAAAGAGCGATGTCCTCCCACAGTGTCTGTCCAGACATCACAACAAGTTATGTTTAGCGGGAACTAAGTGAGTCTTCAATGAAGGGCTCCTCCACTCTGCCAAATGAACATGGAGATCAACTGACAAGGGGTGCCAGCTGACCAGAGAAAAAGCCAGTTCTACACACGTTTTTAACAGAAGTTTCATCTGTAGAAGAAAGCCAGGGAAGCTGTTCAGAGCATGAACTCCAACTGCTAATTGCAGCTGGTCCAGCCACCATTAAACACACACAGTTTAAAGGAGTGGATGTTTTTCAAAAGTTGGCAACCTTATTACCGATGAGCACAACTCAGATGACAGATTCCTCTAGCTGTCCCTGAAATAGAGCAGTACAGGCACATTATAAATGTGATGCTATAAATCTGTGTTTTGTGGGAGTTTTTAATGGAAAAGGCTATAACAACTGGAAAGAGTTCCTTGCGGAATTGTTCTTGAAGAAAAGAGTCTCAGGAATGTTGCGTACATTTACTTGGGAGTAATCCCCATTGGATTCAGTAGGTAAAAATGCATAGCATCAGGTTATGCATCTTACAGTAGTAAAGCTTTCTAGACTTGGATTCTATTTTGTACATGGCCTTCTGGAAGGCATCTTGCCAATGTATGGGAGGGGGGAGGTGTTCTCGGAAATTACTTCTTTGTTGTATAAATCCTCCTTTATTCATTCAAATGGTCATTTAATCTGCATCTTCTGTATGGATTTGCACTTGCTCCTGTCAGCTTATTAATCATTTTAATACTCAATTATACATTTATTAATCTAGCTTGCATGCTTTCATTTCATTGCAGCAATAACATTTTGCATGTTAATCATTTCAGAGGGAGGGGTGGCTGGACATCGCGGAAAGATAGATTACTATTTTGTTAAGCAGCTGGATGAATTGTCATATTAATCAATATTATCTCAGTAATTTAATACCACTTTTGCTATGATTCCAGATTTCCTCAGCATCTTCTCTACTTAGTTATTACCAGTCAATAGCATGCTACTAAGCAACATATATGCATTATTGTGAATTATCATAGACATTTACATTGAGGCTTTTTAACTTGCAGATTAGACTCCTGTTAAAGTGATATTAATAGTAGGATCCTATGCATGTTTACTTAGGAGGAAGTTCCATTGAGTTTAGTGGATCCTGTTCCCAAGGGAAGTGTGTGAAAGATTTAGCAACTGCAAATGCCGTCAATTCCATAATGCAATTTATTTGCAGTAAGCTTAAAAACACTATAATGTATTATCTAATCTTTCAATTTATTGTATGCAATGCATTCCTTTTAAGATATGTTGTTGAAATGGCAGGATTTAAAAAAAAAATTCTTAGTCTTGTCTGTTTTTCTGTCTTCATGGCAAATGTGCCTTATTTTCTACAAATGGCTTTAACTTGAAAGGTGAAAAGACTTAGGCCATTTCCACACACATTGAATAATGCACTTTCAATGCACTTTAGCAATCCTTTGGAAGTTGATTTTTTTGTTCCACACATGGAAAAGCAGTTCCAAATGTTCACTAAAGAGTATTGAAAGTGGATTATCCAACGTGTGTGGAAGCAGCCTTAACCCTAAGGTTTAATTTGGTTGGGTGACCAACCTAATGCTTTGTAGGATCTAATCACTAAGAACTTGGGTTTAAGTTCATTTTATCTCATTTTCTTTATATTTGCCAAACCTTTAATTATTTGCAATCATACTGAACAGTTTTTTATCCTACTGTTCAAATTAAACATTTTTTGTTTTCTTTCTTTTTGTTCTTTCTTTCAAGGATGATAAAAAAGTCACATATTCACAGCCTAACCCACCTCAAAGAGTTGTTGTGAGGATAAAATGGAGGAGAGATGTCAGCAGCTTTGGGTCCCCATTGAGGAGAAAGGTGGCGTATAAGTGGAAGAAATAAATAAATAAAAGTGCAATGGAAGATAATGCAAATTTTGAAATAAATTCTTGCAAACATGCAAGCCAGTGACTGCCCCAGTAACCTTTATGGCTGAAGAGAAGATAAAAACCTGGGTTTCTCAGTCCTTTTCCAACCTGGTGTTTCTGTGCCTAGCACATCATGTATGCTTACATTTATGTGTCTCCAGCTCCTTCAGTTGTTTGAAATGTAAGCAAATACACAATGTAAGGCACTGGTGCTCATTCCTGTAGAGCCACATGCACAATTAATTATCAGGCAAAACACTCACATTCACTTCCATGGCATGAGACCTGCACTTCAGCAAGGCTCATAGCTTACCCATTCCTCTGGGAATTGCAGTTTCAAGGTGGGAACCACTTGCAACCCACAATTCTTGCAAACATGCAAGAATTATATTTTAAAATTATCTTATATATGGGAAATTTTAATGTGAAGAAAGGCCCTAATAATTTGCACTAATCTGGGTATGGAGAACATTGTAATGAATGGAAAGAGTAGTAATGGAGGGTTGGAGTGGAATAAACTAGGCAAACTGACAACTTTACCGCAGACATGTTGGCTAGGCATATATATCTCGTGCCAACCAAGTACTCTTACACACAAGGCAAGCTTCTGATCAGATCACCTTGCTGTTCCCTGGCAAAATTCATCTTAAGCATAGCACAACTTCCCCCAAGTTCTCACATACTGGAAAGGATGCAGTATGTCCTGTAGGTCATGGTTCACAGACTTGTGTAATATATGGAATCATTTGTCTTTCCTCCTCTCTTGGTGCCTGCAAAGATGGATGCATCCTTTATGGGACTGACATTGACTAGATTGCATTACCTAATTTTTGTACCTGTGCAGTCATTAAGAACTGAATGTAAGAAATGATCACGAGATTAGCTGGATTCATAATCAGACACTGAAGGCCCAACAGGAGATACTAAGTAGTAAGTGTCAACTGAAAAAATCACAAACCAATCCCCCCCCCCCATTTTACTATGTTCCTTTTTAGAAAACAGGCACCAAGAGGCCGGAGTGAGGGGGGAGAGCAGCGAGAAAACTATTATGCAGTCAAATATAATAATGCAAATAGGTATGTCTAAATTCACTTGGACGCTTCTGAATACCTTGCCAAATAATTAGCTCTCTGCTCATGAATGGTGAGCAGAACGTGAGCCCAATTATGCAGATGCTCAAGCATAAAAAGTATTTTCACATTGTACCTATCTATATATTACATTTTTAAACCCCACTGTTCCTCCAAAGAGCTCAGGGCAGCTGAGCTCCTCCAAAAAGCTCACAGCAGTTTCCTCTTTTCTGTTGTACCTACAACAACCCTCTGAAGTAAGCTAGGCTTAGAGCCAGTGACTGCCCCAGTAACCTTTATGGCTGAAGAGAAGATAAAAACCTGGGTTTCTCAGTCCTTTTCCAACCTGGTGTTTCTGTGCCTAGCACATCATGTATGCTTACATTTATGTGTCTCCAGCTCCTTCAGTTGTTTGAAATGTAAGCAAATACACAATGTGAGGCACTGGTGCTCATTCCTGTAGAGCCACATGCACAATTAATTATCAGGCAAAACACTCACATTCACTTCCATGGCATGAGACCTGCACCTCAGCAAGGCTCATAGCTTACCCATTCCTCTGGGAATTGCAGTTTCAAGGTGGGAACCACTTGCAAGATTATTATTGATTTTATGGTTTTGTAACTTTTAATGTTTTGAATGTTGTTAGCCACCCTGAGCCCATCTATGGGGATGGCGGGGTATAAATAAAATAAAATAATAAGTAAGATCCACTGGGCAAGAGCTTTGCCCACTTTCGTGAAACATGAGGCAGGTGCTATATTAGGGAACAGGGCTCAGAAGCACAGAAGCGCTGCGAGTGGCATTGTAGTCCACTGAGTATCACTGGTATAGCGTCTCTCCTTATGAGCTTGTTTTCCCTACAAGTCATTTATCCCTACAGAGATGTTCAGGTGCAAATTTTGATATTGTTCCTATAATTCCTGCCATTGACATATTGGGATGTGACATCTCCTGCAGGGCTTCCATCCTGAAAAGACAAATGATACTCATGGTCTCCTGATTATATTAATTGCTTTATTGGTTGTGAGAGGTAGGGGGATTCTCCAGTTGCCTCATTAGAGCCCTTCAAGAACTAATTCCTGATAGCAACCAGGAGGCCTGTTGTGTGGATTAGTATCTCCATCTCCCAACTGTTTTCTTGCCTTGGTCTCCTCTGCCTACTTCTCTTCTCCGTGACTCCTCTCTTCTGGGTTTTCAAAGGTGGCCCCATCCCCAGAAGCTGTCCTTATGCAGGTGTTCTCCATTCATGCTCTGGAAGTGCCAGGCTCTTAAAGTGGATGAGAGATGTCCCGATAAATCAGTAGGAGTGGGAGTAACTCTAGGTACGCTGGGGGTGGCCTGGACGTGTCCCAGTGCTAGGAGCAGAAAGGTCTGCACCAAGCAGGCAATGCTGGTGTTTGGTGCAGTACCAGCTAGACAGCAGGAATCCTTACACCTCTTTGAGGATGAGCAGTGGTGAGGGAAGCCAGGCCTGGGTATGACAAGGGACAGCTTCAGTTTGTACTGGTCCTCTACACACATGTTGTGTATAATAGCATTGCAATGCCAACTGTATTTGCAATGCTGGTGCAGGGATTTCATGGGATGAAAGAGATTTTGCTTTTTCCTAGAGCTACCTGCAAAACTTTTAGTTTACTGGTAAAGTGGAGAAAGTCAAGCCATTCAGTGATACTACAGCTGACCCTGTGGGCTCTTCTCTAATCATCATCATTCTACTTATATACCACCCTTCAGGACAACTTAACGCCCACTCAGAGTGGTTTACAAAGTATATTATGTAAGGTGGGTGGGGGTTGAGAGAGCTGTGGAAGAGCTGTGACTAACCCAAGGTCACCAGCTGGCTTGAGAGCTAGTTTGGTGTAGTGGTTAAGAGTGTGGGACTCTAATCCGGAGAACCAGGTTTGATTCCCCACTCCTCCACCTGAAGCCAGCTGGGTGACCTTGGGTCAGTCATAGTTTCTAGGAGCTCTCTCAGCCCCACCCACCTCACAAGGTGTTTTGCTATGGGGATAATAATAACATACTTTGTAAACCGCTTTGAGTGGGTATGAAGTTATCTTGAAGGGTGGTATATAAATAGAATGTTGTTGTTGTTGTTGTTAGTGGAGGAGTAGGGAATCAAACCCGGTTCTCCAGATTAGAGTTTGCCGCCTTTAATCACTACACCAAACTGGCATGTAACCACTACACCAATTACATGTAAAATCTAGCCATGTTTCCAGAATTATCTGGGAGTCCACGCTTTGCATATAAATGCATATAAATGTTTATTAATGTTATATAACATATATAAACATATATAAATGTTACATACTTTGCATATAAATGTATATGTGGCTATAAAACAAGGCACATGAAAAAATCAGGCAGAAAAGCAACAAATGTTCTTTGGTAAGAAAAGATAGACTGACAGTGTAAATTTCACATAATCCATATTTCCAGTGCACCTAAAAGATCCTCTTTTTTTTCAAATTCATGAGTGAAATGTACTAAAATCAAAACAGTCTCACTTGGCTTTGACAAAATTGCGCCAGGATGAAGTACCTTTGAAAACTAGCAGAACACAATTGCACAGCAAGCCAGCTCGTTTTTGACATGAAATGGAAGACCCCTTCACTTCCTATGGGAAGCCCAGTTACTTTGAAAGCTTAGTTGTCACCAACCAGGGGGTACATTATCCTCTTAATGCACTTGTGTAACTTCCATTAACATTGATTGGAATTGTATGTACTCACTGGGAGAATATGTATTTTGTTAAAATGGGAACACCGGTCCATTGTGACTGGTTTCCTTACAATGTTAGCAATTGTGTCATTATTATATCTTTACTTTTAAGCTTCACTGGCTGCTAGTCAATGTATTCTTTAAAAATAATAAACAAATGTTGTATTTCAAATTTCTTTCCTGTGCTGGGCTGACTCACTTAATTTTCTTAGAATTGTGATTGAAAGGGGGAAAAGAGATCTAATCAACAGAATATCCTGTCCAGACACCCCTTCCCTCCATACACAGTCCAGTGTGCAGGTAGTGGGTCAAACACAGATTAAGCCATTAGCATTCTGGTGTTCTCTGAACATTCTAATTTTAAGCAAATTTGTTTCCGTGTGGGATTCTTAAAGCTGGCAAAATTAATATTTCACTATCATTTTACTATTTTCACAAATGGCACTAATTTGGGTTTTGCTTTTCTGTGTGTAATTTGAAAGTAATACACTATATTGGCAAGTAATACCCTACTGAACATAAGATCTGTTGGTTTATTTGATTGGTTGGTTGTTTCATTTATATCCCACCCTTCTCACCAAGATGAATGGTGGATTACAAAATATAAAAAAAAATTCAATCACACAATGTAAAATAGCCAATAAGCAACACAATAGGAATAAGATTACAGAATTAGTAAACAATGTAAACAAAAAACTATCAAAGGCATGACATACTGTAATACAAAAAGTGGATTGCAAAGGACAATGCAGTAAAAGCACAGTAATACATAAACAAACATTGCAATAGACCATAATCCTATTCCCTTGTAAAAGCATCCTCCTGAGCTGTTCCATTATACTAGAGTTCTAATCCCTTTATGAAAATGCCCTCCTGAACATTTCTGATCTATAAGGTGAACATACAAGCACAACAATAGGCCACATTCATGCCCGTTTTGAACAGAAATCTGAATACAGGCAATGGGTTGGATCCAGACAAAATTTTCCACGAATGGAAAAGGAGTTGTCACTTCTGTCAGTTCCTTTCTGCAGACCCCCAACTTGCCCTTCATGCCATTCCTGAGGGTCCAAGTCCTCCAGGAGCAGAATTTTGGGGAGCTTGATGGGCTGCAGTAGAAGGGGTGGCAGGAAAGTTCAATTCTGCTGACAGAATATCCTACTTGAAAAGCCTAGGTATAGCATAAACCCCTATTTCAGCAACACACATAAAAGACACATTCATATTAAAAGGCATTCTTGTGAAAATACATGTGTTTAATAAAGTTTGATTCCATAAACTATTTGGTGTAGACAAAAAAATAAATAAAGGCAAAACATCACCATTAAACCTCCAAAAATGTATCACAAGAAAATTAACAATGCAATCCTAAACAAAGTTACACCCTTTTCAGGCTGATGAGCTTCAACGGACGATGGGTGGGACTCTGTTTAGGACTGCACTACAGGAAGTTTTCTTTATTCCCAAGAGTTTATCAAGCAAAATCAGATTAACGACTGTTACTTGATATGAGAAAAGAGGGATGGTGAGAGGGAATAAATCTACAGAGAAAATATTATTTCCTAAATCATTTTTTAAAAAATAAGTATGTATTTTGTAAACAATCATGTCAATCTCTTCAATACTGTCTACGCACTTTTCTAACCTGTAGAATGCACCATTGGGGCATACACATTTATCTGAATGAAAATTTGCAGCATCCTTGAATGGTAGGATAGTCAGTCTTAATCTTGCAGGTGAACTAGCTCAGGTAAACTGTTTTACAATCCTTTGCTGGCAATGTGAGACATAAGCTTATGCTGAAACCTCCTACTGAAATCAGTGAGACTTCAAAAATGCTCAACTTGGTCTGAGCAGCATATATTTTAATGCCTTATAAATGCATTTACTGATAGTGAATTGAACCTGGCAAGTGTTGCATCCCAGTGTAGATCTCCCAGTTCTGTGCCCCATGCTTTATATTCAGGAGGACCACGCCTTCTCCACTGTTCTATGTTTAATGCTGCTGCCAGGACCCAGAGGCTCCAGTCAGGATCAGGCTCAGTCTTGTATTACTGCAGGTCTCTCTTTCTAATTAGGTGCCACATCTGGCGAAATCAAAAAAGGAGCCTAATTTTTTTCCCCTGACGCATCTCATCTCTGAAAAGTCAGGCATCCTTTAAAAATAAATCAGAGTTAAAATCAGGCAGGCTTTTCAGTGATAAGAGAAACTGGACTATCATTATTAATTTTTGCAAATGGAGTAATAATGTACAGCTCACCCGCAAAGAGTTATCTTTTACCACCTACCACGTCGTCCAAAAAAAAAAAAGAACCCGCACAAAGATCCGGGGCAAGTTACACAAGTGTTTTGCATATCTTAAGAGAGATTTTCTCCCAGCGAAAGGAGGGGGAACTCCCTCTTCATCTCTCGCCGAGAAGCGACTGTGAGCCAGGCGGGCTGTTCTGCTCAGGGCTTCTCCTCACCCAGCAACCTTTTACTTTGCAATACAGCACTTGGCTGGAGGGATGGTTTGTCTGTGTATGCCGCCGAAAGAGTGGCGTTGCTTCCCAACCGCCTTATGTGTCGGTCTGGGACGATGCCCTTGCAGAAGGCGCCGTGTCAAAGCCTGTGCGAATTGCCCGGGATTCGATGTTTGCACCCGGCAATGACTTTTCAGTCACGTAAAGCTCCGGATGGCGAAAGACTTCACGCTGCTGCTGCTGCTGCTGCTTTCCTTGGACTTTGAACAAACGCTGGGGGCCGGTGGAACAGGTTTCCACCCCCTCCGAGCCGCTTGGGGATTGCGTCAAGGTTGGAGAGGAGGAGGATCCTCCTGGAAATAAATTAACTTACCAAAAAAAAGAAAGAAAAATCCCCTGAGCCGCCCAGCTAGTCCCTCCGCGCCGGCAGCCTCTCTCCCTGCCTCCCCTCCCTCCCTTCCTCCCCGCTCTGTTTTGAAATGGGATCCGGCTGCTGCCTTTTGCCAGGGGTTAATCGCCGTCCGGCCAGCTCAGATGCGCACCAGCAGCAGCGGCAGGAAGCGCGCCTCGTTCTTCTTCGCCCGGGCTCTGGACTTGGCTCCGCGCGTGGTATTTAACCCCCGCCCTCCCCGCGTGCAGCCCGCACAGCGCAGCCCGCCAGCCAAAGGGAAGGCGCCCCAGCCCGGCAGCCGGAGGAGGCGAGCCAGCCAGCCAGCAGCCGAGCGCGCCCTCTCCCTTCCCTTCCTTTCCCCTCCCGGAGGGGACGCGGCGCACGAGGGTGGCCTGCGGCTGGGCAAGGACGATGAGATGCCGGGGCGTCCGGCCGAGCTCGGCTGCAGCGACCGCGGCGGCGACGGGGAAGGCGGACTGCTCCTGAGCCGGAGGCGCAAAGGGACATGCTGCTGCTGCGCCCTTCGCTACGGCCAGGTGAGTTTGAGCGGCCGGCCGGCTGGAGGGAAGCGGGGAGAGAGCAGAGGCCAGCCAGGGGGCGACGCTGGAGCCGCCTAACGGGAGAGCGAGCGCGAGCGAGCGGGAGGGCGAAAGGACGCCGCCCAGGAGGAGCCCCGTCGCGCCGAGGGACCTCGCTGCCGCCCTGCTGGGGATGCAGCGCTCGGCTGGCGCGGGAGAGCCTTGGCCGGCCAGCTAGCTGCCTCGCCCGCGCTCTGCAGGTGCTGAGACTGGCTGCCCGCAGACCCACCCAGGCTGCAAGGAGGCGTCGGCAGGTCCCTCCCCTCCCCTCCCGCCGGGCATTGCGGGCCTGGGTCGCTGGGGTGACGCGGCCGGCCGAAGGGACGTCCGCGGGCCCCCGAGTTTGTCTGCGGGATGGCTGCCGGCCACCAACTTTGCCGGGCTTGGCGGGGAGAGGTCCGATGGAGGGTGGGCTGGGGCCGGGCGAAGGGCAGTCTTGCAGAAGGACGGCGGGCAGCCTTGGCGCTTTGCTCCGCGGTTAGCGAAAGGGCTCCATCGGACAATGCCCCCTTTCCCAGTAAGACTCGGCAGCTTCCCGGCGGTGCTGCGGTGCGTGCTTGTCCGCCACTAGTGCTCGGTGACTCGTGGCCCAACGCGGGGTGTAACGCTGGAGAATCGCGGCTTAGAGCTGGCGGCGCAGATGGAGGCGAAAGTTCCGTTCTTGGCGTCCAACCCGCGAGTCGAGCCACTGTTGATGCTCGGCGGGCGGGCGCGCGTCCTTAGACCCGCCGGAGCAGGGAGTTCCGAAGAGCACAGAGTTGAGGTTCTTCCACGCATCTGTCTTGACGCGTGCGCGGGTTTTTATAGCGCGGAATCATCGTTGAGGTGGAGTAAAAAATTGGGTCCTGTAATAGCAAGGAACATGGAGCAGGGAGACAAATTTGCAGACACTTGGCCTTTCTGTCTTATAACTTGCGCTTTCCTAAACAACTGTCCTGTTCAGGAAATGAGTAGCCTCCTGTAGTGTTGGGTGTGTAGGGTCCG
The DNA here is from genome assembly GCF_028583425.1 of Eublepharis macularius. Taxonomy (NCBI): domain Eukaryota; kingdom Metazoa; phylum Chordata; class Lepidosauria; order Squamata; family Eublepharidae; genus Eublepharis; species Eublepharis macularius. The sequence goes on along the minus strand of NC_072794.1, from coordinate 145,931,771 downwards.
AGAGGACCATTTGTTAGACAGGCATGAGTATGTGAAGCACTTTTGCAAGGTTGTATGTTGCACCAAACCCTTTGCCATGGATGCAGATATAATGAGTTCAAGTTGGCGAGGTTTTGCTTTATTATATGGAGAATCCTTACTGTAAAGGTTGCTTTTTAAATACAAGCTGCGACAGCCTCATTAGAAGTATGATCCCTTCTTTCAGAGCTGTTTGACTCTAGAGATACCTTATGATGGAAACTCTGGGTTCCCAATATGCCTGTATGTAGTGTAGCGGTTAGTTTCTGTGCTTAGAAAACCCGGTTAGGGGTGGCCATAAGCTATGACTTGATGACACTCTTTCCCACCATCATGGGTGTGTAGAGTGTAGAAAGCTTACTTGGGGGCCTGTCCTAGCAGCAGATTTACCTTTTGTAACTTAGTTTTTTTTTTCTTGGGGTGAATTTAATGCACTACTGGAAGCAATCCTTATCCGCGTTGGATCAGTAATCAGAATGGTTACAAAACTTGAGGAGAAGGAGATGAGCTACGTGCTGAAATACAACAACCAAGACACTCTATAACTTTGGTATTTAAGAACAAAAGTCTCTCAGTCACTTTTACTTGGAAGTAAGTCTCATGTCTGTCGCTTACAGTGCAATCCTATGGAGAGTTACTCCAGTCTAAGCTCATTGACTTCAATGGGTTTAGACTGGAGTAACTCACCATAGGATTGCACTCTTCGTGTTGGATCCAGGCACTGTACTTAAGGGTGCAGTTTTCCTTGCTCAGGGTTTTAAGTTTAAACGAAAAAGGCTTCTGATAGTAAAGATAATATATGTTGGGAGACTCTTAGGAAGCAAGATGTGCTCCCACCTGTAAGGATGAGGAATATGAATGTTGGTTTCAACCTTTATTACCTGCAGTCTTCTGTACAGTAATTCATATCTATCCAGTTGCCTAGATATATAATTTAATATTCAAATAAGTACCTAGAACAGTTTCTTCTCTTCTGATGAAAAGTTAGACATTTGCACAAAGGGTATAATTTTTCTTTCTTTTTCTGACTTTCTAAGGTATGCACATTTGTGCTGTTGGGATAACCTCCAGCTGTCAAGGTTAGCAGTGGCTTGCTGGAGGAGGTTTATTTTTGTCTTATTTTAGGATTAGTCTCTCGAACAGAAAAGAAGCCTGCTATAGTAAGGCTACATTGTAAATGTGATTTTGAAATATGAGCCTCCGTTCTTGTTTGTAGGCATCCAAGAAGCCATCCGCTGAAACAGTGAAATGAAATTGTATATTAACTTAATAAAAGCACAATATGCAACCTTTGCGGGAGGGGACGGTTAGCGCTGTTGACCAAAGTACACATTGAGTTAACTGGCAAAAATACTACGATTTTCATTGAGCTGGATTACACCTGATTGGAAAGCCTACTGTGTTAGAGCGAGCATACAAAATTGAAGAGCTGGGGAAACCAGCGCATACACATTCATATAGCTCAGTTGCAAAACACAAAAATTAGTTGCCACTGTTTTATCTGAATGGTTGCTAAGGAATTAATTCACAGTATGGAATTTCCATCATTATGTTGTTTAGTCCACTCTGTAGCACACCTAGTGTAACCTACAGCTATTCTACACCTCTGACAGGTGTGAGCAGTTGCATGCTAGGCTATTTTTCCAAATGTATTGTTGTCCTCTATTTTCCCTCTGTATTTAGGTTACTAACTAAATCAGATTCCTCTTGGATCCCTATCGCAAACAACCTTCATTTTGCAATTATTACCATTGAATTAAATATGACCTGCATCCAACTAAGGCTGCTTAGGATTGCAGCCTCTAGTTTTAACAGAGAGTTACATAATTTGTGTATTGTTTTACAAATCTGTGAGAGGGGGCAGAATTAGCTATCAGATACAAAGCCCTTCATGCCCTTGTATCTGAGGAGCCACCACGCCCCCTGTGCTCCTCCACAGCAGCTTTGCTCAGCTCACCGGGGTCTTCTGCAGGTGCCAACCTGCAAATGGGCAAAATCAACAGCTGCCTATACATACGCAGCCTCTGTTGTGGCCCCTGTCTTATGGAATAGCCTGCTTGATGAAGTTAGGAAGGCTTCCACTCTCCTCACTTACTGCAAACTGCAAAACTTAATTATTCAGGAGGGCTTTTTTACACAGGTTACAGGATTGTGCTGTAAGGAAATGGTTCAGAGGTAAAGGGTAGAGACTGTAGACTATACTACTGTGTACTGTCTGTAGCTGTACATATGCTCCTACTAGATAATTTATGCATCATTTAACATGTCATATTTAATTGCTTATGCTTTGTTTTAGCTTTGTGTCAGATTTCTGTGTGTTTTCCAATTTTCTGCCATACAATACCCTATTGCATGGTTTATTGAATGAACCCGCTTAGATCATATTGATTTACACACAGTAATCTACCTTGACTCTCAGTGAGAATGGTGGACAATAAACAGTGTAAAATAAAATAAAAATAAATAAAATGATAGAAGTCTGCTTTTATTCTTCTGTCTTGTACCATTCAGTCAAAAATGATTAATTTTGTACCACAAAATTAACGACTTGCATATGTCACTTGGTCTGTTTGCTTCGAGGGGGGAGCATATTTAATATTGCAGTGAATATGTGTATGATGAGTACTTCGTAATAGTGCAGTCCTAAGTAGAGTTATACCACTCTGAGCTCTAGTATAACTAAATACAAGCAGAGTATAACACTGTTTAGATTGGAACTGTAAATGTGTAGTATACAGGGCATAACAGTAACTCAGTGTGCCATTAAGACAATGCGGTGTTGGTGTTCTGCAGGGATATTCTGGAAACACCATTTGATTTTGCAGAACAAATACTTATATTACCAATAGAGTTCTGAAGTCCTACTTGGGATTAGATTGGGACAGGTAGAGCCGTACTGAATCTGTTCCTGCATCAACTTTTGAAAATGGCTATTTCATTGCTTGGCATAAATAAAATTTTTAGAATGCTTTGCCTGTGAGAATATTCACACTTTCTTTGCTCCTGTATGATGATCTTATCTCCTCTGCTATTTTTTGTTCTCCCGGTTGCTGCTTTGTTCCTTTTCGTGGACTAGTCTTATGGGCCATCCCAAATGGTTGGGGACAGTGTAATAAATGGGATAACATCACAACACTATGCAGTCAATCTGTCCTCCTTGTCTGATGACATCACTAACAGTGAAATCCTAAACAGAGTTATTCCAGTCTAATTCCATTGAAATCAGTGGATTTAGACTGGTGTAACTTTGCTTAGGATTTCACTGTAAGGCAAATAAAGTGAAGAGAGGAGGAAAAGGCAACAATTAGGCAAACACTTTTTGCAAGCATTTATTTTAAATGCCTCTAAAGATGATAGAAACTTTTCAACATTATTGCAATGTTCCTGAAAAAAATAACTTTTTAAAAAAAGTTTCTTACTCAACATACAGGAAAATTAGTAGGGACCCATCTAGTCCAGTTGCACCCTGTAGTCAGTTTTTCATACTGTGTTTCTATGAAACATTGGTTCCTCAGGTAGGCAGCCCTATTGGTCTGCAATAGGACCAATAGGACCATCCTATATCAATAGGATATGAGACTAATGGCACCTTAGAGACCAACAAGATTTTCTGGGTGTAAGCTTTCGAGAGGCAAAGCACCTTTCTTCAGGTATCTGAAGAAAGGGAACTTTGTCTCTCAAAAGCTTACCCCCCCCCCTCCCAAATCTTGTTGGTCTCTTAAGATGCCACTGGAATGAATTCCATTGATTCCTCAGAAATTTGTTAGTGGATTTTTTTTTTGAAATTGGAAATGACTGGCAAGCTGAGTTCAGTTGTTGAACTGCTCTGCAATTACAGTGGTCTTCCATTGCTAAACAATATTGGACGTTTTAAGTGCATTTTGTCACAGGACAAAGGGGACCTTACTGGTGCCCACTTGACCTGAGGGAACATCTTATAACATGCCTTGGAACTTAATGGCCAATGTTGCTCAGCAGAGAAATCAACGTGGAAATGGTTTCATAACAGAAGGAAGTAGAAAAACACTGACCCATCCCACCTTCTTCTCCCTAGCACCCATGACAAAATAAACATTCCCCAGAAGTCTCCCAGTCTCATTGTTCGGCTTGTTCCGTTGCCAAACTGCTCTCCAATTAGAAAGTTGTTTCTCATGTTTTATCCTGATTTCTGTTCTTGCAGTTTAAAGTCATTCTCTTTTGTCCTATCAAGCCTTAGTGCATAGTATTAATCTATGGATTTTTCTGCTGGTGAAAAAGAGGAGAGGACCACCCTTTGACCACCAAAAAGGCTATGCTGGGGGGTCATTAGCTAGCACGGCATTTACAAAAAACCCATGTAGGCCAGCAGCTGTAGTAAGGAGGGGAATAAAATGAGATTGAGTGAAAAGCTGAGCCATCCTGTTGTCCCTCCACTTAGATGACTGAAGAATGGCAGCATAGTTCCTTCCCCCTTAACTCAGCCTACCATAGGAGAAGCCATGACTTAGGGTTGGGGCATTTGCTTGGCATGCAGAAGGTCCCAGGTTCAATCCCTTGCTTCTCCAGTTAAAAGGATCAGTGATGTGAAAGACCTGTGCCTGAGTTCCTGGAGTGCTGCTGCCCGTCAGAGTAGTGAACACTTAAACTTGATGGACCAAGGGTCTGATTCAGAATACGGCAGCTTCATGTGTTCAGTTCATTTAGTGTTTCTTCAGAACCGTTGCATTGTTTTCATAGTTCTTTTCTGTACATGTTTGCATTGTTTCTGTTTTTTGGACCAGGCGAATCAGTATTATCTAGTTCCAGCCTGTGAATCTAAAGCTCTGTCACACTCTTCGGCAAATTATTTTTGTAAGAGGCTGGCGTTTATAAACCACCAGTATACTGGAGCCAGTTGCAGAGTTAACATGGTTCAACCAGTTCTTTAATAGCATTATAATAATAACATTCGATTTATATACCGCCCTTCAGGACAACTTAATGCCCACTCAGAGCGGTTTACAAAGTGTTATTATTACCCCACAACAATCACCCTGTGAGGTGGGTGGGGCTAAGAGAGCTCAAGAGAACTGTGACTCGCCCAAGGTCACCCAGCTGGCTTTGTGGAGGAGTGGGGAATCAAACCCGGCTCTCCAGATTAGAGTCCCGTGCTCTTAACCACTACACCAAACTGGCTTTCTTATTAAAAGCGGACTCCTAGAATCCTGATCAGCCCTGCATCTTAAAGAATGATCAGGTTTTGCCATGTTTGCATTAGTAATTTTGAAGAAGCCAAGAGCCATACTTTATTCTCAGAAAATGGAACAGATTACTGTTTTCCCTCATCTATAATAAGAAGGTGTGGATTTGTGAAGACTGCAAGTTCCATGATGCAGAGCGTCCGGATCGTTTATTATACCTTATTAACTATGAAGAGAGCTTGTTGCATACATCATTGTGTAATTGTAATCCTTAGATTCTTTTTCATTAACTGTTGATGCAGAAATACAACCAAAACCCAAGCTTGGAAGTAGCCTTTACCAGGAATGATTTACACAACTAAATTGATAGACTGATGATGTGGCTCAACTGAGTCTATGCAAAACTCGGCATACCGTCACAAATTCAGTTTGTAATTTGTTTGTTTGTTTGTGTCATTTATTGTCCGCCTTTCTCACTGAGACTCAAGGTGGCTTACATAGTGTGAGATTAGTACAATCAGTATCAAAAACATTTCCATCAAGGAAATTTCCATAGACAATACCATAGGATAAATAAATACAGTTTACAAAGACATAGCATTAGCAAGCATCCGATACAGAGTTGAAGAATTGCTGAAACAGAACGTGATCAATTTTAGAACTGACATTAGACAATATGAAGCACAGGTAGTACATAGATGTACAAATTTAAAGCAACAGATAATGTAAGGCAACCATAGTGAAGTCTGTGGTCCCTAACTCATTAGCGAAGCATCTGAGACCCCCTCCCTACAATATCGTCCTCCTATTTGCAATCTAAAACTACTCCCAACCATGCAACTGAGGGCGGAGTGCAGGTGGACAGGGCACAAGAGAAACTGATGCCATTAGCTGTGATAATCAAGGGCTGATTTCTTTTATTTGACAGCAAAATAAGAATCTGCACTGGCCAGGGGCAAAACACCCATACTTAATCAGCAGTTGATGGGATGCACAAGAGTCAGGCCTCCTCTGTCTGTGCGTCCTATATTCCAGTTGATGCTACCCTGGTTCCAAGTCCTGAATTGTCAAGCTGTATATTGACCAGGTTCCTCCTCGCCAAGAATTGACTGATGCTCAAGGGAAGTGTGCCATGTCAACTTTCCCTAGCTGGGAGGTCTCTGGGACAATGTATGTGCTGTAATCCTGCGATCCTGATCTAAGGAAATGTCCCTTCATCCTTCAAATGATGCCTCTGGGTGTTGAACTATGATTTATATTTAGAATTTAATATGCTTTACCCCTGCTGATATCACCATCAGAAAAAAATGTTGATACCTAAGGCAACCAGCCCGCTAGGACCTGGGGAAATCCATTCTCTTGATCTTCAGAGTAGAATAGGCAAAACCTCACCACTGCCCAGCTTGTGTTCAAATACGTCAGAGAGGTTAGACATTTTTGCCCGGCTCCAAATGTGACCAGCTTGTGCCCATTCTGAAAAGTTGGGAGGAAGGGTGAGTGCCATACCTGGAGGCAGGTCAAAAAAAGGTGGGTGGAAATCTGATGGTGCCTTAAATAAACCACCTCCACCACATGTTGCATGGGCATGCTGAGGCATACTGGTGCCTTTTTGTAGATCACTGGCAAATCCCACCCCCTCACCTCCCCATTTGTTATGGAGGGAATGGTGTGGAATTCTGTGATGTGACAGCTGCTACTTGTATTGTTTTGGCAACTGTAGCATTCACAAGAGTCAGTCTTGTACACCACAAACTGGGACTTTTTGAGTACACACAGCAGCCTTTTGTCTCCTGCAGAGCACCACTACTGTGCATGCCAGAGGCAGCTTAATGTTGGTCTAAGTAATAATGCCAACAATACTCCGTAAGTATTCTGTGCCAACAATACTCCATAAGACTGATCATCCTAAAAGGGGTTAGGCAATTGCTCAACATGTTGCAAGTTGAATGGCAAGTTTGATATATTACAGTTTGATATATTACATTATAATACCAGTACTTCACCACTTGCCAAAGGGAGCCATGGATCTGTTCAACACTCTTGGCTTGCCAGTTTTACTAACATGAATTGGCCCCTTGCTCTTTTTGCCTTGAGATAACTCTAATTTTGTCAAGCTCGCTAATAACTGGAAAGAAATCAGCTGTGATCCTTTTTTATCCAGGATGGTATCTGGTTCACTCTGAATGTGGATATCTCTTCCTGTGTCATTTCTATGGGCATTGTCGAGCTGTTAATTAAGTTTCACAACTAATGTGGAGTTAGTAGTAGCATCTCTGTCTCATTCAAACACACATTTCAGAAGCAAATAGGTTATTTTGTAAAAAAAATCTTCTAAGCCTACCTAGTTGTTATGTGCAAAACACATTCTGATTGCAGGCTTTCAGTTCGTTGAAAAGGGTACTTATGAAGAGTACTTATTTTGATAATGACAGAGAAGTAATGTGTGAAAATAGTTTAAACATCTGTGTAAGGAAGGTAAGCTGGAACGTAATTATTTTGGTAAAAGATGTTTGAAAGCGAACACACAGCTTTATGCTCTCACAAATAACTGTAATTTTACAGCTGTAAACATCCATAAGAAACTGTAAGTAAAACTATTTGAGAAATACATACATTTGCTACTGAAGTTCTTGAATAAGGAACTCCACAGACAAACAGTTTATTAAAAATGTGATTTCTGTCTCAATAGGTTTTCAGTTTTATTTTAAAGGCAACAAATTCATGGCAAAGTTACTAATAGTGGTAACAGTAGGAAATTTTTATTTATTTATTTGATTTGACTTGATTTATACCCCGCCTTCTCCACAGATGGGCTCAGGGTGGCTAACAACATTCAAAAAATACATTAAAAGTTACAAAACCATAAAATCAATAATAATTTTTAAAAAGTCATTGAAATAGTCCAGGAGCAGGCTATTTAAACAAATATGGGGAGTCCGTATATGGGCATAGCAGATGGCTGAGGGCAGCCCCAGAAAAAGTGGTGGTCTTAGATGGAAGAAGGAGGACACCCGCTGGCACGCAGCCAAAGGCCCGGTGGAACTTTTCTAAGCAAAGTCATATGAGGTCAGATAACATCACGTGATGTATTTTTATTTTGAAGAAGAAAATGATAACCAGAACAATTCTGCTGTCCATAAGATCTACAAGGAAATGTGGTTGAAGTCTAAACTTCTGGGGAGTTTGAAACGTGTGCTCAGTAAGCAGAGCAAATGTCACTCAAGCAGCTAACTAATTACAAACAAAGAAAAAAAGTAAGCCCTCTGTGTGTTTCAAAGGATGTACTTATAATGAAAAATAAAGTCCTTTGGGACTTTAACAGCCATCCGTTTTAATTATTTGTTTTAATGATTTTAATAGAAGATTTTTGTATAGTATTTATTATTACCTGCCTTGAGTCTTGACTGTGTCAGGAGAAATGCATGGCAATTAAATACTTTAAATAAATATTGCGGTGGCAGCTTTTGTGAGCTACAGTTCTCTTTGTCATGTACATGAAGTTCATAATTGAAACAGGTTTGGTTCATGAAGACTTATGCCACAACAAATTTCCTAGTCTTTAAGATGCCAAAAAACTTCTTTGGCTTGGCTCCTGTGCAGTATAAGTGGGGGCACACTGTGTAATTGGTGACTTTCCTGTCTCCTCTCCCCACTGCAGTTCTTTGTTACCTCTGAAATTATGCTCCTTTGGGTCAGTAGACTGAAACATATCATGATTGCCCAAGTTGGTCACTTCAATAAGAGGGGGGAAATCCATCTCCACCAGCTATTGCAAACAGAAAAGAGTCTTTGGATTTAAACCTTTTTTTTGGCTGCAGCAGATGAATACGGCAACTTCTCTGATGTCACGAACAAGTTTTTTGTGGCGGGAACAAACTTCAGTTAATTACTTGGTTTGTACATTTCTTCCTCTTTTTATCCTGTAGCTGTGTAAGAAATCAAGACTAAAGATGGAATCAGCTGCTTAGGGATGTGGTGGGTCCCCCTCATTGGCAGTCTTCAAGGAGCAGTTGGATGAATACTTGTTGGGGATGCTTTAGGCTGTTCCTGCATGGGGCAGGGGGCTGGACTAGGTGCTCTGTAAGACCCCTTCCAATTCTATGATTCTAAGTTCATTAATTTGAATGGCATGATTAACTGAATGTGGAAGTCTTGTATCCATCTCGTACATGATTATCCTTCTTCCAAGGAGCTCAGGGCAGTATGCATTGTTCTCCCTGCTTAATTGATCCTCACTGCTGAAGTAGGGCAGGTGGAGCATGTTTGACTTGCCTAAGATCACTAGGAAAGGTGCAGGACATAGTGAGGATTTGAATCTGGGTCTCTCAGATCCTAGTCCAGTACTTTACCCACTCTACCACACTGACTCAAGCTGATGTGGTATAGACATTAATTCCAACTTTGACAAAGCAGGGGAAGAAAAGAGAGAAGGAGTGTGTGAAGATGGCAATTAACCAGCTTCACGCTCATTACAAAAATTCTTCTCATGACACAAGGAATAGGGCTGTTTAACACACTATGGGTTTGCCACATAGGTATTGTTTATTGAGAGGAGTGTTAACACATCTGTTTCACTATATGGCTTTTCCCACGTTGTGCTGTACTGTAACTGTACATGCAGTTGCTTATATGAGGGAATGAATGCATATTCACACAAATTTTGTATCTGGGGACCAGGACCCTCAAAAATCCAGATTGCATGTACTTTTGTACATATACTGAATAAACATGTATTTAATTGTGAGGGAAATGCTGCAAAAGCATTAAAAATTGCACGCATAGGACAACAGGAAATGTGCCTGCTTGCCTCTTTCCCTCGCAAACATTTGGAGTGAACCCCTTTATGCATACAAGAAGATGCTTCTAAATGCAATGCAGTTGTGAATTCTGCTTTCCCAATCCCACAAATTATTTAAACTATTTGTGAATACTTGCAGCACATAGGAGATATTGGGCTGAGGTTCAGTGAGGACAGTGAGTGGGACCAGTAGGTATTTCCTGATGTACTCTGAGTGTACAGTGTATAAAATTTAAAAAATTTGCATAGGACTTTACATATGCATTCCGTACACACTGTAAATATGAATCAAATGTCTGTATGCCGAACATGAAAAGATCTTGTGTGAACAAGACACAATTCTCCATGACGTCATGTGTCAATCTATACTACCAAACATTAGAGGAAACATATAAATCTCTGTACGCTAAGATCTCTACACAGAGCCATAACTAGCTAATTTTGCACTTGAATATAAAATCACACCCCCTATACTTTCATAGTACTTATTTTGGTTAAAAAGATAAAGAATAGTAACACAACTTTTATTTTAGTTACAACATCTGCATACTCTATCAACTAATGAACAAAAGTGAGAATTTAACTTACTATTTAAAAATACAAAATTAATCTACATAAAGTACAACCAGGGCTTTTTTTCTGGGAAAAGAGGTGGTGGAACTCTCCATTATGACATGTGCGCGTGCAAAGCGTGCGCACGCTGCCGGAAGCAAACAGTGACATCACTTCTGGAAGTGCTCCCGCCTCCGGAAGTGACACTGCTTCCTGGCTGTGCCGTCGCTTCCGGAAGTGACACCACTTCCTCTTCGCTGCCACATAAAATGGCAACTGCTAGAGGGTATTAAGGACTTGGAAAAAGATTAGAGAAATGTATGGATGAAGTCTATTCACAGTTTCTTTAGCATAACTGGAACAGCATACCACCCAGGCCAGGATAGGGGGAATAGCAACAACCACAGCATGTTTATATACTGCTCTTCTAGACAGATTAGTGCCCAACTCACCATGGAGAATAAAGCCACCAAACACACAGACTTTTTAAAATTCATGTTAGAAGTGCCCACTATAGAGGGAGGGAGGGGGATAAGAGCAACAAACAGTTCTTTTTAAAATTCACGTTCAATGTGCCCACAAGAAATCCTCCTGCGGCTCGCAAGCCACGAGGAGAGCCCATGCTGGCCTCGGAGCTGCGCCCGCTCATAGCGCGTGCCAGCACCAAGGCGGGCGAGTCCTCCTCTGGCTTGCAGGCCACGTGGAGAACTCGTGCCAGCCTCGGAGCTGCACGAGGCGGGTGAGTCCTCCTCTGGCTTGCAGGCCGCGAGGAGAGCTTGTGCTGGCCTCGGAGCTGCACGAGGCGGGCGAGTCCTCCTCTGGCTTGCAGGCTGTGAGGAGAGCTTGTGCCGGCCTCGGAGCTGCACGATGCGGGCGAGTCCTCCTCCAGCTTGCAGTTACAGCTTCCGGCGCCTAAGTGGCAGGTGTGGAGGAGAGACTGTGCCCCACTCACCTCCTCAATGCCACAGCCACCCCTCTTCCGGCTTCCTGACTCAGGATAGTGAGCTGGGTTGAAGGGTCTGTTTTTTGTTTTGTTTTTTAACAAGTCTCTGCTGCTGTTGCTCCTGCTGCTGCTAAAAGAGAGAGGCAGCGCAGGAGGAAAAGGAATTACTTGGGTGTGGCCACCACCCACGTGATCTCTTTTTAGAGGTTCCGGAATGGCGTTCCGGAGCGTTCCCCCTGAAAAAAAGGCCTGGGTACAACCATTTTTACAATTGCACTTTTCATGCTTTCAATAAGGCAAATTCATCAATAATTACCTCAGAATTAATATTATTCACTGCCTCATGTTCTAGAAATAAGAGGCAGAAATAAGAGTTAACCTCTCCTGACCCAAGGATTTTCGAAGGTAGTTTTTAATTATTTTAAGTTTACAGAAATTTCCAAGGCAAGAAGCTATAGTTACTCTCAAGTTATTTGAAGAGTAATTTCTAAATTTGGATAACATTCAATCAGATTACATTCATGGATGAACTGGAGAAGGAAAATGTTTGGAAATGATGATGCCAGATATTTATAACTCTGAATTTCTGACAAGATTTCTGAGGCATTCAAATCACTGTCATATGTAAGTCTAAAAATCACAGCTGTTTTTTTTTAAGACACAATATCTGATTTAAGAAATGAATTGCTCAAAAGAAAATCAAAAGGTATCACATTGCTTCATATCTCAGTTTTAACTCAAATATTGTGCTGTCAAATACAGCTTTTATTCATATTTTGAGCAAGTTTTCTAACTCATAAATCTGCTGTCGTTTATGTTTTCATTCTCTGGATTCCATAAATTCTGCTTGTTTTGCTATGCTTTCAGCTCTTTTCACAATCAGTAAAAATATTTACCATATTGCTATCATTTTCATACGTCTCATGCAAAGTACCCCATAATCTATCAATTGTTTCAGAAGCCTGACGGAACAGTTATGCCTTTTTCTTGTAGGGCTTTAATCTCTCTGCCAATATGAGTTAGGAATGGATATTAGGTCATATGGATAATGTGCACAAAAATTCATAATGGGTGTTAGCAGTTCGAATCCCCACTCTGCCATGGAATCTTGGGCCAGTCACACTCTCAGCCTAACCTACCTCATAGGGTTGTTGTAAGGATAAAATGGAGGAGAGGATAATGAAGGAAGACATTTTGGGTCTCCGTGGGAGAGAAATGTGGGGTATAAATGACGTAAATAAATAAGCAAGCTGTGGATCAAAGGAGTATAACTAGCAGCGCAGTTTCTAAAACAAACTGTCCAACACATTTTCAAATGGGAATTCCCCACTTTCTATTATAATCGTCAGAATGCTTTTTTCTCTGTCTCCCACTGGACCACAAAGGCATCACACAGCAGTGGTGAGCACAGGAACGTTCCAGAAGACAGACCGACAGCAGGTCCTTTATTTATGACTTGGGGTGTAAAGCAAATACTGAAGTTTGTACACCACTACTCCACTTTGGTCAAAGGAGGGATCTACAGAGGGAGCCTGCAAGAAAGCAAAAGCAACAAGCTGAAATGGACCAACTTCCACACAGGTCCTGGATTTATCCTGGAATTACAACTGAACTCCCATATTAGAGATAAGTCCCATTGAGAAAATAGCCGCTTCAGAAGGTAGAATCCATGGCATTACATCCTTGCTGAGCTCCACTCCCCAAACTCTGCCCTCCCCACGCCACCTCCAAATCTCCAGGAATTTTGCAATCCAGAATTGGCAACCTTATGTGACATTCTAAGGCCTATAGGTCAGCTGATTTCTGAAGTGACAACACAAGGACTCTACTGATTTCTTTGTAGCAAGTGGTATCCCTTAACTACCCCTCCCCCAGCCGGCTCAACAAATGCCAGAAATAACATTCAGGATTCAGAATGTGGCATTTTTGTTTAACTGGACTTGGTTCTCAGGATTCAGTGTGGCATTTTTGTTTAATTTGCATTGATTATTGATTACAGCTCCTCCTTACGTTACCTCAAACTTTTACCTCAGGAGGGCCCTGGTTACCACACACCCCCTTTTTTTCCTCCACACACAGAGAGCTTCAGGTTTTTTCTACTTTACCCAGACATACCTCGAGAACATCTTCCCTTTGCTGTTTGAATCCCGCCACTAACACCACCTGTGGCTTTTGCCCCTTGTGTGTGACCTGTGTATTGCTGCCTCCCTGACTTCCTCAGTGTTCCCAAAAGGTTTTCACTGCTGCCAAAGGCTTTTGCCTTAGATCTCTTCAGTTTAAGTGGTATTATAGGAAGGTTTAAGCTTTCGTGAGCCACAGCTCACTTCTTCAGATATAGGTATCTGAAGAAGTGAGCTGTGGCTCATGACAGCTTATACCTACCACTAATTTTATAGGATTATTTACTGGATTTACTGGATTATTGCTCTTTTCCACTGCTACAGACAGACTGACACGGCTCCCCATCTTATTTATTATTTATTTAATTTTATTTATACCTGCCCTCCCCACAGATGGGCTCAGGGCGGCTAACAACATTAAAAAATACATTAAAAATCACAAAAACAAAATCAATACTAATTTTTAAAAAGTCATTAAAATAGTCCAGGAGCAGGCTATTTAAACAAATATTGGGAGTCCGTATACAGGCATAGCAGATGGCCGAGGGCAGCCCCAGAAAAAGTGGTGGTCTTAGATGGAAGGAGAACACCCACTGGCTCTCAGCCAAAGGCCTGGCGGAACATCTCCGTTTTACAGGCCCTGCGATCTATCTCCAAGGACGGTTTAGTTATAGATAGTAGTATGACAGAACAGTCAGCATGTGGGCTGGCTATGGGGTAGAAAAAAGGATCCTATATTACAAAAGGTGTTTCGCTTAACCAGAAATAGAATTTATTTATAAGTAAATATACATGATGGTTGCAGAGTATTGATAAATATATTGGTTTCAGAATAGCTTCATAAGCTTAGTGGTTTCAAAATAGTTATATATTCTTAAAGGTATATTCACAGACTAATAAAGACTAATTTTCCACACAGTTCTTCACTGACAGAATAATTCCTCTCACCCTCACAGAAATAGACTCAATCAGGCTTCCACGCAGATTGCAGACTTTCCCTCTGTTGCCACTTAGGCTGTGTTGATCTGCAAAATAAAATACTTGGACTTCCACATAGATTGACTCAACTAGACAGAATTCCCTGGTTGACTAAACTCTTTTCCTCAGCTCTCTGACTGTAAACTGCAGTCCACTCCACCCCCCTAGGTACAGCAACCATCCAGTCACAGCACACTCCATTCACCCATCCAGCCCCGCTCCTCCTCACCTCAGAGGCCTGCATTTAAATCTACAGTAACAAATACTCAACACCTCCGTATTAGCCAGTAGAAATAAAACACAAACTATCTAAATGGCAAAATGTTACATAGAGCAATATGCTTTTTTGAAGCATCAATGGCATTCCAAAGTGTGAAGAAAGGGCATTAAGAAAAATGGCTCCAGTTCTTGTGCCTAAGAATTGCTTGTAGAATTGATCTAAGTTCTGAGGAACTCTTTGAGGAAGAGGTGGGATATAAATAGAATGATTAAGGCTACGCTCACGACATGGGTGAGGGCCTCCAGGCATCCTTGTTAGACCATGAGGGTGTGAACATTCACCCATATGCTTATCCCAGAATGAGGTGCTTGCTCTGTTCAGTGACGAGTGCACTGTGCATTTCTAAATGTTAATCTGCGTTCCTTGTGATATTTTTCAATTGCAGGAAAACTAATATCTGTTTAATGAGATACTGACTTTCACTACGAAGGCTAGGGAGAATAAGCAAGTCTTAGTGAAGTGGGGGGGCAGCTGGAAGGCTTATAGCTATGGTCTCCTTCTCACTTCATAATCCAGACACTCTTTACTATCAGTTTTGACTCTGGGGTGTTGTGAAATTTTCTGTACAGGTTTGATTTAGCCACTGACTAAATGGTTAAGAGCTGATAATCCTGCAGTTTATAGGTAAAATGGAATTGAGGAGCACATTGTCTTGCCAGCTTTCCTCAAAGGTCTAAACTGGTCTACCTTATTTGATTTGAATCTGTTGTGGCATTTGCCACTTTCATAGTTGATTCCAAATACTTCACTGGAAGTAATTAAAGAAGTGTTATTAATGGTATGTACTCGTGGTCCTCTGTTACATTTGGGATGTATGTTAACTTGTGTCTGTGGCAACAGAATGTGTGTGTGTGTGTGCTGTGAAGTTGCAAGCAACTGACTTATGGCAACCCCAGCATGGGTTTTCAAGGCAAATGAGGAGCAGAACTTATTTGCCATTGCTTGACTCCCATGTAGCAACTCTAGACTGCCTCAGGGGTCTCCCTTCCACATACTGACCTTGGTTAGCTTCTGTGATCTGATGAGATCAGGCTGTACCGTGCTACCTTTCTTCTCATGTGACAATAGGAGTTTTGTTCTTCCATTACATCTTGTTTTTCTCTGTTGCTCTTTTGTGTGTTTTTCTCTTTGTGCCTCACACACACTCATGCAAATACCTTTAAAGGAACCCAATATTTAACACTTTAAAGCCCTATATAGCTTGGGACCAGCATACCTTAAGGACTCCCTACTCCCATATGAACCTACCTGACTGTTATGGTTGTCTTCAGGAGCCCTGCTTCAAGGGTTTCTGTCATATGAAGAGAGATGGGTTTCAACTAGAGGCAGACAAACTGAAATACAAACCAAAGTTTGCCACGAATTGGGCCGGTTTGTGGTTCGCGAACCAGTGGTTTGGCAGAGCCCATTTCTGACTAACCGTCACGATCTTTAGGCCGGTTCGTTTTTTGGTTCGTCACTGCAGACAGCCTGGCACCGATCAATCAGTTTCCTAGACAATGGGATGGGCTTTCTGCAGACCATCTGCTGACCCGGAAGTGACCTTTTGCTGACCTAGAAGTGACGTTTTCAGGAACCAAGCGAACTGGTTCATGAACCAGGGCAGGTTCGTGAAAGTTCATGGTTTGTGAAATGCGACGAACCACAAACTGCACAGTTTGTTTTTTTCCCGGTTTGTACACATCTCTAGTTGTAACCTGAGAGAAGGTCTTCTTGGTCATAGCACCACAACTGTGGAACTCCCTCCTCAGGAAGCTTTTCCCCTTCTAGTGTTGTTTTGCACCAGCGGGTGAAGACTTTTTTTTCTTTCATTTGGTGTTTCCTTATTGATCATCCTTTCTGTTTATTTTAGTAGTGGTTTTATATATGTATTATTTGTATGTTGATTTTAATGTCTTTTTAACTGTTCATTGCCTTGAGGTCCCTAATAACATGGAAAGGTAGAATACAAATGTTCTCTGTCGTCCCCACCCCCACCCATCCACCCCACACACACACACTCTCTCTCTTGTGCGCGCGCGCCTGTACACTAACTGTACAACTCTGAATTCTTCTAGAGGTCCTCAGAGATACAGCTTCCAGTTCACTATAGCAATTCAATGCTACTTTTTCCTCTGTGTAGGTATATGAAAGTTTGATCATAATTTCTCAGGCCCACAGTTTTGTCACAGCTTGAGAACCTTTTTAATCAAGGCTTACCTGAATAAACGGAATCTCTGGCAGAGGTGTACTGATAACATTTGCTGTGAAATAATCTACCAGCAAAGGGAAAGAGCTTTTTGCTGTTGCTTTCTAAATAGAAGGCTGACTTCTTTTCAACAACTCAGCCATATCTGGTCTTTAGAAAAAGATTTTTTTGTCCTGTGTGTTGGACGAATGAGTCAAAATTGGACTCTTGAATTCCTTGAAATTTGATATGCCTAGTACAATTTCTTCATAGAGTTTTAACTTTCTATAAGAAATTTTTTTAGGATAGAGGATTGCAAGGAAGAATTATGATACTGAACAAATCATTTATTAATCTAAAGTTCAAAGCCTACTAATAATAGGTAAGATCCATATGTGAAGGTTTCATTTAGCTTTTGAGGCTAACAACCATTTCATGGCTAGCAATCATTTCTACTATAAATCTATTTAACTATTTTTAAAAGGCCATCTGTAGATAATAGTCATCCTCAGGTGTTTCACAAAGTCTCCACAAAACAAACTGCCTCTAGTTTTTTTGCAGCAGTTTCCATTCCTTGAAACTTCAGAGGACCAAACTTTTTTATAAATGCAAAAAGTCTACCCTGTGCACCTGTCCTAATGGATTCTATTTTTCTAACATAAATTTAAAGAATTCCTTGCTGTCTTGTTACAGTGCATTGCAATATTTCTGATGGCATGCTCAATGGTCTGTATTTCTTCGTGCATGTGCCACTAAAGTAAATAGGCTTAGAAGGGTGTAACTCTTCTTAAGATTGCACTGATAGAGGATTGCACTGAAAGATAGGAAATACATAGAATGATACAGACATAGCACTACAGTTTTTAGTTCAATGTAAAAAAAATAGTTCTCTTGTTTAAAATCCTTCAGTCCAGATTTTTTGCTTATATGTATCACTATTTTAAAACAGTAGTACTGAATAATTTCCCAAGTCATGATCCAGGGGAACCTGCAAATTTCCAGCACCTAGTCCCAAATGTCTTAGATTCAGAATGAAATGATTTATGCATCCAAAAGCTTGAATCCCTCAGTGGATTTCTACCAATGGAAGCAAAATCAAAAAGAGTCCAGTAGCACCTTTAAGACTAACCAATTTTATTGTAGCATAAGCTTTCGAGAATCAAGTTCTCTTCGTCAGATGCATGATACAAACTGGTCAAATACAGAAGAGGAGGAGGGAGAGGGGAGAGAAGGGGACATATATCAGAAGGGCACAAGATGCAATTAGCGGGGAGGCAAGGTGTCATGATTCTTTGCCAATTCCCCCCTTCTATTGGAGAACCTCAAGTTACCTTTCAGGCTGGTCCATAGCATCCCCGTTCATCCAGGATCAATTTTTTTGAGAACTTTTCAGGATAGAGGAGATGAAGAAGTCCTAGTCCGCTGATGAAAATCACTTACCCAATGGAAATTACCATTAGATCCAAGCCAAGTCTTTCTGTTACACTCCCCTCCCCCCCCCCCGCCTTCTTCAAGGGAGCTCATAGGGATATATATATCCCCATGAGCTCATAGGGATATATATATCCCTATGAGCTCAGCTAGCCCACCAGCCATGTTGCATGACTCGTTTGTATCTGAAGCTGAGTCTGCATGGGTCAATTTTGCTTGTTCAGTTCCCATACTGCAGTGGGGTTTTTTTTCATGACTGCTCCAGATTTGCCCCCATGAGTAGTCACTCCAGCCACAATGTGGCTTTTCCTCAGCTCTCCTGGGAGCACTTATACCCTGACTATTAAGTCCAACGCAGAATCGATGAATCACTGGTTTGGAAGCACAGGAGGAAGTTCCCTTTTTGTTCTTTTTGCTTTGGGATGGGTGGGAATATTGTATAGGATGCGCACTATCTGGGTACCAAAAATAAAGATTTTAATACCAAGTTTTAGAGAGAGATGAATGATCACATATAAGTTGATTCCATGCCTTTTGGCTTGACTTCAGGGAAAGTGAGGAGATGTCCCCAGTGCAGAAATGGCTTGAGTATCCTCCGATATGAATCACTAGAAGAGCCCTGTGTGTGGTTGCTCTCCAAACTTTGGGAGTCACTGTGGCATAGTGGTCAGACTAGGATAGGCAAGACTCATGTTCAGATCTCCAGTCTCTCATGGAAAGTTGCTTGGACCAGTCATACTCTCTCAACCTAACCTACCTCATGGGTTGTTATAAGGTTAATCAGAGAGAGAGAATGATGCTGTCAGCTGCTTTGGATTCCCCCCTCCCCCTGCTGAGGAGAAAAGCAGTCTATAAATATCTAAATCAACCCTTAAACAGAGCCGTGCGTAGGGAAGACACACCAACCATAGTGGCTGAAGGGGAGGGGAGAACTGAGAGAGGGGAGTGCAGAAAAGGCTGTAGAATGGGGTATAAGAAAAGAGGGGAGATAAGAAATAACAGTGCAAAGAGAGCAAGGGTGCGCTGTGAGGTCCAGAGATGACATGAGGATGAAAGATTAATAGAGGAAGAAAGGTGCAGAGATAATGGTGGAGCGGGGAGAGTAGTTGAGAGCTTAATATGCAGAGAGAATTGTGGTACGTTGTGTTAGAGCACTATGGATAGGGAAATGGCAAAAAGAGGGTAACTGCAAGATGGATGAGCCGGCCTGCGGTAGTGTAGAGAGAGTAGAAAAACATGTTATGACTCAGAACACATGTAGACCCAGAACAGCACTGTACCCTAGAGAAAGGGGGGGGGGAACAAGTTAACAAAGAGTGGGTTAAAACAAAACTTTGAGCTTGATCCTCCTGAGTTAGTCAAATATTTAAAGTTTTCCTCAGAGTGATTTGTATACCCTTGCGGTTGGACACCTTTTGCCCACCAACATAATGAATGACTGGACTGTTACATTTTGCCAGGTTAAAGATGTCACCCCTGTCTACTCAGCAAGAGGATGTGGTTAGGGAATGGTAGTTGCTGTCTCTTGGTTTAGGTAGTTTCAGATATGAGATGAGTTCAGCAACTAGTGAAATGTTCAGGATGGGACCTCTGTGGTTTGTCTCCTCCTTAAAACAAACCCAACACCCTGAGAAAATGACCCATATGATGTTGATATAACACAGAACATCCGCCTACATAGCCAGGAAATTCAGAATTAGGTTTGTAATGATGTTCTAAATTAATCCAGGGTTCCTCATGCCCTGGAAACAAAATCCAGTTGTGGTCTATGTAGGCACACTTTTTGTGGAAATCTAGAAGAAATGTATCTGTTTGTTGTGAGCCTGACGTTCAATTCATGCAACGTTAGGTGATTAACTTGGGTGTTTTACTGCCTGAAGTTTTATTTCTGCACACAATTTATGGTATATTGACTTAAAAAGCAAATTAATTCAGTTTTACTTTATTTTATAATCTATATTCAGTAAGTACTGAATGTTATTCCAGAGAAGTTTTTTCCTGTTTAACAAAGTAGTCACGGGGGAAGTGGGGGGTTAGTGTTGGTTTTTAAAAAGGACAAATATACATAATTTCTTTACCTTTGGTTCTGATGTTTAATTTCCATAGTCAAGATGCATTTTATTTGAATACTAAAACTGGTAAGCTCTTTATAGCAAATTCATACCATATGTAGCAGCTGCGTGCATTACATACTGCACAATTGTTTGCTGTGATGAGTATTTAAAGAAGAGATTCTTATTTTCAAGACATGCAGTAGATTTGTGCTAGAAAATGCTATATGCAATGAATTCACTGCATTTTCCAACCATATACTGTACATACACTATGTGCATAAACATAATTTCCATGTTTAATTTGTTTGAGTGCTCTCCTTTTAGTGTATACAAGTGGATTGCAGAGCGTATAGGACATCTTTATAAATTGAGATTATTTATAGGTCTAACCCTACAATCCTAAACAAAAGTACACCATTCTAAACCTACTGGCTTCCATAGACTTATAAGAGTGTCATTTTGCTTAAGGTTGTGTTGTAATTGCCAGAAGCACTGTGGTCTTACTCCTTAAGCCCATTTTTCCTGAGGTTTTTATTGCACACACATTTACCTACTTTCTTTTTTTGCCCCTGTCAGATCTGCCTTTGAAGAAGAAATAGAAGACATCCCCTCATCTTTGTTTGAAGAGCATGCAAAATCAGCACAATATGGCACAGTATAGCATTGCCGTGGGATTATTTGTAATGACTGTTTTATCGTTGTTGGATGACGGTTCAGCTTTCCTGTTAAATCAGCGTCTGAAAGGAAGGTTTCAAAGGGATCGCAGAAACATCCGTCCAAACATCATTCTCGTCCTTACAGATGATCAAGATGTAGAACTTGGTAAGGAGGGTTGCATGGTAGTGATTGACAAATGTGCTTTTTTACTGGGACAGGAGTTTATCCTTGCAGGAATTCACTGTGATTGCTAATAGTATGAGTAAGAATCTAACTTCTTCATTGATGCTCAAGGTTTTTGTTTTTGTATTTTTAAAATCCCTTATTTTGCATGTAGTGAGGCATTCTTTAGCCAATGGAAGAAGGAACTCAAGCCTGCCATACAGATTGGTATACATGAAAAACAAAGGACTCAATATTGTTACGCCATGTTGGTTCATGCTGTAGTTTTGCCAGCCTGTATACTTTTAATGTTCATTTTCAGATCTGTGTGTGTGTGTGTGTGTGTGAACCATGTGTTTGTGTATATCTACGTGTGTGTGTATAAGTATAAAAAATAAATATGAAAAACATTGCATAGCATTGGAAGGACACCTCAAAGGGTTTTTTTTCCCGATTTTGATATTTGGTTCATTTCTTTAAAAATCTTCGGGTGTTTCCTTGCATACTTGATGCACTTCTTGCTCAGTAAATCCTGCCATCAATGCTGATAGTCCTTTTCACTAGCTGAGGACATAAGTATTTAGAGGACATGATAAATGCAGGCCTTTGACCTTGAAATAACAGTATGAATTAAAAGAGCACTCCTGAACAGAATCGGTCCCTTCTAAGGCCATTGACTTCAATGGATGTAGAAGGTTGTAACTCTGATTGGAATGTCACTGTAAGTTGGTATGTGTGGGGTTTTTTTCTGAGTTTTTGCAGTATGTTGTATGTAGCACAGAAATGAGCAATGACATCAGTTCTTCTGATACCATCCAGTTCACTATGTTTCCTTTCCTTCAGGTTAGCAAAGGACATTTGCTTTATTGCTGTCTCTGTGTTTCTTCTGCATAGGCATATCCCTTTCTCTTTTTGTCTTGCAATTATTACAAGCTATGTGTAAGCATAGTATTGCATCCCAAAGCATGACAATAACTTTGATACGGAGAGAAAGGGGACTGGAATTGGGAAGTAGGAATGATAGTACAAGGTCAAAATAACTCCTTCCTCTCCAACCACCTCAAAAAGAAAAAGGTATCAACAGCTGAATGGATGAGATGATAACTGGAAAATCAGTTGGCTTTAAAAATGGAAAAAAGAACATTTATTTATTTTAAAATATTGACATCCTGCCACAATTTCAGGATGGTTGATATCCACAAGGAGCTGGAGCTCTTTTTAAAAAATACCCGTAAGCTGAAATAAGAGAGAGAGGGTGGGAAAGCAGAGGGATAGGAGAGGAGAAACAAAAATGAGGAGAGGAGCTGAACAGACCAATCATCACACAAGGAACAGAAGTGGAACTGTCAGTGTGTGCTGCACCCAATCCCCACCCAGTCCCAATAGTTCCATGAGAGGGTTGCCTGGTCCCCCGGGTTCAAAGTGGGGGTAGGGGGGTGAAGGTAGTAAGGTAGGGGGTAGTGAGATACTCAGGCACATGCAAAGCGTATGTGCACTCCTGTGCTCCCCTGTGGCGCTGGGAAATGATGTCATTTTTTGGCATGGCAGGGAAGCTATGGGTCACACCAAGGGAGAAATTCATTAAAATTCTCCATCAAACACTACGTTTGGGAATAAATTTTAATGAATTGCCCCAGGGTGTGACCCGTAGCTTCCCCAGACCACGGAACGATGATGTCATTTTCTAGTACGACAGGACCATGCATTCTCATGTGTACCTCTCCCCCAGTATCTTCCCCAGCCACTGGCAGGTGAGTGGAGGCAGGGGTAGGGGATGAGGACTGGGGATCCCCCCCCCCTAGTGAGAGGAATGGCAGCCCATGACCATGGAAAGTTACCAGGAGATCCCGGGAGAAACAACAGGATCATAACCCCCCACAACCGTACAGGTTGTCCAGGAGGGTGACAGAAGTGGTTTTTCTACCCAAATCGGGTATGAATCTGGAATGACATGGATCTACAAAATCAGCCTCATTCAAGCTGCTTGGATGTGTCTCACTTGAGTGTCTTGCCCCTCAAAAAGAGATTCCCCACAGGAAAATCGTTGCTCAACACTTTGTTTGTCCAGAAACGAGTTCACAATCACCTCTTCCTAGTTCCAAGATCTACACAGTTAATTTCCCTTAAATTCATGGATAAGCCATGAAGGACAAGGCTTGAGCCCCGAGGATGCTGGCCAGACTCCTCCAAGCAATTTGTCCATGTACTTGGGCTGCACTAATTGAAAGTAATTCAAGCAACTGCAATTAATGTTCTCAGAATGATAAAAAGCTGGAAATCTTGCCATGGCCCAGATGACGGGGCTGTTATCATAGACTATGCTGTAGATTGTGAAAAGTTTATATAAGCATAAGAAATTAATGCTTGTTTAATAAGGTGCTAATATTCACACAGAAACCCAGAAGTGGAACCTTAATTAGGAAAGATTGTGCAATTGTGTGGGCTCTGAACATTATTAAAAAGTATTTCCAGGTACAAATAACTAAAAATTGGCTGCCCTGTTCATATTTTTAGTAGTTAAACATTAACACTATTTTTATAGATTTTTTTGGCCTGTATGTGCATGAAACATAAATCAAGATGTCCTTTTATTTTCTTCCTGATCATTAAAATAGCAATTATATATATGACACATGTATGCAAGAAAAACCCAAAGTAGCAGTATTTCCCTTCTGCAGGGACAGCTACCGTTACAGATGAAAATATATAAACAATAGCTGTGTTGCCGTGTTTTTGTTGGTGGTTCCCTTTTGAATCAGTCCTTCTGTCAAGTGCTGTTCCAGTTTTCCTTTGGATTCATAAAACGAGTAGAACATTTGTCTCACCATGATAGAACAGAAATTAAAACCTTAATTTAAATGATTCAGGGTTAGGTAAGGATTTTGCCAGCTATTTTGGTGAGAATGTTGTGTTTTCAGAGCTAGGCAGACCAGTTTCAATAATGCATATAGCAAAAATCTGCGCATTATCTCAGAGTCTCTTGTGACTAAAATCCAGAGGGTGGTCCTTAAAAATTTATCTGTTCTGTGCCAGCCTGCTTGTCTCTGATGCAATTGTCAATGTCCTTTGGGCAGCACTTTTGCTTGCTCTGTTGTCTCTTTCCAATTTCAAGCCCAATGGCTCACATGTCCACACAAATTAAGATCTGATATGATAAAATGCATTTCCTGAAACTGGGGAGGATTTGTATTTATCAGGCCCCTCGAGAAGATCGGTGAGATCACATTGAAATAAGAACTTTATTTACAATGGCTCGAAGGCTGACACATCTATCTTTATCTGTCAAAAATGGACAAATAGAGTTAAAACATAAAGATGAATGGATGCTAGCAGCTTGGGTAGCTATTAAGAAGAAATAAGCTTTTGGGAAAGCTTGTTTATGCTGTAGATTAGAGGTGGGCACGAACCAGGAAAAAAACAAACTGTGCGGTTCATGGTTCGTCCTGTTTCATGAACCATGAACTTTCACACACTTGCCCCAGTTTGCGAACCGCTTTGTGTTCGTGGGGTTTAAATACCCCTTTGGCACGGAAAGGGACATTTCACCCTAGCCGGCTTGAATCAGCTGCTGTCGGGGAGATCCCCGACAAGCAGCTGATGGGGAGTTTAATTGCCCCTTTCCATGCTGCTTCACAGGGGCACGGGAAGGGGCATTTCACCCCTGCAGGCATGGCTCCCAGACAAGCAGCTGATGGGGGGGTTAAATGCCCCCTTTCCGTGCTGCTTCACAGCAGCAGAGAAAAGGGGCATTTCACCCTGGCTAGCTTGGATCAGCTGCTTGTCGGGGAGATCCCCGACAAGCAGCTGATGGGGGGGGTTAAATGCTCCTTTCCCTGCCACTTTGCAGTGGAATGGAAAGGGGTATTTCACCCCTGCAAGCTTGGATCAGCTGCTTGTTGGAGAGATCCATGACAAGCAGCTGATCTGGCGGTTTAAGTGCCCCTTTCCCTGTTGCTTTGCAGCGGCACGGAAAGAGGTATTGGTGGGGTTTAACACGAACTAAACCAACTGGCAGACCAGTTTGTGGAAGTTCATGGAAAATGGGCTTCCACGAACCACTGGTTCACGAAGCACAAACCAGCCCAGTTCGTGACGAACTTTTGTTCGTCTTGTGGCTCAAGCCCATCTCTACTGTAGATAGAATGAATGTTTAGTAGAGCACATTGGTGACAGATTCATATGCTACTTATCAGAGCAATACTAAACAGAGTTATACCCTTCTAAGCCCGTTGAGTTCAGATGATTTAGAAGAATGTGACTCTGTGTTACCTAAGTGACATCCTCAAGTTTTTAAAAAATCTATCCTTTTATATTAACTTATATCAAAGATTTTGTCGTCTAGTGAGGAATGTAGCATCTCAAAGCACCTCTTTTCAAAAGACTTTAAAAGCAGGGACCAAAATCTAGGGAATTTGTTTTTTGAAATGCAGATAGGGATTTAATCTGGATTCATATCTCCAAGGATATCCATTTACACCAGAGGTCACCAACATGGTGCCCATGGGTACCATGGTCTCCATGAGACCTTTCCTGTGCCTGCCAAATGTTTTTAGAAAGTAAGTGGGGCCAGGTAGGGCTTTTGCTCAGCAAAGCTTCTGACTGGCCATTAGAGATTTGATTGGCTGTGCAGATTTTTAAAAACATTGCTTTGGCAGCATTTGCCACCAAAGCACAAGGAGTGACTGAAAGTCAACTATGGCAGCCGTTTTGTAGCTGGCTCCACCTTTTGTGGCAGCCATTTTATGGCTATGCTTACCACACTGCATCAGAATTCCAAAGATACCCACAGGCTCGAAAAGGTTGGGGATCTCTGATTGACATTGATGTAAACAAATATGAAAAGAAATAGTAGTAAAGCCTGTTGTAGCAAAAAATACAACAGGATCTAGAAAGGGCTGGGGGGCTGGGCTGGACATTGCCCCCTCCCCAGCACCCTGGGGTGAAGGAAGGAGGGTAGGGCAGTGGGGCTGGGCATTGCCCCCTCCCCAGAGCCCCTATCTGGGGCAGAGTAAGGAGGGCAGGGGCACAGGGCTGGGAATTACCCCCTCCCCAACGCCCTGAGCTGGGGAGGAAGGCAGGGTGGCCTGACTGGCCATTGCCATCTCCCCAGAGCCCCTATCTGGAGGTGGAGAGGAGGGCAAAGTGGCCCGGCTGGGCATTGCCACCTCCCCAGAACCCCTATCTGGGGCGGAGGGGGGAGAAGGGCAGGGTGGCCCAGATGGGCATTGCTCCCTCCCTAGCGCCCTGATCCGGGGTGAGAAAGGAGGGCAGGGGGACCTGATGGCATTGCCCCTTCCCCAGTGCCACAATGAGAGGGATGATGCCAGGTGCCCTGATGGGCGCCTACGCCTGGCAGTGACTGCCAGAGGCGGGAGCATGGGAGGGAGGCGGCTCCAGCTCCCCCACCTAGCAGCCACCCAGATTGGGACTGCTGCTGGCGGAGAGTGTGCGAGGGGTCGGCTCCAGCTCCTGCACCCGGCAGCGACTCGTTCCAGCCCTATTGGCCCACGGAGCGACTCCCCTCTTCTCCCACTAGGAGTGCACTAATGCACCTGCACTCTTGAATCCCAGTGAGTCGTCAGAAACCCATTTACAGAATTATGTAGTAGGATATGTATGTTTGTTCTAAGAGTTGTGCACAACAGAATACCAAAGGGACCCTTAGATAGTGGTCTTTCTCTTTGCTTGTATTTAACTGATGAACAGAAATACACTGATTAGATAATCCGTTTGAAAGGGGCTTCGTTCATCCAAGTATTTCATTTCTATTCAACTGGTACTACTAGAGCTTCTTTTTAAAGCCTTTAACTGTTGATCCCATTCTCCAGCTGTTCTGGTGACCAGGATGTATGCAGCCTGATCTTAACCATAATTACTGTAAGTAATCCCGGCTGGTTTCAGTGGGACTTTTTTCCAAATAAGTATGCATAGTCATGCAACTTTAATCTGCCTTTCTTTAATGTAACCTGCTGGCTCTTGTCAATGGCAATCAAGAAAAATAGATACTTGTCTTTGTGGAAGCCTGTTAAATAGTTGAAGATCACTGTCCAATTCCTTTGTCTGCTTATATCCATTTCCCTTTCTTTTCGTTCATCATATAACTTATTTATTGGTTTAGGGTACAGCAACTAATAAAAAATTGCCTGAAGAAGCTTACAAAAACAGCACAAATGTTAATACATGGAACCTAATAGATATATTATCAGAAATATCACATACTTTATAGTCCAGTTAGTCTCAAATATTCTATATTAGTTTGTTTTAAAAAGGCTAAATGGGACCAATTTCTCCAACTACCACCATAGTTTTTATTAAGTATTGTGATTTCAGCTCAAAAGGAATAGAGATTTCAGCTCATAGTAACAGCTTTATTGAGAACTAGAAGCAGTCAGACGAAAGCAGAGGCCCAACAGGAGTCAATATATACACACAAACCCCCACACCCCTTTCCAGCAATAACCAATATGAACACATACAACTAGGATCCTCAATTTGCATTAATATATACAAGGTAACTGATTTGCAGCCCTGTGATTGGTCTTTATTTCTGCAGACTGATTGCCTGCTGCCAACAAGTAACAACCAATGAACATCAAGGCATTAGGCGCCTAGTTCAGCCCGAACTCAACCCAGCACATAACAGTTTTGCTGTCATAGAAGTAGGCTTGCTAACTGGAAGATGGGGATATCCTACCTTTTCCATAGAGGTTTATTTAATGGAAGCATTTCATAGCATGAAGATAAATGCCATCACCTGATAATTATTTGAAGAATAAACTGATATTAGAGGGACAAGTTTAAAACTTGTCAGCAAACCCTATATTATATTATAAAAGAGATGCTTGAATAGCATCCTGACCTGAATAGTCCAGGTGAGCCTGATCTCGTCAAATCTCAGAAGCTAAGGAGGGTCAGCCTTGGTTAATAATTGGATGGGAGACCTCCAGCGAAGACCAGGGTTGCAGAGGCAGGCAGTGGCAAACCACCACTCAGACTTGTTTAATTTGTCCCATCTAGTTCTACTCGTCTCTTGCCGTGAAAACCCCACTAGGGGGTTGCCATGTCAGCTATGACTTGAGGGCACTCTCCACCACCACCATATTTTCAGTGGAAAGCAGCCACAGAAATCTGTCAATTTAACCAAAGGAGCAGCAGCACATGACCTGCCATTTGCTCTTCAAATTGTTTGCCCTTCACTGACCCTCCATGGAAAGAGATATTGTCTCCTGCAGTGGAGAAAGCAGCTAAGGGGTTCAGTATTGAGAAAACCAATACAGGGAGGGGAGGATAAACATTTCACAAGCCACTGCTCCACTCCTAATAATGGTCTCTAAGGCTGCTTTTCAGTTTTTAAAAAAGGCAGACTTTCATGAGATTGTTCATAAATCTCCTATGCAACATCTAGTTTGGTAATGTGATCACTGTGGAAATGATCAGTATCCATTTTCTTTCTCTTCTTATATCCCATTCCTTTTAAAGTTTTTCATTTCATCTCATTCATTCAATTTATAGCCCTCCCTTCCTGAAAGCAGGCTCAGGGTGGATCACAAAAATAATAAATACAAAATAAATACAATAGATTTAACAATAAAACTCAGCTAAAAAAATCTAAAACATCTATTAAAAACAGTACAGTAAGTGATGACGTCCACAGCTGTAATCGGCAGTGCATTAGGTGGAGAAGGAGCTGTCAAACAAAAAGAAAGGCAGAAGGAGACAAAGAAAAAGTAGTGCCATCACCTCAACAATAAGCCTGGCGGAACACCTCCATTTTACAGGCCCTGCAGAACTTAAACTGGAAGAGAATTCCACCAGGCAAGTGCCAGAGCAGAAAAAGCCCTAGCTCTGGTTGAGACTAGACAGACATCCTTTGGACCGGGGATAGCCAGCAAACATTGGTCTAAGGAACACAAAGTCTTCTGGATATCAGGAGAGATAGTCTTGTAGATATGTTGGTGCCAGTCCACACAGAGCTTTAAAGACCAAATCCTTGAATCTGATCCAGAATTCCACTGGAAGCCAATTCAGCTGGCGCAGCACCGGATATATGTGCACCGTAAATGATGTCCCTATGAGGACGTGCTGTAGCATTCTGGACCAGTTGTAGTTTCCAGTTCAGTCTCAAGGGTAGCCCTGCATCAAGCAAGTTACAATAGACCAATCTGGAGGTGACTTTCGCATGGATCGCTAGCCAAGTCCTGCAAGGGGAGGTAGGGGACAAGCTGCCTGGACTGGCACAGATGGAAGAACGCAGTTCTGGCCACCATAGTGACCTGGGCCTGCACTGAGAGAGTGGAATCGAAGGTCACACCTAGGCTCTTCACCATCTGTGCAGGTGACGATTCCATCAAGGGCTGGCAGCTGAATCCCCGATCCCACCACCCCACAGCCCCCTGGTACAGGACCTCCATCTCCGCTGGATTTAGCTTCAGCTGATTCTGCTTTAACCTTGTAACCACTGCATTCAAATCCTTGGCCAATGTCCGGCGCAACTTCTGGCTGACCATCCATCATCAGATATTGCTAAGTGTCATTGGCATATTGATGACAACCTAGCCCAAATCTCCAGCCTTATGACAACCCAACACTCGTATTTATAGATTTAAGATATTTCTTAGTCAATTTTCAAAACAGACCACCTTAATATGAATGTTTCTTGCACTATTAGATTCCCATCGTCCAATTTAAATTGTACTTAACATTGCCAACAAGCTTGTAGAAAGGTGTCCTGTCCCTTTCGTAGAAATGTAATTTGAGGAAATTGGTAATTGAAACTTTTCTATGGCACGGAGATAAATAGCCTCACCTGGTAAATAACAATCCATTAAGCCTCTATTAAAGAAGGAGGATGTTTTTTCTCCAGAAAGTTGGCAATGTTAATTGTGCTAATGATTAAGTAGAGGAACTTTGCTAAAGCAAGTTAATCAAGGCCCAGTTCTCACTGAGTGCACAAAGAGATGTGACTAAGATCACCAATCTCAGTTCATCTTTAAAAGGTGCAGAGCCCCAGCTCAGAAACTGAGGATGTGCAGGAGACAGAGGCCGTCGTCACACGGGCTTTTATTTAGCGCTAAAATGGCGCTATTTCCCGGCAAACACCCACCTTATTCCAACTCTGTAGCGATTTTCTCTCTTCTGCTTTGTGCTTGATAGTCGCGCTATTTTGTGCCTCAGTGTGAATGCCTCACATCGATGTATTTCGCCTCGCAGCGTCCTATGCCCTCCCTTCAATCCCAGAATCCATTTCTTCCTGCGACTCCCCTTTTTTTATTTTATTATGTCCTTATAACGCCATAACGACATAACACTATGCAAACTTTCTGCTGAAGTAAAAATGATTCAATCGCCATGGCAGAGTCTTCAGCGATGGGGATCACGTCAGACAGGGAGTTTTCTGCAGGCAAATGGCTATTTATATAATTTCAATGTTGGAAAAACAAAAGGGTCGTAATGTTTTGCTCTAACGGAATGTTTATATGCTGTTATTCCGTTATAGCAGAATTAAATGCCAGAATAATAAAAAAAAAGGGGGAGGAGCTGCTTCTGCGTGGTTAGAGAGAACAGAACAGAGTGCTTCGGTGTGGACAGCTGGTGGCGCAAAGAGCCGTTAGGTGACCCAAAGAAACGTTACTGTGCCGATAACAGGTAGGACGCTATATGCTGTAAATTTAGCGGAAGAGATGCCCGTGTGATGACGGCCAGAGTTGATCACAGTGGCTCTATACAGTTATTAGCACTTTCAAGGAAAGGGGGAGCAGTCCTAAGCCGGTCTACTTAGAATCCTACTTGAGTCTAGTCGGTGGGGGCGTACTTCAAGGAAAATCACAAGGAACCACGAGGAAAAGTGCCATATAAATTCTAAAATAAGTCAGTGTTCTTAGGATTGCAGTGTAAAGGAGCTATCTTAATTGCCTAGCTTGTGTGAGGGAAATTAAAGGGGGAAATGTGGACTCACCGCTAGGTTTGCACACTCAGCAATGATATAATGAAATCACTGGCAGACCTGCTGACATCACTTCTGGTGTGCCAGGAAATTGTATCATGTCTCTGCTGAAGCCATAGTTTTGAGAGGCAAAACTCATCAAATTTTTGCCCCCAAACCTAAGTGGCTTCAGTGGGCTGCTATTGTGATGATGTCACTTCAGGAAGAGACAACATTGTGTCATCAGTAAGCATGCAAATGGGCCAGTAAGTCTCCACTCCCAGCCTGTTGCTAAGGTCAATCCTAGAGTGGTATGGGGAGCGTTAGCATCACTTGTGAGAGGTGATCCAGAAGTGACATCACCATGTCAAAGATTTCCCACTCCCCACACTCTGCCTCTCAAAAGCTCCCAGGGTTACCAACCTTATGTGAACTGTACCACTTCAGATTGTATGTGGATGCTCACATTATTGAATGCTGCTCCACATAGAAACCAAGCATGTTGGGGAGAAGAGACTCCTTTGCTTTGCTTTGCTTTGCTTTGCTTTGCTTTGCTTTGCTTTGCTTTGCTTTGCTTTGCTTTGCTTTGCTTTGCTTTGCTTTGGAGGAGCCTTTAGTTACCTGTAGTCTGAATTTGTACAGCCTCATCACAAATTCAGCCCCTGAGTGAGAAGCAGGCCAAAGTTAGCTTAGTTAATAGCATCACTAATGGACTTTCAGTTTTGATTACTTATGGGAAGAATTTTACAGTGCAGTCCTAAACAGTTACACCATTTAAGGTGTAACTTTATTTAGGATTGCACTGTTAATTGCCAAGTAGATCCCTAGTCAGCAGCTAATTTTCC
Source organism: Eublepharis macularius (assembly GCF_028583425.1). Taxonomy (NCBI): domain Eukaryota; kingdom Metazoa; phylum Chordata; class Lepidosauria; order Squamata; family Eublepharidae; genus Eublepharis; species Eublepharis macularius. Next base: position 145,899,685 of record NC_072794.1, on the reverse strand, counting down.
TAAGATAATTTGAAAATGGGGTAAAAGATGATGGGCACAATGAAACCAATACCCTCCATGTATTCCTTTTCCTTCTGGGCCCAGAAATCATAAGTTTCTAATCCTTACTATAGATATTTTATATATACAAGAGAAAATGGAATAGGTTATTCATTCATATACTTATGCTGCAGCTAAAAATGGGGCATGAAAGATTCATATTCATTGTTAACAGAGATTGTACTAGCAGCTTTTAAAAAGCAATTAAAGGACAACCTAGATGACAATGTATACATCAAAAATATTCAAATGGAAAGTAACTATTTATGACAGTCCTATAATTAATTTTTTCAGAGAGACTGAACTGACTTGTCCACCTACAGTTGCTGCCTCCCAAATTTTAGTTAATACACAAACAGACTCGCTTCGGGCTTTAATTCATACTCTTCAATACCTTCATCTGGTATTAATTGTATGATCACTAGCAGTAAAATGCTAGATGGTGAAAATTCAATATTCCTCCTACAAAGGGTCAATACATGTTACAACTTCTTGTAATTCAGCACACCTCTGTCATACATTTATAATGCATAAGAGTGTCTTTCATTGCATAAGCAATTTGTTAGTTTTACCTATTTGGTCTTCTTCTTCTTATACTTCAAGTATGAAAACATTATTTAAGAACGTGATAAAACATGGGAAATTATTTTGCAGTATTACATTGCAGTCTTGTTTTATTTGATAGAAATATACTGTACTGTGTGAAATGTTTTACTGTTATTTTCACTTGTACAATCAAGTGAGGCAGCCCATTAATATTCTCAAGTTACATTTTGTGGAATGGAGAAAGGCTGAGAGCATTTGATTTGCCCAAGGCTGTCCCAGGAGACTCTTGTTGAACTCATATTGAACTGAAGTCTCCCAGCTCTAAATCCAGCGTAGTCCACTGGATCATACCATTTGAGAAGGCTGACAAGCTCCTTGTATGTTAGGTGTGGAAAATAAAGAGTTCCTCTTTTCAATTACTGTAGTGATTTATTCTATTACAAATCATGACTTTTGGATATTAACAAAGTGCAAATATTGATAAAATAATAATAATGTGGGGAAACTATAATTCTGTGGAGTCACTATACTGTGAGGTCGGGTGTAGTAAATATCAGAGAACAATGGCTGTTTTTTAAAACAAAACTCTACTTTCTTGCCCTTAGGACTGTAACAACAAATGGGAAATTCCTGTTCATATCTCAGATAGGAAGAGTGGGAGGTTAACAAGATTTTATTTATGACATCATTATCCCACGCTTCTTCCAGGGTAGCTTACATGATTCTTATACACCTTGGGTTGGATCCAAACTAAATTTTCCATCAGCAGAATGAATTTACTGCCTCCCGTATCCTACTGCAGCCCACTGATCTCTATAAAATGTTGCTCCAGGGGATAGGGTGTCTTGAGGAATGATATGAAGTGGGTTTCGGGGGAAGAGAGAATCATTGGAAGTTGCCTCTCCTTTTCCATTAATGGAAAATTTAGTCTGGATCATTTGTTAAGGAAATATGGGTCACCTGAAGTTGGGAGGGGGACCAGCCAAGGAGCCCCCTTCTCCCTTCCTCACTCCTTTCCAGCTGCCCAACTTATCCCATGGATAGGTAGGGAGTTCGGTAAATCATTGTCACTTCCCGGCTCTTTTCTTGACATAGACCCCAGTCACTCCTCTTTCCCCATCATTCCCTCAGCCACTTGGATGGCATGTGAATTTGTGACATAGAAGAGCCTCCAGGCTGCATTCAAAAGCCAAAAAAGGATGAAAACTTGTTTGGAAATGCACGCAGCTTACATGAAGGCACATATCTTTTTGGCAGCAGTCACACAGTTGATATTTCCAGGAAAAATGCACACCTGACTTCCTAGGATGAGATATTTGTAAATTTTTCATAGTCTGTGCCCCTCTGCACAAAACTGGAGTTCACCTGGTTATGTGTATGATTACTTGATAGTGGCTCATATGACAAACAGGGATTCTCCGGGTGTCTGAGCAAGTCATTCTATTAAGGAAAGATAATAGAAATCCAAGACATTCAGTGCAAATTATAATGAATACATGGCCTTTATGCCCTAGTTCTTAACAGAGGTGGGTAAGTCGAAGAGGCCATGACTAGCCCAAAGTTTTCCAGTGAGCTGATGACTGGGTAGGGACTTGATCCAAGTTTTCCTGAGTCCTTATCCAACAGTGTAAACCATTCCAACATCTTGGTTCTACAGTGTTCAATGAATCAAAGCAGATCTACTCAGTACCTTTTTCAGGTCTATTCAGTAGGTGTCATGGGGCTCAGTGATAGTGAGGACTCCTCAGGAGGAGAGGAGCCTCATATAGCCAGCCCTGACTCAGCAGAGGCCAGTGATCAGGAAGAACAGCTGCTAGCTGATCAACATCCACAGCCAGCAGCGGAGGCAGAGGCACCAACACCCTCCAGCTCCAACACCACAGGTGAAGCACAGCCAAGAACTCACAAACCTCCAGCTTCACCCAGAAAGCACCGCAGACAAAGGCAACATATTGGGCCGCAGGAGAGGTGGCGAAGCGCAAGCCTCCTGGGTCAACGCTAGCTGCTGGTGGATTGTGATGAAGAGTAACCACAAGATACCTCCTAAGCAGCTGGCTGCATGCCCAGCCTCACTTTAAAGCCCAGCCACAGTAGACCAGGAGGTGTGGAAGCAACATGTTGGATTCCTGCTCCTGTAGCTCTTGGACTGTGCCCTGTCTTTGCCAGCATCTAGACCTGACCTTACTGGTAACTGATCTACAGACCTCCTGACTTAGATTTTGGACTTTGGACTCACCTCTGGCTTTGGACTTTGACTTTGGACCAGACTTTTAACTACTCTGCTTGGGCTGGCCCAGCCCATGACAGTAGGGTTTACTCCAAAGAAAGTGTTCTTAAAATTGTACTGTCAGTGCCCTACATTGCTGTTGTTTTTTCCCCAATTTAGCAGAAGACTAGACTCTACCATGTATGCTGGAAGTACTGGAATGTCTTCATCTAAAAGCCAGGCACTTCTCATCTTAGCTGTTGCTCTGATTTTGTAATTGGAGATCACCTTCTGATTAGAGATGGGCACAAACCGGAAAAAAATGAACCGTGTGGTTCGTAGTTCGTTGCATTTCACAAACCACGAACTTTCACAAACTTACCCCAGTTTGCAAACTGGTTCGTTTGGTTCGTGAAAACATCACATCCAAGTCAGCAAATTGTCACTTCCAGGTCAGCAGAAGGTCTGCAGGAAGTCCACCCCCTGTTGTCTAGGAAACTGATTGGTTGGCGCCAGGGTGTGCGCAGTGACAAACTAAAAAATAAACCAAATAAACCAACCTATAGTGTGTGGCGGTTTGTCAGAAATGGGCTCTGATGAATTGCTGGTTCGCGAACCACAAACCAGCCCAATTCGTCACAAACTTTGGTTCATATTTTGGTTCGTGCCCATCTCTACTTCTGATTAAGATGCTGACATTTTTCAAAGGAGCAGTACATTGGAACATAACCGGTAAGAGTCTAGAAGGCTTTTCCCACTTCAGAGACAGATGTTTTACTTAGATTGCAATGACCAATTAACACAAAACGATGTTCTGTAAAAGAGAAGAATCGGTTTCTGTTTTTCTTTTGCATTTCCAAGTTTGTGTTGGGAGGCAGTGCAGCAAAAACAAGTTTTTGTTGGATGACTTGACATTGTTTTAAAATATTTAAAACTGGCCTATTTCAGGTTGCACGAAAAGGGTATCTTGGATTTTTTACCTTCCAGTGACCTGTCACTCTGCGTTAGCTCTTATACTGTAGAAACAGATTAGATCATACATTCCAGTATTAAAGACTGTTGATATATAGGGTCTTGTCATTACAGTGATTTTATAAAAGAAGGTTAGTGCCCCCATGGGGAGACTTAACATGTAGTGTTATTTCTGCACAGATGCCTCTGTCGTTTAAAGGAGTGGTTAAATTGTATTTTAATAGCAGAATGACAAAACACTGATTCAGCCTGGGTTATTTTGGAGGAAGAGAGGGCTCACGTCTTAAGCCAGAGAGGGGGAAGCTAACCTGTACAATTTCCCAGCTGTCTATAGCTTTTTTTTAAAAAGTCTACAAATTGTTGCATCATTTTTGAAAGAGGAGGAGAATTAACATGAGAGGAAATGAAAGTGCCAACCAACTCTTTGTTGAAGTTACAAAATGAGGGTTTGCATTTAAGTTGTTTAGTGCTTGCTTTTCTAGATGTCAATCTTGGAACTGACACATGTGGCCCTGATTCTTTTGAAACTAGGGTTGCTGTTTCAGCATTTTCTATTCCTGAAGTGTGGCTATGCGGGCTACTTTCTTTATTGGTTCACAGACTTAAAGTTCTTGCTGAGCTGCAGCCCCTCCAACATTAAGTAGTTTAGGTCTCACAGGGTTAGATCCAGCCACTCTGCTCAGCAATTCCAAGACTAAATTGCATTTATCACACCAATCAGATCAGATTGGCATGATGGATACTGAGGTATTTTTCACTTGTGAGGTTTAAAGCAACATTAGCATTGATCAAGTTGCTTATGCAAATATAAAACGTGGTCAGAATTATGTAAATTACCGATGTTTTCCACACTTGTTTCTCTTCTGCATAGCTTTATCAGCATAGCTTGAGGGAACCTCCAAGGTGGTTTAAAACCGTATGAGAATGCCAGCAGTCCACCATGCAATAGATTTGGAAATACTGTTTATATGCCAGTCAGTGATAATAAATATTATCAGTAATAATAAATATTCCCTCACAGCTGGGAAATCTAGAACTCTCAACCCGCATTGCTAAACCTTTTGATTTGCCCTATTGTTAGTCTACCTCTGTGGAGTGGTACAATGATTTCTAATACGTCTTCTGGCTCTCTCATCTCTTTTAGGAACTAGAATCAAAAAGAGTCCAGTAGCACCTTTAAGACTAACCAATTTTATTGTAGCATAAGCTTTCGAGAATCAAGTTCTCTTCGTCAGATGCATGGTACAGAAACTGAAGGAACTGAAGGCAGAGATGCCCTTTTTGTCACAGAGAGTTGCCCAGAATAACATAGGCAGTTGAGCTTTCTTTGACCTTTACTAACTTTGAACTACTGATGGAAAGATCAAAGAAAATCACATGGCCCTGAGTCTGCTAAATCTCCTTTAATGTTACCCTTTTGTCATTACAGGTTTGCTCATGTCAAATCTCACTGCATTTTAGCCTGTGGCCCTTTCCCATTGGATAGCCATGCACAGGTAGAGGGGGCTTGCAGGCACAGAGGTGTGTTGCTTGGCACCCCTCAAACATGACAGGCTGTCAAAATAAGGTTTAAAGGAATTGACCTTGTGGCTAGTAGAGATCGTCTGTTTGCTATTCGTTAAATGTACCTTTCTTCTGTGGAACTCAAGGAAGAGTGCCTAGGTATAATATCCAGAAGTCCATTTCATGTTTTATTATAGTTCCAGCCGGAGGAGTTCCAGGCTAGGCTTTACTTAGGACTCAGGGTAAACTGGCTAGGCAGGCTGCTGGGAAAACCCTGGTAGGCTTTGTGTTCTTTTATTTGTTTACTGTGGATAAAGTTATACTTTATTTACTTTAAAAAACCCTCAGCATGTTCCTAAGGGATTGCAGCATTTTACACTAGAATTACCAAGAGGTCTCCCATCCAGGCACTGAACAGATCAATACCCGTTTTGCTTCATCATGGTTGTTGCATCCTACACTTTCACACTACACTTGAAGCTCTGTTCAAAACATCCAGTTGAGAAACTGTCTCTCTCTCTCTCTCTCATCTGTCAATTAGAAAGCAAAATCTTCCTCTTGCACCTGATGTGTATTGTCTGCTAAAGATAGAAACCATAATGGACCATATCAAGCTATGAAAATCTTTGGAAAGGCCAATTAAAATTTGAAATGCAGCAGCTTTATGAGAATCAGAAAGGGAAATAGTGACATCTGGAAACAGGCCAACATTTTCAGCAGTGTCGCTGTTCACTATTTTGTTAGTCCTCACCTGGATAAAGTAATTTCTAGGGGAACCGTACACCTCAAATCTGTTTTGGAACAAGAGAAGGCTGGAAAGAAACCACTGTGGATTTGCTTTTCTAAAAAGAAGAGGGCTTAATTCCATAGACATTTTGCGTAGTTCACAGTCCAGTGTTGTTTAGATCTTCTTGAAGAGCTCTTGTTATCCCCAAGGAGTTGGTTTGAGGGTTCTGTAAAGTCACAGGAGGGAGGGAGATTACTTACTGTTCACACTTCCCGAACCGGTTTCTGGGCACTGTAGCCTTAGGGTTGCCAACTGGCTGGTTTTCCACTAGAATGACCGGTTTATCTCCATTCTGCCTGGTTGCTAGTTGAGGTGTTCCTTGAATGATGGGAGGAATAGAAGAGAGTTTTTAACTGTTCAGTGCCTTTTACGGCAGAGCAATTTGCTGTGCTGTGCTTTTTGCAGCCACTTTTTTAAAAACTTTCATTATTAACTGAGACTTATTGTGCCTCAAAGGTAGATTCTATAAACACTACAGCTCATAACTGTCTTTTCATTCTACTTCCCTTTTCCTCTGGATATCTCCCTGGGCAGAGAGAAAAACAGTGAGCACAAAAGAGTGCTGTCACTATAAAAAGTTTTCCAGTTTGTGCACTCTCTCTCTTTGGTGCCGTCCAGCAGGTTAGAATAGAGAGTTGTTTTTAAAACTTAAATTAGATTTTCTGTTGATTTGTACTAAAAAGTTATTCCAAGCTCTGTGACCAGGGCCCTTCAGTGATATTCTGTATATACATCTACATCTAGAAAGTCCTATTGGGTTTATACTGAATCAGACCATTACTGTATAGTACTGTGGATTCTGAAAGTCAGTGGATTTTAGGGTCAACTACAATTGTTCTCTCAGTAACAAGGCTGGGATCCATTTACATGGATATGTTGGTTTCTCAATGTTTGGGACCTTTTTCGCATATAAAACATGTTCTGCAACTAAACTACCCCCTGCCCTGAAAAATGTATATGAAAATGTGGAGTCTACTTTATGATCTCTTGTCACCAAAAATGTGCCTGTCTTTAAGGTGCCACAGAACTTCCTTAGAAAAATTGGGAGTTCCTTTCACTTTTGTAATAAGTCCTTTGGACAGGGATGAAAAGGGCGTTTGTTTTGCCTTAAAATGCTGCAGACACATTCTGGAAAACAATTCTAATGTTTTTTGAGTCCCATCCCTGTCACTGTTAAAGAACCACTGCACTGGTAATAAATGTCCAGGATCCTGGGAACAGCTTGTAGGGAATCAGAGGTCTGCTGTGTACACACTTTGCAAAGGCAGAAATTTTAGGCAGGGTCTGACCTGATATCTCAGCCAGAAGGCATTTTCCCCCTAACTTCATTGTTCTCGTTGTAACATGATGTGTTTTATTTGCCTACTGTTTACTCATTTTACTGTGTGATGGTGTTACAGATTATTCCCTTAACTGAAAAATAACAAAAGCTGCTTCTTTTTCTTTTTTCCATGTGATTCCCCACCCCCCATCCCCTTTTCCTCAGGTTCAATGCAAGTGATGAATAAGACAAGGCGAATCATGGAACAGGGAGGTGCTCACTTCATCAATGCCTTTGTGACAACACCAATGTGCTGCCCATCCCGCTCCTCTATTCTCACAGGGAAATATGTGCACAACCACAACACCTACACCAACAATGAAAACTGCTCTTCTCCATCCTGGCAGGCCCAGCATGAAATCCGCACTTTCGCAGTGTACCTCAATAACACAGGTTATAGGACCGGTAAGCAGCATCTCAAGTGGGTTATCCACCTCCCTTGACTTGCCTCTTGGCTTGAAATGCTGGAATCCCTTCTCCTAAGTAGTTCTTGCCTGGCCAATAGATCTGACCTTCATTCATGCAAAACAGGGCTTATTTAATTCAATAGATTTCATATCCATTTTCGGACAGGAGAGGAGAACGGAAGATATTCTTACAGTAAGGCATGGTGAACTGGATGCTGAGTGTCATAAAGGGATTTAGAGTGGGAGATGTATTTGTGTCACGGGCCACAAATCCCCCAGGAAGCTTTCTTGGGTGTATACAACCCCATGATAATGCTCTTATACAAGTTCTGTTCACCAGTTCACTATAGCTTACATAGCTCAAGCGTCCAATGGATTGTGCTGCATGGTAAGTATTGTGTGTGAGTGCCTGACTGGCTTTTCCGTCTGAGAAACAAAAGTTCTTTGGACCAGCTTTGAATGTTTAGGCTACAGTCTTCAGCATATTTTTTAAGGGACTAAAGCGGGGAGACTTACTTGCAAGTATACATGCTTAGTATTGCCGTAGTAGTGGTGTCACTGTTTGAGTGTCGGGCTAGGATGAGGGAGATCAAGTCTCACATCCGCGCTGTGCCATGATGCTTGCTGGATAGCCTTGAGCTACTTAGCCTAACCTACGTACAGATTTGTTGTGAATATAACATGGGAAAGGAAGACTGTGCATGCTGTCCTGAATTTGTTGGAAGAAGGGCACAATAAAAGCGTGCCGGATATATGTATATATGCTTTAGAATACTAACAGTGTGATCCTAAACAGAGTTACCCCGATATAAGCCCATTGATTTCAGTGAGCTTAAACTGCAGTAACTCTGCTTAGGATTGCACAGAAAATCTGTTGAGGATGAAATTCTCCACTCCCTAGATGTCCAGGAGCCACACCCATTGTAATTCCCTATAATCGTCCATTTTGATGTGGAGGAAGCTAGGGGTTAAATTGTAAAAATACTTTTCATCATCCAATCTCGTTTTTTTTTTTTATATGGAAAATGAACGCGTTGAGCAGTATATCTCAACTATAGTTAATATCGGCGAGTGGTGGATTCACTTATCAGTCTTTGAGAGAGTACGTTGTCGTTAAGCCTTCTTACTAGACAATTAGATACAGCGGGCCTTAAGTTATTAATGACAAGTTGAGCAGGTGTGTTTTTGGATTGGTGCTTATGGTTGACCACTATTTGTTCGGGTGACTGGCAGTGATTTATTTCATGCTTTATAGAAGAATGGCGTTGTCTGACTAGACTGGAGCCTCAAGGTGTTGCTGCAATTTAAATGTGAACGTGACAGCTGTGTTTTCTATCATCTCGTGGTGTTTGTACATGATTTCCAGACTGTAGGAACCTGCCAGAAAACAAATTAAGTAATTTCCTGGTTTTGTTCCACTCTGATAAAGACCTGAAATTAGTCTGGAGATAAATAAATTGAATGAAGTGTAGACACCCAATTGCTTTGTAACTGTTTCCTTTTATTTTTTGCTGTGGGGCATTAATGCCTTTGAGCCTACAAGATACACCGTAGAAAACAAAAACCCTGTTTTTTCAGTTTGCATGTCTATCCATAAAGGACGTGTACATTGCTGCCGTTGCCAAGTGTGGCTTCTGGACCATTCTAAGACAAAATTGTGAAAAACTGTAACTTCTACTTAAGGGGATGTTTGAATTGAAATAGGACTGTGGATTAGTTGTATTGAACTATATTAATATGTTCAAATTTGAAATAACTTGGTTTATTAGGTATTTATATCCTTCTTTCCCCCTGCTGTGGGGACTCAAAGTGACTTATAAAAAATGGGGAAAAAATAATTTAGACCAACATACAAAGGAAAAGTATATACAGGACAGCCCTGAGCTGGTCCAGTTCACAGAGCCACAGGCTGTACTGCATGGGCCAAGAGCCTCTGACCCACTCTCGGGATAAATAACTTGCAGCAGAGGAGGAATAGAAAGGCCGCCCTGATCTCATGCAGCTGGCACAAAAGTATGAACTTAAATCAGATGTTCTGCTATTCCTAGTGATTTTTTTTAAATCATCGGCATTGTGTTTTATTATCTTAAGAAATTCCAAAGTAGTAGAGTGACGTTATTACAAAAGAACTGTATATCAAAGACTTAATTAAAAGTACAATATTCATTGTAACCCACAAGATAATGTATCAATATACCTAATTCTCACCGTGACCCTGTCTATGGATACTTAAATCCAGAGATTGGGACCATGGACAGACAAGAAAATTATTTTTACAAGTCTGAGAAAAATCTGAAATTTAAAAAAAAATGTTGGGAGGAGGAGTTTAAAAAGCCCAAAATGAAGAATGGAATGCCTGTAGCTTTAAGAAATGGATGCCCTCAGTGGCCATTGCTAGGCAATCACAACAGTATTGAGAGCCTTCAAGCCTTGGTTTCTATCAGGAAAAGGCAGGGGACAGGGCCCTTTCCAGGGGTGTTTTGGCCTTTGAGGTAGGACTTGTTGAGACCATGGCTACCAGCAACCACTGGGATGCCTGCCTGCTAACTACTATTCAACAGCAGCCACTGCATGAAAGTCTGTGGTGTAGTCATTAGAGTTTCACACTAGGATCTGAGAGAACCAGGTTCAAATCTCCACTCTGTCTTGGTGCTCACTGGGTTAACTTAGGCCACACATCACACCTCAGCCTAACTAAATTCATAGGGTTGTTGTGAGGAAAAATAGAGGAGAGAAGAATTATGTAAGCCGCTTTGGACTGTTAGCAGTCTGTCAATACTAGCTCACAGAACATATGCATAGCCAGCCAAAATCAGTGGATGACATTACCAGACACACTGCACAGCACGTAGCTAAGGTATCAGAAGGCACTCCTTGAATGTCTTTTTTTGCATACCTGTAGAACAGGACAATTACTTATTCTAATTTGCCAATAAGCAAGCTTTGGAAAGTGGTGTGAATTAGGATGCATCCGAAAAATCAGTTTCTTTCCCCCATCCATAAGTATTAAAGAACTAAAGTTCTTTAATACTTAATACTTAAAATTAAAGTTCTAGAGTAAGGAAAATGTTTAAGCTAGCTGAGGAGCTTCTGATGCCAAGTTGTTATAATATATTAAGATATATTTTTTAACACATCGATGGGGGGAGGAACACATTCCCATGAGGAAGGGAAAATTTTATCAAATTTCTGCTGCTTTTAGTTGTCAGTCTAGCCACTTCTTTTTCTTTCTGATTTGTTCTTTTCCTCACAGTGGGTGTCTTTCTGCATCTTATCCCCTTTCCATCCTTTTTAGGATCCAGGCCTTGGAGGCACTGGTGACCCACATTAGAAATGTACTTGTTGGATATTTTTGGAAAGACTTACCACCTTCTTCCCCTACTTATAGTACAGGTATTAAGTACTATTAAAGTACTTAATAGTACTTTATTGTTTGAGGTGACCCCACAACAAACTATGGAAAGCATCCAAATCATCCACCAATGTCTTGTCCTTTCTCCTCACACATGTGCTTGATTAATTCCTTTATGTAGTTTGTTAATTGGTACATTTTATCCCGTCCCCCCTCCAAGGTGTTTAGGAGGAGTATGCGTTGTTTTCCCTCTTCCATTTTATTCATACGCTCTGGATATGGATATGATTTGAAGACAGAATGACTGGCCCGAGGTCACCCAGTGAGCTTCATCCTAGATCCTAGTCCAACATTTTATCCACTTCAGCAAGATGGCTAAAATATATCAGGTTTTATATATTTGTTGGTTTGTTTTATTTATACCCTGCCTTCCTCCCCAGTGGGAACTAAAAGCAGTTTACATCATTCACACTTGTCCTCCATTTTATCCCCACAATAACCCTGTGAGGTGGGTTGGGATGAGAATATGTAGCTGTCCCAAGGTCATCTAGCAAGCAGAGCAGGGATTCAAACCTAGAGGTTTCCCAGATCCTAGCCCAACAAGCGCTGCAGCACACTGACTCTCTTCTTCACTCATTGTGCCCAGTTGCTGAAGTCTAAGGACAAAATCCTACCCGATGTTTTTAAATTTTCTAAGTAAAAAATCTGTGTTAGTATCTCTAGATATTTATTTAAAACATATTTAGGCAGTCTTTCCACCCACCTTAGGGTCCCCAAGGCAGCAGTGAACAATAATAATATTATAACATGTTAAACGAAAGATTACAACTCAGGATGTATGTCTGGTCTATGGTAAAAAGGTTTTTCAGGGTTTTGCGTTGTTTAAAAAAACCTGCAGAGGCTACATTAAGAATGAAGGTGTGTGTGTGTGTGCGTGTACTCATACACACACACACCCCGTGGGGAACTAAATTCTCAAATCACTTTCTATTCTCTTGAAAAAAAAATCTGTTGTAGCCAAATTTGTCATATTCTATATTTATCTTCAAGGATCTCAAGGGTGATATACATGGAATGATCCCATTTTACCTTCAAAACAACCCATATGAAGCTACCTTTATACTGAGTTAGACTATTGGTGTACAGAGGCTGGTAGTATTTTGTGCCAGGGCATCAGAGTATCCTCTGCACGTGTACAGTCAAGAGACAAGATCCATGCTAAAATTGGTATAATTCAGTCTGATGACTCCCATTTTGGCACAGTAAATCTTATAAAAAGAAAAGGTGGAAGGGAGAGAAATCACTCAACCAGCAAGGAACTGTATTCCCCTAACAGGATATAGACTAGAAATAGAGGATCAGCAAAGAAAACTGAGATAGTAGGTAGTTGTATCATAGAAACCAAATAAAAACAATCACTTTACCCAGTCCTAATGTGTAATCATTTTAGCTCAAATCAAATACCCAATTAAAATTCTTTTTAATCCAAATTATAATCTTTCCACTTGGCTAGTCCAGAACAAACCAACCCAGAGAGAAAAGATTGGTAATGGGCTTCCCAAATTGGGACCAGAAGGTACAGTGTGGAAAATAGGAATGGAGCTTAGGATAACCTGGATGCAGCAGGGAAGGGCAGGCTGTAGTAGGACATGCTGGACTGTACCAAGAAGTGGAAGAGCTAAAAGAAGGGAGCCATGGGTAAATTTGGAAAGGAAAGCAGAATGAGAGAGAAGAAATCATTGCCTGTCTTGAAAAGGAAGGGTTCAGGGTCATGTTCATGGCAATTGAAAGATGGTTCTGGATGGGAGTCATCTACAAAGGAAAAAGGTTTTAGACAGCCCTTCTTATGTACCTGGATTTAGAATAATGTTGCCAACCTGTAGGAAAAGGGGCTGTGGAATATGCATGGAAGATATATGTGGATTAAGTGTTAAGAAGACAGACACAGATATGCTGATTCCATCTGAGAGATGTCCGAATGGTCCTTCCTGGGTTGTTTATTGTACTATCCTGGAATTCCATTTGCAAAGGACATTTCACTGGCTTCAGTGTAAAACCTGAGTCATGCTTTATGCCCAAGAAGGTATGAGGAACTCTGGAGTTTCAAAGAGACATTTGATGCATGCATTTCTGGTGTATCTAGGATGTGAGGCTGTTTTCACGTTATCATTGCCTTTTATCATTTCCCTCCTTTGATCAACAGACTTTCTTTTGATGGTAAAGAGATGAATTTTCCCTCAACATCTGGTGTTCTGTGGTATCTTGCGATAGCTTGTTCCCACACTCCAGATATTTTGGAGAGTGCTGCTGCCCTATGCTTCTGGGTCTGTTTAAGCCAAAGCGTCTTTTGGGGTGCACTCATATCTGGTATTAATGTGAGGCTAAAGGGCTCACATTTGCTTTCAGTTGCTTTCCAGGGACTCAAGCAGATGTCTTTCACATAACCGGATCCTTTTCACTAGAGAGAGCAAACTTCATGGTTGAGCAGGGGTTTTTAAACTTAGATCTCCTTGTAAGTCCAATATGCTATTCAGCATACCACACTGACTTATTATAACTTCTGCATAAGCTATTGTTTTAAACAAGTCATTTGTCCATATGCATTTAACCATTTTCATGGGGTCAACTTTGTGGCCATATCTTGCCAAGGAGAAACTGCTTTTCCTGTCATAGATATTCTAACATGCTTTCCAACTCTGCTGCCAATCCACTTGCCTTAAACTCTACCCTGGCTGCTGTTTGTGGATGTGTTTTCTTTGCTGTGAAGGGTCATGTTCTTTTTATTTGCACTGTAGCAGTACTTTCCTGGTAGCAGGTATACGGTAGAAATATCCAGACTCATGCAGCTTTAGCCAGATTTCATGTTGCTCCCACTGTAGCTGATGCTGTTGGGAAAATGCCATAATGTCTGTGGTCAAATGAACTAGCATTAACTGGGATTCTCCCACACATTGCAGAATGGGAACATTGTAGGAGTGAATGGAAACAGTGTGGTGATAACACTTTATTTCATTATTATTTATTTACTTGCTTTAAAAATACGAATTCCACAGTCTGGAGCCAAAACCAAAAAGGTCTTGCCCTGCATATTTTGCTTCTGTTTATACAGGAATACTGAGTAGGGCACCACCAGCCAAAACTGACAGATCATGTCAGTGGAGGATAAATAACTCTTAAACATGATATCAAAACTGTCCCCAGAAACAAAGTGGCAGCCAATTAATGTGGACTGAGACCAGTGTTTAATGAACACTGTGATGGGCTTTTCTTAGAACCCTTGCAGCTACATTTTGGAGCTTTTGAAGTTCCTATTCTTCAAGGACAGACCATAGATAGAACATAATACAGCCAGCTCAAGAGAAGCGAAGCTTAACTTTCTCTCTATTTACTGTTGAGACTTTGGAGACAGTGGAATGCTTCTCCATGGCTACTTTTGCATGAATTTAGCTAGAAACTGCCAACATTGTAACTAAATATTAAGTGTATTATGTCATACCTACATATGTTTGGTGTAGTGGTTAGGAGCAGCAGGACTCTAATCTGGAGAACCGCGTTTGATTCCCCACTCCTCCACTTGAAGCCAGCTGGGTGACCTTGGGCTAGTCACAGCTCTCTCAGGGCTCTCTCAGCCCCACCCACCTCACAGGGTGATTGTTGTGGGGATAATAATAACATACTTTGTAAACCGTTCTGAATGAGCGTTAAGTTGTCCTGAAGGGCAGTATATAAATCGAGTGTTGTTTTATATCTGCTCCATAGCGATGGTAAGTTCTTGCATTACAAGCCACCCTGCCCCTAACACAGTGTTTCAAGATTTTGCTTTTATTTCATACTGTGGGAAGTTGGGCAGGAAGGAAATTATGTAAACATGTCAAGTTAGTTGAAGGATTAGTCTGTGGAAGATACGCCACTTGCCCGTTGAATCATCAGTACGTAAAGAAAGAGGCCAGTGATGTTCTTGGATTAAGAGGATGTGGCGAGAAGAATGGAGGAGAAAACAAAGACTTCATGCAATGGGGATTTTTAGTGTCAGAAACTGACTCTGCTAAAGATTCCTTGTATAAACATTTACAAAAAGAATGCTCTGTTTCCCTGGTTTCGTGCATCTCTTTCCGGTAGAGAGCATTTAAATTGAAGAATGTGATTGGGAAAGATAGATGTGAGGGTGTGGTGACTGATTTCCCTTTATAACTAAGTACAAATGTTTGAAGTGTTAATCTTTTAGGAAAAAGCAGCTGTCTGTGTTCCTTTTGGCTGATGTGCTAACGTGATCTCCACCCCCCCCCCAATACCCCCAGCCATACATATGGGATCAAGTCCAAAGGTGCTCTTTAACCAGTATAATAGCACTTAGGCTACTTTAGCTGCACTTCCACTGGTAAAGGAAGGGGATAATTTTTGCCAATTTCCTTCCTACTGTGGCAGATCTCCCTTTTCACCCCCATGCTGTTTATCTTTCAATGGTAATTTTATTTGAAGTGGTTTGACGTGGATGCTGCATTCATAAAGTGTCCTCATATGACAAAGAAAGTGGTTATTGTTTCCTTGCTATCAGCTGGCAGTTTTCTATCATGACAGCAAACAGTGCAGTGTTGGATTCCCCCCCCCCCCGAATTAATTGGTAAAGTCTCAGTGATGTTTGTTTGTTTGTTTGTTTAGAAAAATTTTATGCCACCTCTCCAGGAACCTACCCAAAGAGGCTTACAAAATAAAAAATAAAACAAGTTTATTAATTAAAATCCAACATTAAGGAGGAGAAAGAACCCTAGCCCAGCATAAACACATAGATCATAAAAAAACAGACCACTGACAGCTTAAAATAAGTTTCCAGACTAAAAATGGTGTTGAAAAAGATCAATTTCTTAACTAAAAGCCTGGGTGAAGAGAAATGTCTTTGCCTGCTGCACTCCTGATCCCAGCTGGGTGAAGGGGGCAGGCATTGCCACCTGCTCTGCGCCTAATACCAGCTGGGTTAAGGCAGAGAGTAGGCATTGCCACCTGCTGCACTCCTAATACCAGCTGGGTTACAGTGGGGGGGGGCATTGCCACTTACTCTGCTCCTAATGCTAGTTGTGATAAGGAGTGTTTGGGCATTGCCACCTACTTCGTTCCTAATACCAGCTGAGTTAAGGCAGGGGGTGGGCATTGCCACATGCTCCGCTCACAGTGCCAGTTGTGATTAGGTGGGGATGGGCATTGCCACATGCTTCGCTCGTAATACCAGCAAGGTTAATGCAGGGGCAGGCATTACCACCTGCTTCACTCCTGATTCCAGCTTGCTGAAGGAGGCTGGGCATTGCCACCTGCTCCCCTCCTAATACCACCTCGGTTAAGGTGGGGGTGGGCATTGCTTCCTGTTACGTCCCTAATATGTGCTGTGTTAAGATGGGGGATGGGCATTGCCACCTTCTCCACTCCTAATACTAGCTGGCTGAAGGGGGGTGGGCATTGCCACCTGCTCCACTCCTAATACCACCTGGGTTAAGGTGGGGGTGGGCATTGCTACCTGTTACGTTCCTAATATGTGCTGTGTTAAAGTGGGGGATGGGCATTGCCACATGCTCCACTCCTAATACCAACTGGGTTAAGGTTGGGGGCGGATATTGCCACCTTCTCCACTCCTAATACTAGCTGGCTGAATGGAGGTGGGCATTGCCACCTTCTCCACTCCTAGTACCAGCTGGGTTAAGGTGGGGGGCGGGTATTGCCACCTGCTCCACTCCTAATACCACCTACCTGAAGACGGCAGGCGTTGCCACCTACTCCAGTACTAATACCAGCTGTGTTAAGGCGGTGGTGGATATTACCACCTGTTCCACTCCTAATACCAGCTGGCCGAAGGGGGGCAGGCAGGCATTGTGCCCTGTTCCATTCCTAATATTAGCTGGGTTAATGGGGGGGGGCATTGCCACCTGCTCCACACCTAATACCAGCTGGGTTAAGGTATGGGGAGGGCCTTCACCCAGCTGGGCTTTAACCCATCTGCTTCACTCCTGTTCCCTGCCTGGGCTTCCTACCATAGCATGTTTTCTGGAGTGATATGGTGAGTTACCTGGGCTTTCCTCTGCAGCAGCGCCCTTTGGTGGTGCACCAGGGTATAAAGTGAGTTGTCTGAAACATGCTTACTCAATTATATAGTAAGAAGATATTTCATTCTCCCTGTAAGCGGGCGCAGAGAAGATCTCAAAATGTAATAAATACAGTGAAAACATGGAAGCAAAAATTACAAACTTCAGTCAATCAATAAAATCTATACAAAATACTCGCACCCATATTGCACATCCACTAGGCTGCCCCGCCGTGGGGCGGGGCAGCCAGCTACCAGATGAAAACAGTCGGGGGGGACAGCACTACTTGTGTAGGCAGTGACTTTGTTCACAATTGTTCAGTTATACTAGTGTGTTCACAGTGATAATCTGAATATGGGCCACTTCGTTAAATATGGTACATCATACCAGCATCCAAAGCTGTGGTTTGAGCCTGTTTTTTTTACCAAGCTTAATGATGGTTTTGAATGATGTATAGACATGGACACTCTGGCTTAATTATGGCTTGTTCCCTAGCTCCGCCTTCAAAACATTGCAGGCTGGGGTATTAGCCAGCTGTTTGCAGGAGAGGAAAACAAAAGCTATGAATCCACAATTTATTGAGACAAACCAGGATTTGAACCTGGTTTCAGAAGCAAACCACAGAAAATAAACCCTGGTTTTGCTCTTATGTTAGAACTGTATTATATTTTTACAGTGTAGAAGTAGTTAATATGCAAGCATAACCAGAGCTGAATAAGATTGATTCGGAAGTACCATACAAACTCTTTCCGATGAACCTCTAGAGGTTGTGAAGTTGACCGATCACGTCTGCAGTGCCCAACAAGACTAGATGATACTGTTAGAATAATATATTCTGCAAATATGTGGTTTCTTGTACAGAAGCAGAAACTGCTCAAAGTCAAACAGACAAAGGGCAAATGACGAAAGTGTATTACCTAAGGTTGTAAAAATAAGTCAAAGCCAGGAATAGGGACTCTGCCGTCTGAGTCACACTTCCGTATGCTGACTTTTTACCACTAAAACCAGATCACTTCCCACTGGGACTTCTCAGCTTAACTCTGCTGTAACGCATATGCCATAAAAAAGAAAGGCTGGATTCCATACTGAATTAAGAATGGGATCGATGTTTTATTCTGTACAAGGATGGCCTAGCTAGCACTCATATGCATGATAACCTAGATGCTTATCAGCGCAGTCCTCAGAAGAGTAAAGAGTCCTGTAGCACCTTTAAGACTAACCAACTTCATTGTAGCATAAGCTTTCGAGAACCACTGTTCTCTTTGTCAGATTGTATTTGATGAAGAGAGCTGTGGTTCTCGAAAGCTTATGCTACAATGATCTATGTCCTCAGAGGAGTTACTCCTTTCTAAGCCTTCTTACTTGAGTTTATTTATTTATTTATGTCATTTTCAGTCCACTTTTCTCACTCAAGGCAGATCACACAGCGCAAGATAATTTAAATCAACCGAAATGGGATGTCCGCTAAATAATGCAGTCGGGCTTAGTAGGCTTAGGATGGTGTAACTCTCTTTAGGACTGGAGCTTTGCTAAGGGGTGTACAAAAGGAGGTTCCCTTGTGCAGTTGTTTTAGAGGCATAATGAGCACTTACTAAAAATTGAATATGTGATGTTGTAATACAAATGGATTTTTAATTTTTATTTTAATTTATTTTATTTTATTCGACTTACACCCCACCTTTCCCACAAGCGGACTCAGGGCAGCTTCCAACAAAGATGTACAGTTTAAAGATACAATAAATTATTTTGAAGTGCACCTTGGTCAGTACCCTCATCACATTTTAGCTCCTCATACCTTGACATATTTCTCTTATATGTTTCCCCAAACCTGAGTTCTGGCCTTGAGTTTTTATTTTATTATGTTTATTTAGAAAACATGTATGTCTCCTCTCCAGAGACCTACTTGGGGGCGGCTGTTAATACTTTAACTATGGAAATCAGAATGGCTTGCATAGGATTCCCAGGAGATTTTCCATCCACGTACTGGCCGGACTCAAACCTGCTAAGCTTCAGCAGGATTGCTGCATCATGCATATTCTGTTCATGCGCTGGGGATTTAATTTTTTTAAATACTTTTTAAACATTAGAAAACATGCTAGAAATATATTGAGGGAGAAAAATGGCAAGCCCCAAGTCAATTGTTAAAAAATCAATGGCAATATCTATTGGGAAGAATCCCCCATATTATTATATCTTTTTTCTTTAAAAGGCTGTGTATGGGGCCTGGTTATGATTTGCAAAAGGTAGGAATTAAAGGGATAAATACCCTATCCCCTCCCTGCACTGACCTCATTTAACTAATGTCATGCTGCTTAAAAAGAAACTAGAAAGAGCCATCTGTTTTGACCTTTGCAATCACTGGGTGAAGGTCAACTAAAACCGAGTGGCTTTTTCTGCTGAGCTTGATTTTTTATCATAATATAATTTGCAACCAATTTCTTAAGGCTGTTGCTATAGAATATATAGAATATATAGAATATATATTTCATCCCCAAAGAGGTAAACGTTGGAGAGAATTTTAGAGAAAGATTGGCACCCCCCAAAAGTTCCTTTTTGTAGGAATGCTGCATCGAGGGCACAGCCTGAAGAAAGGATTGGAGAAGGTCTTTGACATGGGATCATGAAGTTGTTCAGCTGTTAGACTATTGACTGAAGTAGATAAAATTAGCTTCTGCTAAAGGTTGCTACACAGAGAGGAACCACCTCTGTTTGTCTCTTGTCTTGAAAACCCTACAGGGGTTGCCATAAGTCAGCTGTGATTTACATGCACAAAAGATACAGCAGCGTGCATACATGGATGGATATATCTACTCATGGATCTTGGGATTGCTAAAGTATGCAGGAGCAGTACTTGAACACACACACACGATCTGCCTGGAAAAAGTCTCCCACTCTCTAAAATTAGTGTCTTAACAGTGGAGTCCTATTCAGAGTTACTCCGGAATAAACCCATTGAAATCAGTGGGATTAGACTGGAATAACCCTGCATAGGATTGTGCTGTTTGTGTACATTTCTATCCTGATATACTGAAACTCCCTTGCAGAACTTCTTAGTGAACCCACTTCTCTCTTCCTCCAAAATACATCTCAGAGCTTACCTCTTTCATGAAGTCTTTGGCTTGAGGTGCAACGAACCTTTGCAAGAAACACAAGAGGGGAAGCTTTGTGACAAGTTTCCTCCTATATTATTCAACACAACTGAACTGCATGTGATGATGGCATTACAGAGTTTGGTTCTTCCATCAACCAGTGCACAGATGAAATAGATCTCCATAAGAATCCTGAAAATCCCCCTGACGAAGCTGAGGTGAAACGCATAGGGGTTATGCAACGTTAAATCATTCTTTTCCTGCACCATTGCTATTCCTTCTTTGTTTTGACTTGGTGTGCCCCCCTCTTTTTCTTCCATCATTGCTTCGTGGCATTGGCTGTTCTTAGCAGAGAAATACAAAGCCTTTTTCAGTTTTTACATCCCCATCTACTGGGAGACGGGCAACCACATGTAGATCCTCGTGATACCAGTGGTTAAACGTGTTTGCACAAGGGCAGGGCATGTTTTCAGCTTCAGCCCATTCGAACATAAAGCTTCAGAATGTATGGACCCCAGACCACTCATTCTTCATCAGCCTAATTTACCTTACAAGCTAGTTAGGAGGATAATTCTGAACTGCTTAGAAGAATGAAGGGAGAAAAATTGGCTAGCATCAGTTCGCAGCGCTGGGTCTTTTGCATTACTAATTTAGTAACCTGGGATGAATTATTCCTAGCTCCAAATGTGGCCAGCACCATTGCCAGCTTCATTATCTTTGCCTGCTCATAAAACAGTGCCAAGAGGTGTGCTTAGCCTCATCCTCCTCATACAGTGTATTGCTTCATAAACGAAGAGTGTGGTTGATGCTACTCAGTGCTAAGAACATCCCCTCCCCAATCCACTTGACCACTAAAGTCTATGATGAGCTGGTCTCCAGTGGACGTGGGCACGAACAGCAATACGAACAAAAAAAGCCATGAACAGCCCAATCAGCTGTTCGTGAGCAAGCTGTTCCTGAGGCCCTGTTAACGATGAACATGTGTTCGTTCCAAGCACTGTTCGTGGTGTTCATCAGCCATTTGTCAAG
Source organism: Eublepharis macularius (assembly GCF_028583425.1). Lineage (NCBI taxonomy): Eukaryota > Metazoa > Chordata > Lepidosauria > Squamata > Eublepharidae > Eublepharis > Eublepharis macularius. The sequence goes on along the minus strand of NC_072794.1, from coordinate 145,878,366 downwards.
CCAGACAGTCTGGCGCCATTCAATCAATCCCCTTGGCAACAGTAGGCACAGACTTTCTGAACTCCTGTTGCCCTGGAAACTCCAATCTAAGCCCAGGGGCACTTTACCCCCGACTGTGCTGCTTGTCAGGGAAAACCCTGACACGGGCTGATTGCAGCCTGCCGGGGTTTAAATTTCCCTCTCCCTGCTGCTGCGCAGCACAGGAAGAGGGATATTTAAATCCCCCACTCAGCTGCTTGTTAGGGAAACCCTTGACAAGCAGCTGAGTGCAGCCTGCCAGGGTGAAATGCCCTTCTCCCTGCTGCTGCATAGCAGCAGGGAGAGGGGAACTTCACCCCCAACTCAGCCACTTGTCAGAGGTTTCCCTGACAAGCAGCTGAGTGCAGCCTGCCACGGTTTAAATTTCCCTCTCCTTTCTGCTGCGCAGAAGGAAGAGGGACATTTAAATCCCCCACTCAGCTGCTTGTCAGGTAACCCCCCCTTGTCAGCCTGCCAGGGTGAAATGCCCTTCTCTCTGCTGCTGCACAGCCAGCTGGAAGGAGAGAGACTTTGAAGGGAAGGAGGTTCCCCACGCCATTTGCAAACGGCACAGGGAACTTTCTTCCCTTCCAAGTCTCCCCCCTCCAGCCGGCTGGGAGACTTTGAAGGAGGTTCCCCACAACATTTGCAAACGGTGCAGGGAACTTTCTTCCCTTCCAAGTCTCCCTCCCACGAACAGCCAACCACGAACATGTTTGTGAACAGGGTCTTGTTCGTGGTTGTTCGTGATTCCCTGTTCGTGGATAACAACGAACATCATGTTCGTTTTTTTTGTCCTGTTCGTGCCCACCTCTAGTCTCCAGGTAGTTGCTAACCAGCTCCACTTATAGTGCAGGAATTAAACTACCTATTTATCTAATTTCTATGCTGCCTCTCTTGAGAACCTGTAGTTTATTAATTTTACAAAACAAAACATAACACAGTAAAAGTTCTTAATTATTACAAACCTAGACAGGGTCTAAAACAGCATAGAACACTGAGCATTGGTAAGACTTTCATAAAACCATTCTCCGGTTGAACATAGTATAAATCAGGGTTCTCTAACCTTTTTGAGTCTGTGGGCACCCTTGGAATTCAGACACGGGGTGGTGGGCACAACCTGATAGCTATAAAAGGAAACCAAAGAATCAGCACAGGACACAAAATACTCCAAATATATCTATTTTTCCTTCTCTTCCCTCTTTATTTTTATCTGAATATATCAGTGTATTTTTATATTATCCAAATTGCCTCTCCTTTCATTCTTTCCCCCTTGGTAATGTATTTTTCCGACAGGATGCCAGCACCTGCATTTAAAGAATAATGTTTCCTCATATTGATTTATCATTTCAGCCAAGAAGTAATATTAAGTTTGGTATTTCTTTAAAAATGGGATTCTTATCTTGCAGCCTTCAAAACAGAAAAAACTGAAGCAGGCAATTTGTGCATTTGTCAAAAGCTTTCCATGTTAGATTTAGATCTTATACAAACTGCCCAAAAAATTGAGAAGGCTTATCAGATTATTGAGCTTGTGCCTTTTCAAAAGGATAATATAGATTCCCTAAAGGGAATTATGTGCGGTTTTTTTAAAGACTAAGAATATCCTTGGTTGATACTGGCATATGTGCCTCCTTTTCGTTCTTGGCCTTGTAACACAGTTGTCTGTGTTGTCCTTCTTTGCCCCCGTGGGCTGGTCCCAGCTCCAGGCACAATATACCTCCTTCCTGTTCTTAGTTTTGTTTTGGTATTCTTTTGTAGAGCTGATATTGAAGTCTCCAGAGTGCAGCCTTTCTGAAGCAAACATATTTTAATCACTTTGAAAGGCCAATTAAGCCAGGTAGCGTGTATAGCGATAATGGCCAGATATGCTTTGCAAAGACCTTTTTTAGTGTGAAAGCATCTATTGGTTGCATCAGGCACAGAGACAAAACAGACACACTTGTAAGATGTCTTTATCGAGAAATATAACAGCATTTCAGGTTATTAAAATATAAGGGTATGAAGAACAGCTCTGGTTATGGATACTAACCTTTAGCAATGAACCTCACCCATTGCTGGCTCCAGTCTGGAGATAGCAGTTTCTGGGAACTAGCCCTAGCAATTCAAGCTATGTAGATGGCTGTCTACACCCTGTACTCCTATTGGCTGCTGTAGATCTCTTAAATTCTCAGCATGAAGTTCTTGATTAATAAGTCTCAACTCTCAAACATTTCCTATTTGCATCTGCTCTACCTTGGACCTTCCATCTTTCTAAACTCTTATCTTTGTGTCAGAGTCCACTCTGGCCTTCATGTACTGAAAGAGTAAATCAGGTTATAAAAACTCATGATAAATAAATATCTTAAGCATGCATTTATGGCAAGAAGGGACAAATGGGAGAAAACTGAGCAGCATTTGTTTTCTCCCTTTCCTTGTAGAAAATAAATGTTTGTGTTTCTTGCCAAACTTTCTCCAGAAAGAAGCACCTTTAAAATGTTGCTGTAGAATCTTACCATTCTTCTGTCTAAAAGGGCTTCTGGAGGAGTGGAATGTTTGTGGTTAGGACCAGCCAGACTCTTAATGGGTGGGAGCTTTCTCTTAATTAGGTTCGTTAAGACTATACTGTTTCCTTTGTCTATTTATTTATAAGCCTGTGTTTTCCTAATGCTTCTTCCAAGGTTATTGCTTACTGGAACAGAATGGATTCAGTTTTTCAAGGTTTTTTTTAACATAATGTAAGCTGATGAGTTTAAGTTAACCCTCAGCATTCAATCATCAAACTTTTTGTGAGCAAAGGGATCCTTTGTGCAAAATAAGTTATCATGAACAAGAGTCATCCATTAACTATAGAGTATATTTTACAGTGTTGATTACACCATATGTACTGGCTTATATTTACCCCAGGGTTTGAAATGTAGTCATTGGTATACCAGGTAGAACTGATGAATCATGAACAAATAATTTGAAAAGACAGCATCTGGAAGGGTTCCAGAGTGTGGTTGGGAAATACTTCGCTGAGAGCTGAGCAGCAGGTCATGGTCTGGTGTAGATTGGAGGCCTCTTGGAATGGAAAACCACCTTGAATTCCATGATGGAAGAAAGGCGAGATATGAGCGAAATATATAAAAAAGCATAAAAAGGAAAGGAAAAATCTAAAATGGTGCGAGCCAGTACATTTCTAAAGAATTGATTATAGTACTAGGAGCCTATAAAATTTGACCGTAATAATTTAATGGTTACCACCAACTCTATCAGTTCCCTCATGGAAAGATGGGGTTTCTCTGTGACATCACGCAGAGCTTTGGATATGCTCCAGGCATCCCCAACTTTCAGTGTGATGGGGCAGGGGCAAGACCCCAGCTTCTTACCCAGATCAAGCAAGGTATGAGAAACAGAAGTCAAACCTATAACACCGAGCTTCAGACTCTCAGAAAGCAGTAATGCATCTCACCATTAACCTCAACTAGACTCAGTCCGTTATCTTTGGATACCAGGCCACTAGAAGAAAACTACTCCAATGTTCATTTACCTGCACATAATTATGGATTGCCTCTCTCTCTCTAAATATTGGAAGTGGTTTAGAAAGCAAAGTAATTGGAGCAAGTGTTTTGCTTGCACAGTTCTCACTTGAAAGAGCCAGATTTTTGCTTTAATCCCTTCACAACAGTTTGGTTTTGCTTTGTTCATTACTGTTATTTTAGTCTGACCAATGTGGATGACCTAATTAAAGGCAAAAACAGTGAGACTTTAATGGTCAAAGTGATGGACTGGAATTTGTTAGCACACCTCTGACTCAGCTTGAACTTGGAAGCCAGTTAACTGTTATTTAGCAGTGTCATCCATCTGTAAAGTTCTTGTGCTTATCTTTTGCAAAAGGCCTGGGATTCTTGCATAGTGTCTTAGAGCAGAACCACAAGTGACAAAAGGCAC